>NC_086370.1:8834262-9140613 GCF_036324505.1 Eleginops maclovinus
CACAGTAGCCTATTTATAAGAGGATTAAGTAAAGAAAGAAAGACAGCAGGAGAGTGTTCTGTCTCTGCCAGCACTCCCAGCCTGAGGGGAAGGACTATGGAGGACAAAACAGTGCATATATGTAGCCTGACGTGATCTGCAGCTCAACGTGAAGGTGAACATTTCTGAACACCTTGTTTTTAGGAGCTATATGTAGTTTCTATAGGTCTAAAGACAAGGGCGTGCACAAAGTAACATGACCCCGATGGCGGCTTCTGGGAGCCGTAACATTATCAGGACACTGGGAAGAGCTGCTTTCAGACGAAAAGACAATTAAATACTCTGTCAAAAGAGCCACGTAAAGGCAGATTATATAAAAGGCACGCAGAAAGGAGGGGAGGAATATGGGTCCTATCACACCAGCATTAAAACAACAAAAAAGAATGGGGAAATGAAATTAATTTAGTTGTCACCGGTGTGCTTAATTGACTCATTTGTGCTGCTGAATTAAAACCTGCACACAGGTCAAGCTTTGGCGTCTCGAGACTTAATTCTTTCAACAAATATGTAAAATCTCTTCAAAGATTTATGCAAACGCTTCACATCAAATCCCGTGTACTATAGTTGTGCTCATTGCTTTTAAAGGAAAAAAGTCATTTACCACAATAAATAACTAAGACCAAAATAACCAATTATTCAACTTCTCCAACTCTACCTGTAAGCAATCCTCAACAACCTGTAGGAAGACCAATTTGTAAGACACCAGATGCACCATTCATTTTGCTTCCTGGTGTGAACTGTTACTACAAAGCTTATTAATGTTGCTTGATAGACTTTTGGTTTTCCATGCAGTTACCATACAAGTCAAACTGCGGTTAACATGATCGAGTTAACTTGCATGAGCCTAACCCATCAGAGTCTCACCGCATCACGTGCATCTTTGATCGTATTCAAAAGAAAGATGTCCAATAAATCACAGTCTGCTTTTAAAAAGGTGTAAAGGGAACCCTTGGCATCATCAGTAACTCTCTCACCCCCGCCGGTGTATCAGTAGCACAAAGAGCAGCTCTGCCTCTCCTCACATCAATGGTGACCGCTGCCTCCAGACGTGGTGATTTAACGATTTTCCTCAAGCTCCAGAGGACGGGGGAGCTTCAGTAACAGAACCCTCCCTTGATTTTTAAATTGTCTGTTTCCAACAAAAAACAGTGATACTTAACCAGCTACTGCCAAACAATAACAGATCGTGTTTCACAGTAAATACAGGAGTATCTGCACGTCTAATGTCAGCCTCTCCCACCCCTCTCAGGCGTCCAGTAACAGTCTGGTCTCTCTTTCCATCTGGCCTCAACCCAGAAGCCAGGCTATAGGGCGACTGCAGCCGTGGTCCAGTTCTCAGGTGTCAGCACTATTGAATTAAGGGACGGGTTACTGTAGTGAGTGAACCCCCCTCCCCCTTTCAAACTGTGGAAATCATCCAAGACCAGTGGCACCGCAGGGAGGAGAGCAAAAACTAACACATTCCTTGTAGACTTTAACAACACACAGGTTGTTTGTTTCCATTCTCCATTTCAGCAGGTTGTATTGATCGGCGGCTCAAGGTCTTGTCTGAGGAAAGACCCAGACGTGCCCATTCCTAACGGACTGACGGGCTTACAAAGGGATTGAATGTGAGCTGCTTTATAAAGGAGACGGGAATTCTTTTTGGTGATTAGAGAAGCCTACGCATCTTCCATCGTCGAATAAATGCATGGTTTAATTAAAGAATCTGAGTCATAGGCTATGTATCATTTGTAATTGGTCTATTTTTTAAAGAGATGGTGTTGGGGGGGGTTTAGGTAGCCAGAGAGCTTCTCATTCATATCTGTCCAGGAAGCATCCGCCAACAGGCGTTTCCACAGCAACCATGGCAGGACAGTGATCCTCCAGGGAGAAGGGGACTCACCAGTGGTCAAAGGTCAATTAAGGGTAATTTATTTCTACTGAGAGGAGGGGTGATCCTCATATCTTCAAGCAGCCATCCCCCCGGTATGTTTTTCTGTAAGAAGGGTTAATATTCATTCGCTGCTGTATTTTTTATTCCAGCTAAAATTGCTTCACTGGGTATTTGTCACAGTTCCATCAGACATGTGCATAAAATGATTTTGGCTTTCCCTTTTTATTTACCAAAAACCAATCGGCACATTCTATGAACTCCAAGCTCTTTCTTAAACCAGAGCAAGAAATGGCTGTTTTCTTCAGCTGTCAGCCATCAATCCCCCAAGGGGGGTCAATGCTTCTTTACCCTTTTTGTGACAACAGCACAGCAAGGACAATCTAACCTCAATCGAACGTTTGGTGACCGGAATAAGCTTGCAGTCGAGACGATGCCCAGAGGCCATTTCATAATAGAAAGAATTCTGAAGCAATATCCACTGTATGGATGTTAAGTGTCCAGCTCTGACCCATTCAGGCGCTCCTCTGCAAAGGTTTAAAGGCCATGGTGTCATTGAGGGCCAACTGTAAGACGGTTCGATGCCACATGAAAGTTAAGGAAGCTTTCGACAAAGCCACTGCACTAAATTGACCTAAAACCTGGGGCCAAGCAGCCAATGACCGAGCGGCTCAGTGGGTGCCATGTCCCCGTGGCTTATTAAACGCCAGCACTCAACAGCACATCAAGAGGAATCACAACATGCACAAATATTTCTGCACAACCCACAATGCAATCCAGCGGCATCAGGAGATACTATACGGCTAATTCAGGCAAATGACATTTACTGAAGAGTTATTTAGATGCTATCGGTGGCTAGGGTCTTTGTGCTAAGGGGATTAGCGCCACCGTGCCCAGCGCTGAAAGGCGTCTTTGTGGTTGTACTCTTTAGCGGGATGGGAGAGCGGCTCGGATGCCTGCGTGCAGGGTGTCAGTTATCAGGGACCCTGCCATGCCTTGCTAATCTCTGGCCCCGCAGAGTTCCTGAACCCCAGCCAACGTGGCCTGCGCCAGCCTCTAGAGTTCCCTAAAAGCTTGGGACAATGATAGGTATTCACAGGCAGAGCCACTGGACTGTCAAGCTCCTCTCCTTCAGTGAGCAGCATAAGGGCAGGAGGAAGGAGGGCACCAATACTGCGTTAGCCTTAAATATAGATAAACTTTACTTTAGACAAAGTGAGGAAAACCATGATAAATGCTACATTTCGATGTGTTCTTCAGTCCAGATTTCTGCCAAATAGCACTGTAAGATAATTCTCTGTATTCTCAGCAGCAGCCCACAGTGTTTGCAAAATGAGAGGGGAATGATGTGCGATTACAGTGAATAGAAGTTGACTCGAAAACAGCATTAGTGGACCGAACACGAACCAGCTAACCTACTTTAGGTGCATCACAACTTCATTAGATTTCTATTTAGGGTGCTCAGATTGTTTTACAAAACTATTATGGACGCATCTTCCTTTATTTCAACACATATACTCAACTATTCATTTATTTGACTATTCAACACTTTCATATTTTTACATTCCGAAGTTCTTGCATTGATGTCAAATTGTTTCCCACTTCAACTCCAATAATTTGGGCTTTTAAATATCTCTGCTTGAATTATTTAGTAGGAAAAAAAAGCTTTCCTTGTAAGAAGTACAAAAAAAAATGTTCTTCAAACAGTAAAAGCGTAATCAGTTTTCTGCCTACGGTATCTACCCAAAAGTAATGCAAAATTCCTGCCGGGTACACTGGCTAATAGAAAAGTGGGTCACAGAAACACAGTGCCATATGTTCCCCAAAGATCAGCACTGGTTCGCACTCCCAAACGCTAATGTGTGTTATCTCTGATATTTTAATTAAATGTAGATGAGCGGGAGGAAGGGAACGAAGCGCAACACAGCTGAAATCCTCTTTCCAGACATCCTGGAGTTTTTTAAGAGTGTGAAGGGCTTGGAAGGGGGTGAAAGGGGTTGTGGGTATATAGGGAGGAGAATAGCAGAAGGAGTTAAGGTGGCGGTGGATTATTGTGGGCAAATGAAGAGATGATTCACTGAAATGTTGAATTAATTTGTGGCTGTCAGTTTCTCTTTCACAGTGTGGTGTTAAGAGAGTGGGCTGTCTGCCCCCACCATTCCCTGGATCCCACCTCTTCCTCCACATGCCTTGGCCCAGCACAGCTTGGATCTCCACAGCCCTGCGTGGCCTCCTTTCCACTCCACTGGGAAGCAGACATGCAGAGGACTATCGTAAATGCTTGGCTGCAGAACTTCACAGACCGGCGTCTCTCCTCCTCCTCCTCAGGTCTCCCATTGTTCCCTTAACCTGGTTTTAGTGTCTGGCGTGATGAGTTGCGACCTCCCCCCCCCCCGTATCAGCTCAATCCTGGTTCGGCACACATCATCTACCTCTTTCAAACATGTAAAAAGCTGGGCAGATTGTGGTTTAGGGTTTGTTACAGTAAGCCAAGCCCCTGCAGGCACATATCCAATCGCCCAAACAGTTCTCTGGCTTTTGAGAGAGCAGGCAGAAGATCAAGCAGCTCTCTGCAACAACTGGGCCATAAAGTAAGTTCAGGCTCTGTGCTAACTACTCAGGAAGTGCTCTGAGGTGAAATACTGCAGAGCAAACAGAAGGCCCAGTCAGACTCAGCTGTATTTTAACAGGATGATAAAGATTATTGGTCTTGACGGCATTGAAGAAATGGAAGTCTGTTTCACTGAGCGAGCACTGGGGACGCGACACGGTCAAACAATCAGGGACAGCGTGTCTGAGGCATCCCAACAACAACCCCTGACACACACACCTCCTTTTTGGCACTGCAGGGGGAATAACAGCTCAGTCCCATCTCGGTGCTCCCAGGGCAGCTAAATACAATGTCTCTGTTCAAAGGAGACGTTCAGATAAAAGAAGCCGAGTTAATTGCCGTGGCGACAATAGGAACCTCCCTGTAAGACCATCCTATTTCCCCTTGGCAATTAGGGCTCACTTCCCCCGATGGACCCGTGAACAAGCTGTGGGGTTGATCGACACTCCTGTGACTGGGCCGTGGCATGAACCAGACTCCACCTGTTTTTGCTTGTCCTTATACTACTACGATATGATGGATTGGTTTTCTTGGTGCCGTCAACACATGTTCCATGATGTAAGAGAGAGGAAGTGAGTCCAGTATTTTTACATATCTAGCACGGTACACTTGTAGATGAAAATATTGATAATTTAGTGAATCTGTTAGGATAAAATCTACTTTTCAATACGACTGTGTTCCACTGATATAAACAGATCAGAAGGAACTCTTCAAACATGTAAAACTTATACAACTTGATAAGGATTGTTCTCTGGCTTATACATTATCAAAAAAACTTGTTTCGTTTTTTTAACAATGCATTCATACAATAAACGTCAAGATATAATTCAACTGAAAGTTAATAACACTGAATTATCGCCCAAGCCATATCAATTCAAATAGAAATCTGAAGGGAAAAGGATGCAGACAGAGTTTACTGTTGCTGGTTGCTTGTTATCAGGGATTTTGTTTCAGCAAACAAAACTTGATCTGAGCAGAAATAACTGCCAGAGGAAAAACAACAATCTAAAAGAGCTATTACACATGTAGAAATGTCTGCGTCATGGTCTGCACATCTTAGAATCAGAGCCATAACCCTGTGATTGTAACTTAGGAAGTACAGACAGGGCTGAGGACAAAGAAACTTGCAATAAATAAGCTAAGTTTCCAATGAAAATGTCATAATTGTCTTACTGCTAACACTAAAAACAGAACAACAATTAAGAAAAGGGTTTCAAAGGAAGGCTAAAGGTATATTAACAAAGATGTGTAATGTAGACGTGTTTGGTGTCTGATACTACCTTATTCATCTCAGATTTCTGACACACTTTTAGATGACTCAAGTGCTTGTAAACCAAAGGTATTATGTGCCTTTGCCTGTCTGTTTTACTGACGAACAAACCATTATGAACAATAATTATATGGCGAGAACGCCGGTTAACCAACCACAGCAGCGAGGCAGCAGCCGCGGACCTTTTCTCTGATTAAAGCAGAATAATTAGCTGTAATTACTTCCTGCTTTACACACCATCTCCTGCAGGTCATGCCCACGAGAATGAACAATGTTTTGCTTTTCCCAGGATTTAGGCTTTTGGGGAGGTGGGGGGTTGGGCGGGATTGATGGGGTTTTGGGAAGAACGCAGGGAGGGGGCTGATTTCAAGTTCTGTACCAGACTTCAAAACACAAGCAAGGATCTGCTGGCGGTAAGAGCTTCTAACAAGTTCCACGCATGACACACACACACACACACACACACACACACACACACACACACACACACACACACACACACACACACACACACACACACACACACACACACACACACACACACACACACACACACACACACACACACACACACACACACACACACACACACACACACACACACACACACACACACACACACACACACACACACACACACACACACACACACACACACACACACACACACACACACACACACACACACACACACACACACACACACAGGGTTTGTTCGTGAGATTAAACTAAGAAGGAATTGAGTGACAAAACCACCTATTATGGGCTCATTTGTATGTACATCACAGCCTCTCTTTGTGTCGGAGTAAGATGTGTTGAGGCGCGCTCCTCTGCTCCTCAATGAGAGAGTGACAACCCTGCAAAAACTCAGCCCCCCTTTAAAGCTCTTGAATGAGCCGACTACGCTAAAAATCATTCTCGGCATTAGTATGGATGGCGGCTCGGTTAGACTGGGATGGGCAACACACATGGCATGGACAAAACGGCACGGAGAAAAAGGGATTGGCAAACGCTAATACAATGGTTCAATTAAAAACAGCTGCATTCCAGTTTCCAACCGGGGACATACCGTCATTGGAATACATCCAGATAGTAGTTGTGATTATACAACCAGATCACTTGCACTCATTACCAGTACTGATCATTGCCCGTTAGAGAGAGAGCATTGAGTGTTAACACGACTCTTGATGGTACATTTGAAGTCGTTCGCCCAAATACAACAGATCACGTGGCGAGTTATTAGCAGAGCATAATGTTGCCAGACATTACTTTTGAGCCACTTTGACGTCAGGGATGTAATGCGAGTCAGCTGTCCACTTTGGTGTAGAGCGATATGTCAACAAATGTTGCCTGAATTACATTTTGGACAGACATTCATGTTCCCTGCAAGATGAATCCTAATATGTGAATGCCTGACTTTGATAAAAAGGAACACACTGATTGTTGCTGGATAAATATCTTGCTGATTCGTCAATCATCCAAACTGCTTCTGCATGCAGAGCCCAATCACAACAGACTCACATTATATTGAGCAATACTGGGCTACATTCATGTATAATCCCATTCGCTCACTGCCCACGAGGATGATCCCCTTGAAGCCCAGGTGAGTCACGGTCCACTGCAGAGCTCAAGGACTCTTGCTGACTCCCTGTTCGTCTCATTGGCTGATCAAAGCCTTCTCATGACTGATGGCTCCGACTGTGTATTCTTCTGACCTCATGGCTGATATTAACGAGCCAAGGAAACCACACTCCCACCCACAGGAATGCCTGACACACACTGCCTAAATCTCCCACAGCTCTCCCAGATCCCCCAGCTGTATGAGCCACAGGTTAAGTGTTTCACTCTGTTACTGTTTATCAGATAGGCAGGGGGTAAACATTTAATGTGCACTAAACTAGGGCATTGAAAAAACAGTCCTGATTTTGGGAAATGAATTAACTCATTGCATCCTGTGAGTCACAGTCGCCCTGGGCAAGCATCTCCAAAGAATGACTTGGCAACACTTATTCGTCATACATTGAGCGGCTCATGGTGAAACCAAACAAGAGCTCTTGTATACATGTATGTGCACGCAGGAGTCCGTGCAGTCTGACAGGATGATAATGAGCCCAAACAATCTTCTCACCAGTCGTCCACATCCATCAATGACACTGCAGCAGATAAGATGGACTGCAACCATCACATTACACACCACTCCTGCAGGCCCTCTTCCGAGGAAACACGATCTGGAGCACTCCAATTCACTCCCCTGCGTTCATATGCAAGTGTTTAAGTCAATTTTGAAGGAGGTGTTTTAGTACGGAGTGCAACTGTGGGCAAAGCAGGGATTGAACCAGTGTGCCAGAGGGACACAGCAGGTGAGATCTGTGACCCGTGAAAAGTGGCACTATGGGCAAACTAATTTAACTTTACCACCTGGCATACCCAGCCTCATCTACACACAAGCACATCAATAAACCTATACACACATCCCACCTGAGGACACGGTGGGAATACGGTGTGGGAAGAGATAAACCAAAAGGGAATCTAATCAAAGGCGGTGGTTCCCTAGCAGCAGAACTCATTTGAACACAGAGACCCACAGCACAGGGGTCTCATTATAACAGTAAGCTTCAATATGACTTGCATGGAAGTTCTAATGGACCACTAGGGCACCAAGCATGTGGTGTTTAAAAGGGGGGAAAAGTATATTTCTGGAATGAAATATGAGGCTCTCATGCCCCTGGAATTTCCAGCGTCTCACAACATATTGGTAACCGTTTGAAAGAAGAAAGGGAAATCTTTCTTGCCCTGTAATTTGTGTCACAACGTTTGATTAGTCATGCTTATTCCTAAAGGGGACACACAGAATGTCTGCAGTGTATCACACACAAGAAAAGGAAATTAAATTAGTCACAAATGCAAGTAAAAACGTGTTGAGAGCAGCTGCTTCATCTCCGACAGAGAGAAATGCGAGTAAAATAGATATATCAACCGTACATTCAACATGCCCCACAGAACAGCTAAGAGCTGATCGTAAACCCACACTAAAGGAACACAGCACAATAACTGGCCTTCTGAAAAGGTTACACAAGAGATCAGAGAGGTGGTTTCAAGACATAAGCTAAACATGGATTTTAGAGCTGCACAATGAATTCAATATCGATGCCAATCACAGGATAGAAGATATCATTTATTTACTTGAACTGCTATATCTCGATGCATGCTTTAACTCTTTTTAAGTCTTAATTAGCAAAGATATGTTAGAATAAGCACGAAAGTAGCACAACATAGACAAGAAAGCAGGGCTCTGTTTCTTTCAATGGAAATTGATTTTAAAGGGTTTACAAGGCTTTGAATAACCTTGCCCCAACCTACCTAAGTGACTGTCTCTCATTTTATCAACCTGCAAGGACGCTCAGATCCTCCAATGTTCTACTTTTAGAAGTTCCTAGAGTACACTACAAGAACACTAGGGAGGTTGCTTTCAGTTTTTATGGCCCCAAACCGGAACAGCCTCCCATCGGATCTACGAACAGGGGTAATTGTAATTTTAGTAGTATCACTGTTCCTGTTTTATGGTTGTACGATATAACTCTTTGTGTTGGTTCAGACCTTGTTTTTAAAAAAGGTGCTTTATTAATAAATGTTATTATTATTATTATTATTATTATTATTATTATTATTAATAATAAACATATTGTGTCGGCCAAATAAAATGTCTGCCTAAGTAATATTGATCTGAAAATTGTTTGAAATATTATCATTTTGGCCATAATCTTGGAGCCCTAGTGGATGCAGTTCCTTCAAATGATCGAATGTTCGAGCCCTGGACAATGACTGACAGCTCTAAATGCTAAGTTATACTGATTGGTATATCGATGACCTTAATAAATGGTAATCCCCTTTAAACAGACAGCAACAGCTTCTCAAATATTTGTATCCCTCCGTGTCGTCCCGAGGCATCCCCATGTAACATAAAGCTTTCTCTTCCCTCTCCCCCCTCCACCCTTGTGTTTGTGCCCTGTTGAAAGTCAGAGTCCCTGAGAAGCTGGCAGTGGCTGCAGAGCGCCAGCTCACATTTCAAGACAAAGCCTGATCCTCTGTCAGAAAGGAGACACTTTCCAAACCGGGCCTGCTATTTATCACCAAGAACCTGTTTTTCTGCCGGCTCCCCGTGTCACACCTCTGGCCTGAAAAGCTGCCCAGATAAGCTGCCTTTCCACAGCGAGGCACTAACGGGGGGATGGAACTCCTCTTTGCTTTAGTGTTTCTGAGCATGGTGTCACAAAGGACTGGATGCCACCGAATCCCCCTTTGCTTTGTTCACTTTGCCCTGAGAGTGATGTATTTTGTTAACAGTATGCACCAACATTACACCGTGTAAAGGTATGCAAGGTTTGTTTGAGTTTCACACACAGAAAGAGAGGGGCGAGGAGTCACCGCGTCAACACGGTGTTAGCTCAAGTTTGGATAAACTGTATTTTCTGAGAGGAATTTTGCCTTGTAGCGCAACATAATTTACATTCCATGAAGCAACACTGCAGCAGTTCAGCTTTAGTCAGAGTAAACAGACAGCAGAGTGGTGGAGGCTGTTTAGTGAAAAGTGCCAATTTGCCAGGATTTAAGGGCTTGTTAAACACACAACGTGGCTGTTGCAGGTTAGGATGGGAGTTTCCTGTGTGAGGGATAATCAGATAATTACCCTGTAAGGAGCAGATTTGACTCGTTTAAAAAGGTGAGAGGTCATGTAATACAGAAGTTTCAGTGTTTCAGGACCTGAGGTTAAAACACATGTCTTGACCTTTGATCGTAAAGCTGTGACTCTGTCCGGCGTGTCTGACCCCCAGGGTCAGGCTTATGACTACAGAGAGTGTGGCTTACGGCCGAGGGTCAGAATGGAGTTTTCTAACAGTAACAAAGAGCCACTGATGCGATGGGGCTGAACTTCACTCTTGAAAGTCTGAAGGCACACCCAGCTTCCCTGCGCTGCTGTGAATTCATGAACATACCTTTCTGACAAGCCTTCCACTTCTAGCTCAGATGAAGAAAAATATCAGCGCTCTGTATTCTGTAACGTAACACTCTGTCTGCAGTGGCAAATGGATTATTTTACCACAACCAACCTCTTCCCTGTAGCTTGTAAAGCGCAAACCTCTTGAAAAATCAAACTGCCTCACTCAACCAACAGCTTACAAGCTAAAACAAACATTAGGGGGGAATAAAAGCTACACGCTGCCCCAGAAAAAGGTACATTTTTGTTTATTTTGCCAGGCGAACCGTTATTTCATTTGGATTAGCATAGTCCTGTTGGAGCCGGGCCAAAAGAAGCAGAAACTATATATCAGACTCATGCAGCCACCTGCTCGTCGCTTTGTGTTAATATGACCGATAGAGGACTGAGAAGGGATGAACAGTCAGTGATGGTCATGTTGTCTGTCAAAAAGCGATAACGTGATATAGACCACATGCTAAAATCATAAAACAAATCCATTAGCGTTAATTTTTTCCAGGATTTACTCATCATTTCTACAGCAAGAAGAAAAACTCTCACTGAACCCAGCAGAAAAGAACAGAGCCTCTAAGAGAGAAAAAAAATTAAAAAGCCCACAGAGGTTTCATTTAAAAACTGGAAAAATCAAAGTCAGCCTGGCGTGAAATAGCTAGAAGCTTCTTTGGGAACGGTTCTTCATCATACAGTAATATTCCATCAGAAAATGGGCCATTGTTTATGGCAAGCACTGAGCAGTCTGGCAACACTACATTTAACAAGATCTTAAGCAACACAAAAAAGCATTTCCACCAAATAAGAAGCATATGGTTTCACATTCAATTACAGCTATTTTCTCTCCGGCTCGCTTTTAACAAGAACCACTTGTTCTCCGCTGAGCAGCTTCGAGAGGAATCATCTCGCCGCACGGCTCACTGTGAGCTCAGGAACTAGCCACCTAAAAGCAGCCCTCATTCATAAAACAGACTTTAAACACGGGACAGCAGACTCACCACAAGACCCTGCAGGCATGTATACAGAAAAAGCGATGTTGGAGAGTGACTCACTGCGAGGCCAGTCAATCATCTTAGCCTCATGTAAACTGTACAAATGGCAACATGTCCACACTCAATCCAGCTGTCAGCAAACTATAAACAATGTGTGCGAGTGTCAGTTAATAATAACTGATTGAGAAATCAGGAAAGTAGGTTAATCCGTGCATCTGAAATAATCTAATCTTATATCCATGTTCTTCACACGTGAAACACACGAGTCATGGCCTAATACTCCGGAAAGCCATAGAAGTAATCACAAGATTATGCATGCGATTTCTATATGAATGGCGACTTATTGAGGTAAAAACTGCAGGAATTTATAGGAACAGTTTATCTTCTGCAATACTTAGTGGTATGCTCCATTTGTAATTATAACACAAACAAATAAACTCAAGAAGTCTCTAGTAAAAAAACAGATTAGTACTACAGTTTATGATACTAACCACAAAGCATTTAAGTCAAGTTTACGATGGTGTCAGAAGTTGGAAATATGAAGCTTCCTATTCTCAGTTTAAGATTTGTTTTAATTAAATAACTCGAGATAACAATCATCCACCCCCAGCCTGCAGGCAGGATTAGCTGGGGTCAGAGGCAGCGAGCAAAGGCAGACCCATTACAGTTTAGAGTTGTATTTGATAAATTAATCTAGGCCTTGGCCGTCTCACATCACCACCTGACACACAGAGAAAATCAGATTAGGATCACAGGATCAAATTGGCCAAGAGTGACTGGAAAATGTCCGTTTCTCAGAGCACACACACATTCGTGTTAAGTGTACAGTGTTTTTTTCTCACAGGACATTCTTTTGAAAGTGCTCTTTGTGAGCAAGGCATCATCAGTTCACAGCTGGAATGAGTTGTGTTCCCTTTGTAGAGAATCAGAGGAAAAGACCCTATTGTCAAAACTGTAACCTTTAAGCAAGACATCTGTAAAAAAAAAAAGATATCTGGAGCAAATGGATCCTGCTGTTCCCTGACCTTTAAATCATTCATTACGCTTTAAAAGCCGACAGGGCTGCACTTAAGAGCTCACACGTCCATCTATAGGTGCTTAAAAACCGGTGTCTTCTCCTCACGTGGGATCAGGTTATCGCTGCTTAAAGTCCATCTGTATTGAAACCTGAGGAGCTCTTTGGGGAGGGGGGTCGACGTGACCTCAACTCTTCTCTGAGCCCCTAACCTCACAGGCTGATATCCTGCAGCTGCTAAATTCAACCAAACCAAACCAAACTGCTTCAAATGAGTCTGAGCAGCAGCATGAAAGCCTTTCACTCCTCCGATGTCCAGCAGTTACATGCAGAGAAGAAGGCAGCTCATGTCCGATTTATACATTTAAATGTATATTCCTGACGTTTTCCAATTACTTAAGGAAACGAATAAATGTTGAAGCTGCATAGATAAAAAAAAAACCATCCTGCCTTAAGCTAATATTTCCGCCTTCATCTGCTTCCAAACTTTTCAGAACATTATTAGTGCTTTGGACGGTTTACAGTTTTTCAGAGTAAACCAGATGTGGTGATGACCAAAGCCTCAGAGCACTTCTCCTTCCTTCCATAAACATCTCAGTGATAGTCACATTTCCAAAGTAAACCAAGCATTTACCAGAAACTAGCTACTAAGTAATGACTTGAGGAAATGCACCGACTTAAGAGGATCCCCACACGGCAACCTCAAAGTAACACACTTCCAAAGAACACTACCTAACGCGAGTGTTTACTGAGCTCAGGGAGGCTTGGGTCTTTAATACACTCAGCATATTCTGTGAACGTCTCTCACCGTTTCCTCTCACTGGGGATCTTGCTCATGTTTAATGCCTTTTGAACAGCACCCGAGTTTGGGAAAGAGTTACAGTGCCAGATAAAAAAGATCAAACAAAAGAGGGAGTGGTGGAGGAAAAGCTGCAGGACATCCAACTCTTGAGAGGGATGAGAAGCATTTGTGCGGGTGTATGAATAGTAATGCTTGTTTAATTCATGACGAGACTCTTTTTTATGTCTTGCAGTTGTCATGTTAAGCACGGCTCGATGAATATCTGAAGGGTGGGTTCTGTAGTCGATTGTATTTATTTCTAGTCTAATATGTAAATGGCCTGCCGATGCTGAAATCCCAGAGCTATTTTATGGACGATTCATGCTCCTATTCTTACATTTAATTTATGTCCATTACATTTTGTACACACATACATTAGTTTAAATTCAACTAATTGTTATTTCTTATTTTTTAAGATTTTCTCCTTTCATTTACCTGTTTCCAATACTGCCTGCAACGTGATCCTCAAAAAACGGACACTGATTTTTCTCATGTGACTTATTTAATTTCTTTGATTTCTGTATGTTTTGTTTATTGGTTTTCAAAATGAGGTTTTGGCGGAGGTGGTTTATTATTTTTCTGTTTTTTATGATTTTGTGTAAGCTTAAGTAAATATGTCCTCAAAGGATATTGCTTATTAAATATATGTACTATGTAAAACTGTTATTTTCCATAATATAATAAAAAAATACGATCCTATATTTTTCATACTTGTTTTTCCTGTTTGAATGAGCATTGACTGTTAATGAGCCATTTTTGGTACATTTACACTGGCTCCAAAAAGCAACAGTGAGAACCCACAGCTACCTCTTCCTTCTGTTTGTCTTGTGCATACTTCAAGGTGTATTTGATAGTTTTCACTCATACAGTGAGACATGTTTTTAAGGCAGACAGGAGGGTGTCTCTACACTTTGTTACATCACAGGGGTAGACGCTCGCTGTTCCAGAGTCAGACGGTTGTTTGCTCCCGTCAAAGCACGCCACAGTCGACGCATGTTCAAAGAGTGTGAGGGAAGAATATATAAGCAGAGTGAGGAAGCGAGAAACACAGAGGGAGAGGAGCACCCGAGGCTTCTGTGTCATCTGACCTCATTCCTAAGATGGACTTGTGAGCTTGTAGGGAAGGCAAGGGGTGTTGCTTTCACTGCAACCTTTTCATTGCTCCCTACAAAAGTGACAGGACGGCAGGGCACAGACAAAAGCAGACTAAAGCCTGGAAACCATCCATGCAGAGATGAAAGAGCAAAGTCATGCTGCAGAAACGCAAACGGCAGAAACAACTCCATCTCTAAAGAAAGGCAGAATATTTCACCCCAAAAAAAGATAGAAATCTAACACACAAATATTCTGGCCTATTTCTGTCGATTTCATCATCTCATTGTGACAGACAGCATATCAGGATTTGCAGTATGTTTTATTTAGCAATGGACTAAATAGCAAAGGAGGGACATTTGTTGAAAATGCATGGGCGAAAACAAAGCATCACACCTGCTTTTATGTCTGGTTTAGTCCATTAATACCAGGATGCTATAAAAACAGACAGACATGAGCCCCATGTGTATACCCCACTAAAACATGCACTTACGCAAAATACTTGTTCCTGTGTGGCGTCAGTCTGCGTATACAAGTTTTTTAAATTCCAGAGGCAGTGAAAGCATCGTCTGTTGGGCTCGCCATCCGCACCACAGGAAGCCAACAGCCAAACAGCCGTCGGCCTTCTCCTGCAGACACTGTTGTCCAGACCCTCAAGGGAGAGTGTAGCCTTTGCCCTCCATCCTGACCACACACACACAGGGCGGGCATCCCCAGCCACGTGGTTCCCAGTGAGGAATGACAGGACCCTGGCCCCTATGTCTGGGACCTAACCTGGATGAGGACGCGGGGCAGGTGTAGGGTGAAACAAAGAGGATGCTGCGGATATCCTCATCCGCTCTGACGTGATGCCAGGGGGAAACAACCACATCAATATCTGCTTCCTCTGGCCCAGGAGGGGGACCATTGTCAGTTGTCAGACACAACACGGGCATTTCTGTCTGTCTTCACCTCGGCAGATAAGGACAGGAAACACTGTCCCGGGCTCCCCATGCTAGCTGGCTGCACCTGCACACAGAAGCCCATTGTACTGGTGCGTTTTATTTTTTGTATTATTGGACATGTTTGTCCTCCGTGGGGATCGACCAGTGTGTGGTATTTGGGAGGAAATGATATGGGGTTGTTGACTGAGGCTGGAATTGCTGATGACAATGAGTCACATATAATTATTACATATCATTTCAGCTACAGAAGACTGATGAACTATAACAACTGTGAGGCCACGAGAATCAATGTGTATTTTATGGATTTCTCACAGAGTTTTATGCATGATTTGTGACATACAATAGATTTGTATGCAACTATATTGATCTTTTAATTCATATATTTGTATTTTAAGGCAACATTTAGTGCAGGAGGTGGAAGGTATCTTAAAAAGGTGTTTATTGATTACGATTAATAAAATATGTAATGAGATATCGTTTACAGTAGGCTTACAGAATATATAAGTGTTTTGAAAGGTTGATAACATTGATTTAAACATGTTCATCTATATTAAGTGTTCTCCAGCCTGTGTAAATTTATACTTGGCCATTTTCATGTAAAATAATATCCCTAAAAAAACATAGATCAAGTTTGCCCCTCCAGACTTTTATTCTTGGCAGAGTGGGAAATCCTTTTAAAAACAGCTTTTAGACCGCAAAGCACTAAAATTCCCCATGGAAAAACAGAATAAGCATTTTTAAAGCCCCCTTAAAAACAGGCAGATTAGTTTTTTAATCAAACACTGAAAACAAACACAGGCAGAGCAGCCTCACATCATTTCTGTGACCTCAATACCAGCTAGTGCAGAGTGGAAGGATGGAGGGAACATGCAAGACAAACAGGAAGCCCCTTCCTGTAGCAGAAGTTGCAGGAATAGCCTCTGACCTCGTGTTGCACTGGTGACAACAACAACAAACCAACAGACGGGGATATCTCCTAACAATAAAGAAATAAAACTGAATCTGGAGGCATTTTGGTCAGGAATGATCACCGGACACAGAGTAGACTTGAAAGTGCAAGACAATCGGTGTGGCATTACAAATTAAAAGTTTCCACACACAACCGTGGGCTCGTTTCAGATCCCTTCCCATCAGGAGAATCGCTTCCCGACACTGAGCAGAGACGCCAGGTTCAACCAAAAACCTTCTCAAGCAGCAAACCCACACACTCTGCTGCTGTGCCATCCCTCTGTCAGGAATGATGCCTCTGAAGTCTGGCTGCAGACTCAGAGGGAGGTTCAGATAGAGGACAGCAGAAAGGAGGATGGGGAGGGGGGGTTAAAGGGATTCGGTAGTTGGTATAGTTTGCGAAAGTGGAACGAACAAAATGACAGGGAGCATGGGAAGGTGAAGCAGAGTGCGAGTGTGGCAGCAGAGGAAGCGAGATGAAGCCGAGGATGCTGGAGAGGTGGTTTAACATCATTTAAAACCACGGAAAATAACAATTGGTGCTCTGTAATGAGCTCCCCTCTGCTGCTCTGGTAATTACTGTCTACCAATCCAGAACAATGCGGACCATAATGTGCTAATGCCGCTGGGCTGCAGGAGGGGAGATGTATAATCGTTGAACGTGGCTGGGAACAGACCTGGGGTCAGCAGAGGTCTCGCTGGGTGATTATAGAGCCGCTGAGTGAATCAACTCAACTCTGCCTTCACTGTTCGAGGCGGACTACAGGGTAACACATATGTACAATTATGAAGAAGGGGCAATAACAGAGCAAAGATAAATCCACTTCCACACGACATTTGCACACTGAAGGAAACACAGCTCAGGAACTTACGATGAATCAGTGACCGACTCTCTGGGCCATGGGCTTCTTATTTTCTCAAACTGGCCGATTTTGGACAGGTATATTTAAAGGTCCCCTATTATGCAAAATGCACTTTTTGCTGTCTTTTATACATAAATATGTGTTCCCGGTGTGTAAGTACACTCACAAAGTGTCAGAAAGTACAACCCTCTCTCTTTTCCTCTTTACCCACATCTCTAAAAACAGGGGGACAAACAAGCTGATCCAGATTTGCTTCGGTTATGGCGTCATAACCGAAATGTGGGCTGGCTTTACATTGAACTCCTGGCAACGTCCCGCCCATGTGACACGTCTCAACCTATCGTCCCCCATATACAATTGGTGAGCTGAATCCCCTCCGCAGCAGCTCTGTGTGTTCAGCAGGATGTCTGCAGGAGGGACTTAGAGTTGTTGTATATATAATACATATAATGTCTCTGTTGAAGCGGTAAACACTGAGAAGTGTTTCAGAAATAATGCTTGATGTGGTTTGGAACACAATATGGCATTTAATCACGGCAGCGTTTAGCTGAGTTTCTCCATTAAAAACTTCTCTCTTCAGAGAGAGAGCTGCATGACCATAAAAGGGGCGTGGCCAGCTTCAGCTCAGCTCAAATTTAAAGCGACAGTCACAGAATCAGCACTTCAGGAACAGGGCTGAAATAGAGGGGCATGATGCATGCTACAATGGGGGATCTGTTTGGTATTTTGAGCAAAACACTTCTGTATATATATTGCCCTACAATATATTGTTCAAATATAGCATAATAGGAAACCTTTAAGTTCTTGGCCAATTTTGTTGTCATTTGTCTTTATATTTTTCCTATTCCTTCCTTTTCAACATGATATCTCATTGAGATATTCTCAGTGTGTGACAATGAAGAGCAGAAAAAGGAAATGATTACACACACCTACTGACACTGATTACACAATTAAATACGGTGCCATTTTGTACAATCTGAAGTTTTGTCAGCTTGCACACACACATATTCATTCCGGATTGATTCACAGCATGCTTGTTCTTCACTCAAGGCGACATTTTTCTTCGAGCTGCAAAAACACAAAAGAAATCTCCAACTGAGAAATCCTCTCTAAAATGATTCAGAGAAAAGTCATTTTAAGAAATGCGGTGTTGGTGGAGTAATCTTCTTTGTGAGACACAGCCGCGCTCCTCCAAAACCGGGGAGCACACCAGTGGTAGTATAGCACTTGGTTCACATCCAAAATGCATGAGCACGGATTCAGAGGAACAGGAAAGCTCTAAAACACTCACAGGCTTCCCAGCGCCAGGAGCCCATGAAGCCACCAGCTTAAATCATACATTATTCTGGCTCCGTCATATCGTAGTAAATCCATGCTCCTGCAGGTTGAGTCAGGTACCGGGACCGGGGGGGTTTACAGTGTACGCTGCCATGGAGACGGTAGTAGCCTTTGAGCTCGGTGAGACACAGCATAATGAGGAACTCCGCCAAACACCATAGAGTGAGGAAACGGGATGATACGGCAAACCAACACAGATAGGAGGACATGCAAACTGCTGAAGGTAAATATGTGGCCCTCTGCAGGGTCACTTGTAGCCAGCTGACCCCCTTCATTAGAAGATCAAACACAGTCCCCATTAAACACCAGAGGCCTTTTCAGCCTGTTTAAACCTGCCGGGAGGCGGGGAGGAGCTGGGGGCTGATTGAGAGCTGCCGGGTGTCACTCTGCCTGTGGCCCGTTGCTATGATGAGTTCATTCAGCCTTGGGACACAAAGGGTTAATGGCTGCTTGGATTATGCAATGGCATGCCAGACGGCTTTCTCCTCTCCTGCCGTCCTTTCACCCCCCACCCCCCCCCCCCCCCCCCCAGCCAGCCCTCCTTCAAACGGGCTGACGCCAAATGAAGCATTCCTGCACGTTTCCATCAGATGCATTTGAATGCAGTGGCAGCGCTGCGCATGCTTTGGCAGCGACATGGGAACAAAACAGGGATTTTGTTTCACTCAGAAGGCAAGCTTCCCCCTCACCAGGGCCTCACACCTTCCCCGCGGGGGGGAAAGTTATCGTTAGGATTTATGACTGCCTGAGTGGGTTATATCGACAGCGTCAAACATCATCTTTAAAGTGAACATACAACTGTGGCTAATCCCTGGGAGCAGATCTGTAGCTCGTAGCAACAGCAGATTACATCATGTTGAGGTTAAAGAAATTCAGTTAATGACAGGAACGTCATCTGATAATAGACCATAATGTCATGTTATTGAAGCACTTTATTGAGGGCGTTTCCTGGTTTGTGTGTTTCCGATCAGGTTGGAACATTCATGATTGTTACTCTTTCTTTTTACCTTACAAGAACATACCAATTCATGTATTTTGGGATAAGAGTGGTTTTTCAAAATCATACTTAGGTAGTTACATTTTTAAATTACGATAAATACGTTTTGTAATTTCTCATTCAAATTTTGCCTTTGCCCACATAGACACAATTTCATTCAGGGTAATTATTCATCTCATGGTGAATATTATATTGTTAATATTGTCGCAGTATCATATGTTCAAAAATATATCAACATCTCAATATTCTCAAAGAAATGTAGCTCTGTCATGTTAACTTGTTCTAGGTCATGTATGCAAGAAGCAATATACAAATTATTGTTATTCTGCAATCGATGAAGCCAACACACAGCAAACGTTACCGCATGATAGGCTAACATTAACATCAACTGAGCCACTCCTGGGTTAAATATCTCAGAAGCAAACCAAACTTGACTGAGCTCCTATAACACATAATATCCCACTGATCCATGGCAGCGAGTAATTGGAAACACCACACACCACAGAATAAAAGAATGAAGAAAACTTTGCTCAGCGCAACACAACAAAGCTAGCCGCAGTGGTGGATCGGGGGTGTGGGCTAACCACTCCTCCAGTCCACACAGAGACAGAGCTGTGCAAGCAGCCACCGAGTCAATAAACAACAGAGATCCCTTCAGACAAAACTGGCAACCATGAGAGGCATCAGACCAACTATGAGAGTAAAGGAAAAAGAGACGGATATCTACAAGGGCCCGACTCCAATCAGAACCACAGGGTCGGACAGCAGAGCCAGCTCAACCCCAAACACAAGAGCCAACGCGCACGCATGTATAAACAACAGCAAACGCACCCGGGTCATTAGGTGCAGTAATCACCATTTAAAGCGAGTAGCTCGGCCCTCGCAGCCCTTTGATTATTTTGCTTTATGGATGATAAGCAGCCAACAGGGGCCACAGAGGCCAGTGGTCATTTAGAATGTTGGTTATTTTCCGGTCCCATCAAAGAAACATCAAGGAGCTTCAGTGTTCCTGCACAGATCAGCAGGTAAGCTTCCTACACGCACATACCAAACATGTAATGCCCCAGTTTGGAAAATATTAGCGGACACAATTTCTTATAAGCTATCAAAACCATCGGTGTTTCATTAATCTCTCCCTCAGGCTGATGAGAGAGTTGTTTTTGGCAACCATTGATCCATAACTTAACTCAACACTCTTTAGGAACGCCAGCGTCAAGCTAAAAATAAAATGGAGCTAGCATGAAGCAGTTTTTCCCTGTGGCTTAACCAATTTCCCTTATTCCTAGGAAAAATGTCATCCAGGCAAACGTTTCCCTTTGCGCTCCTTAAATGTCTTTTTTGACCCCAGAGAAAAGACGAGATGTGGCCGAAAGCTTTGTGATAACATACAGCCTTTGAAAAAATTAAGAGACAACTCCAAATGTTTCGTAAATCTTTATCTCTACATGTATGGCATTCCGGTGTCTGTTGAATTCCAACACAGAGAAATTGTCAGTAGTTTATAGAATACAATAGAAGGAACAAAATCATTTAACTCAAAGACAGACCTATAAATAATAAAACCAGAGAAAATGATAATGCTGAAGGGGTCTCCTAATTCTTTCCGCGGCTGTATTTCCTCCCAATGGGATACCTTTCATCATGTTTGATTAAAATTTGAAGACACAATAAGTCTTTTTTTTTTTGCGTTGCATGTTTTCAATTAAGCCAGACATGTTTCTTCTACTAGAAGTGCCTTGCTCCCTCACTCCTCTGTTACAGTGTTAAAGATGGCACACCTATATCAATTTTGGGGTCAAGGGCTGGACACCAGAGAACCGAGGAGACACACGGGCGCATCAATTTAGGACTGACAAGGCGCCCCAACTCTGAGATATTGGGTAGTAGCCGCAGCTCTGACCTCTGAGGGAGTGCAAGAAGATCCTCCCCAGGGAAAAAGAGAGTGAGTGCTGGGGATGGAGTGAGTGCAAACTGCACATGCCGACTGGGTGAAAAAGAAGTTTAAAGGCTTCACCCAAACCTGAATAAACATCGTCTAATGAATGACCAGAAACTAGAGCCATGGGAGGTCTTGAGAAATCCTCCCCAATCCATCCCAATTGCACAACTTTTGCTACCAGTCAAACTTGCAGAAACACACAGAACCAGATCTCATTATGAACTCTATTCATCTTAGTTTTCTAGCAAAGCTACTTTTAGCTATCCTTGGAATTTAAAATAATCCCCATTTACAGCCTTTATATTGTAAAGGTCAATATGGGAGTTCAAAACCTGTATTTTATTGCTTTTATGTACTTTCTGACTCTATATTTTACAACTTAGGAAACCCAACTTATCAATCACTTGATAAATAACGGCAAATAGTTTAAAAGAAATGCATAGGATTGAATATCACCATCATAATCTTTTTTTTAAAAAGCACTAACTGGTTTAATTAACAGTGAAGCTTCTACCCAGTTACCGTTTTTGTCACAATTTACATTTTTACAGCTACATTTAGCTCATGAACGTAAGATCATATCACAGGATACGAGTTAAATTCCTGACGTAATCTTGAATTATCCGCCATCATTTTCGCAATCTATACTTAAAATGACTCAATCTACAAATGCCTGCCTCACTGCCATACCAAAGAGAGATAAAAGACGGAGCACATTGCCGATCTGCTGTAGTGGATTGCATTAGATGTTGCAATGATGTGCAGCACAGATGTTCATCAGATATCCAACCCCAGCAGCACGTAGTGAATAAAACAATACATCTTTGTCAATTTTTATGGAAGAGGAAAAAACAAGAAATGATGGCTCAGAATAGAAACAGTGAGCTGCTTTTCAAAGAAAAACATTATCAATTTGCGTTAAAATTGTCTTATAATACGATAAAACTATATGATGCATGGATGTAGCTACAGAGGTTTACTGCACCAACAGCTTCGGACGAGAGATCCAATCTCATGGCATGCTCTGTATTGTAATCCACTCAGTTTCATTTTGAAGATGGTTGTCCACTGCAGAATTGTAAACAGAGATCCGTTAACCGACATATTCCGCTCATATTTTTGTTTACTCAGGCATCATGCTCTCATCCCTTCTGAATCTGACATATCAGCGTGCAGCCAAGCGGCCTCGGGCTCCGGGCACAGCAGGGTTAATGAGAGCCAAGCGTATGGATTTTAAAATAAAGCAGAGGCGGGTGGCCACACTAACAAAATCTTGAGAGAAAGAGCCCCCATGGTATCTGCTTGGAGCTGAAACAAATGCTGCAGATTAGGAGCTTCTGAAAAAAGCATTGGAGCCACCATTTATTAAAACACTGGTCGATTCTTGACCACAGGAGAGCTTGTTTCCGGCTTCCTGGATGTCTTATTTTTCAACCATCCATTTGTGAGGTCGAACAAAAAAATCCATTACACAATGTAATAACTGTTCCTGCATTGAAGTTACAGTATCTTGTTTTACATTAAGTAATGGAAGTCATACAAGTCAATAAAGTCAGGACTCACTATCGAGAAATCGGATTGCACCAGATGAATGTTACTTTTTTTGCCTCCAAATTATTAATGCGCCAGGAGAGCTGAAATGCAGATCTTCTCCGTGTGCACAGTGAAGCAGAGTTCAAAGAAGAGGGTTTTTGAGAGAGAGGAGTGTTTGAGGATGTTTCTTAAACATTTCTCGTCTATCTCAGCTCCTCGGCAATAAGCCCAGTTATTTCATACTTCAGGAATGCGATTGCCTTTATGAAGCAGGGAATGAGAAACACACGGCAGGACGAGGAGGAAGGAATGGGTAGGCGGATGGGAAGAGAGATGATGCATTCACATTATGGACATTAACTCCAGAAGTAGCTTTCATCTACTGAGAGCTTCAGGGGCACGGCACTGGTCAGCCACAAATAGAAACCAGATCAGATACAGAGAAGTGAAAATGCAAAACAGAACCATTACTGTCATCTAAAAATATAATAAAAAAAGATCTGGGTGAATATTTGACCACAGAGCCCGATTCTGCACATCAGACAACCCTCCGGAATCGTGGAGTGTTTGGTGTGGACAGCTTCATGTGGGGAAAGCGAAACTATACAAACGTTGTCTCATTCCCCGTCATTTTTTGCCCTGGCAGTGCTTCCAACACATTCAGAAAGCCCCTTTAAAAATAGGACATGTCTGAAGGGGGGCTAAAAGCACGAGGCAGTCATGACAGTACCTGGCTTGGATCTATTCATGAGTTTTATAAACACACACCCGGAGCAGCCTCCCGTCTCCCCTGCTGCCTGCACACAGAGGACACATTCATCCCAGAGTGGGCACCATGAGGAGGCTGGAGGGGGGCGACAGACACTTCAACTTAAAGGAATTTTTCAGCCACTCTGGCTATCACTCGTGTGTTGAAGGCAGAAACACAAACACAATCTGAGCTCGTCTGCTCCTCAGTCTACATGTGCAGATCAGATAAAACAGAGTTAGTTTGACATGATGAACGGTGAGTTAATGAGCCAGATCCTTGGCTGGATAAGAGCATTCCTCGCACAAACTAGGAAGGATCTTTTCAGGGCTTTTTCTTCTCACTCTGCAGACGAGGGTATGAACTTTTAAAAGGCTTTAGACAATGTGGGGGGGCGTTTGCGTCATGTTGATTTGTCTTTTCCTGGCTCTTCTCTTTTGGGATAACACTTAGGCAAAAGCACTCTAGTCTGCATCCCTTGCATATGAATAGCACCCATGAAAGCATGGAACCAAGAGGCGCAGAGAGGCAGTGCAGAGTTATGAATATGATAATCAGAAATGGCGTATCCAATGTGTTGTGTGAGGATTGACACTATACTCCTGGGAATACATAATGACATGGCAGGGCTGCCTTCCATGATATATGGAATCCTACCATTCCCATGCTCCAGGATATATATTTAATTACTGTGTAACTAGTGTAATATGTAAACAGACATCTTATTGGTTCTATATATACATTTTCAGGTTCCTAGTGAAGTCCTATGGGGGGAAATACTTTTCACAACTGGGGTCAATGGGGGAGGGGAGCCCCATTCCTCCATTGACCACAAACAAAATGTGGTTCAAACTCTTTAAACTACAACTCATAGAAAGAGTTTTTCAGAATAAATGAATGAGAAAAGCATCTTTAACGCTGACTTTCACTGTGTAATAATGTTATGTTGTGTTTCACATATTGCAGGCAGTAAGAATGAACTTAAACCAGCCAGCGCAAACCCTTTAGAAAAGCATGGGGGTCAATGTCGGGGTCCGTTACAATGGGTGTCTATATTTTCAACGTGTTTTGTTGTTTAACAGCCTCTGAATGAACAGAAAAAATAGAAATGAATGCGTAAAGCTCGTTTGAAATACTACAGCAGCGTGTTACCAACCTTGGAGGCAGATAATACCGACGGCATACATGGTTTCCACCGGTTGGTTCCTCCTGGCAATCACCGCGGGGTTCCTCCTGCCTTTCCTCCGCCTGGGTTCGCTCTCTCCGGGTAGATCCATGACCGTCCTGATGCTCGGTTGCTCCCCGGTGCGGTTCTGCGGCTGCAACGGGAGAGAGCAGTAGGGCGAAATGGGTACGGCAAAAACGCTCCGTGCGTCACCGTGTGCGTACGGGTAAACTAACCCGTGTTACCTGCGCAGGTCCCCGGGGCGTTAGACGGCCTGTTCACCTGGTTGCTTTGGAACAAGGCAGAAGCATGTGCGGACCGACGCTTCGGTTTACAGGCCGGCCAGACTAACGACTTAACGAGTTCAGACTGAGAAGCCCCGCCGAAAGTTTCAAGGGAAGTTTAAAACTTCCAGGTAGCTCACGGAACGGAAGGTTAGTGTTAATTAAAGCGGCAGTGGTTCATTACAACCCGGTGTTTGTTGCCACCGTCTGCCTGCGTCCAGAGCCGCCGACCGCTGGGCCAGTTTAGTCCGCAACAAGAGAGAGTTTCGCTCCGCGGTGTTTCCAAGTTGGCTTCCTCCCACTCGCCTGTGTGATGTTTTACAACTGCATCAAGCGGGACGAGACAATACAGACAGGTTCCTGCCAGGACTTTCAAATTAAATGTAAGAAAGTGAAACCTCTTCCACATTTACATTTTAAACTGGTACTTTCTGAAATAATGACCTTTTATCATAATTAAAATGGTTTACTTTTAATTCAACGTGTGTGCGTGCATTGATGATTTTGAAAACGCTAATATGTTAAACGTTCATTGCCTCACTTTAAAGTGTTTCAAACATTGTTGATTGGCATTGATGAGTTTTTCCAACTGTGTTTGGTGTTGTATCAGTTTGGATTTTTTTTTTTTTGTCACAGCCAAAAACTTAATGTAAATTTATTTTGAAATCAAAACTTCCGGTATCAAGCAGTGATTCTAACGTCGCTTGACTTGTATTCTCTCTTTTCCTATAGTGCCGCTTCCGGTGCCCATACCTAACCTGGGATAAGGTATACAACACTGCAACCCCCTGGTTCAATCTGTACACTTCAACTGCACATATATAGACCCAGGTTTAATTCATGCAAGCCTCAATTAGAGTACAGCCTGCATATATCATCAGTGGAGTTCATCTTTTTCGAAATTAATTTTTAAAAAATGCGATTTTCAAATGAAATAATCAATTGTTATTTCACAGTGGGTACATACAATCTCTTTTATGCTATTACAATCTATCAAATTACGTTTATAAAGTAAAATAATGCTAATAACTTGCTTTATGACTATATTAAACCTGCAGCTAAACAGCACATTGTGTACATTTATCAGTTCAACATGTAATAAATGGCACAAACCCAGTGAGTCATCCTGCCCATTGTCACCTTGAGGGGAGGGCCCCTGCTTGCACCATGGTAGTACAGTGTGGGACTGGTGCCCTGCTGCTGGTCCAGCTGGCACATAGATTAATGATAGAAATGCTTTAGGGATGAGCTGTAAAACCGAGAAGAAAAAGAAGAAAACATTATTACTTTAATTGGAAAATTAACTCTACTATTTTGACCTGGGGAATGAGCATGACAGCTCTATGTACAATGAAACCATCCTGTGGTCGGTTATTTGGAGGTTTTTCTTTTCCCTGTAGAGTGTTATATAGGTGTTTGTACATGTTATTTGTCTGTAAAGCCTAAAATACAATTCTGGACCTGAAAACAAGCATAATAGGGACACTATAAACACAAGGTTTTCAAAAAAATCCAACACAAAAACAAGAAATGAAGGACAAAAAATGTAAAATTGTTGGTTTAATTTTCATGATCAGAGAGTGGTTCCAATTATCCATCAGACTATTCATGACATATGGGATAAACATTCAACTCTTGCCAAAAATGGCACTGATTCCCTGATGAATTCTATGATTTCTGATCAGATTCTATTGAACACATTTAATACAAATACTGAAAAGAAAAAAATGAATCAAAAATAATAATTACAAGACATTCCAGTTATTTTGTGCTTCACTAAGAAATGCAATCAGTCAGAAGAAACCAATCGGAGAATTGTGCAAAAACCTATAATTATCACATTACTAGACATGCATCACAAATTCTAATCACTGTAAACAACATTATAAGAGGATGTGCTCACAGTCAGCAGCTCTAATCTGTATGGCACCAGAGATTATTCAGCATGACCAGTATTCATTAAGAAACTTGGTTCATCCTCATCATTTTTTTATATACACTTTAAAAAGTTAAGCATTTTCATCGTTGTATTTCTGACACCATATATGCCTCAAGGACATTTTCTCTGCAATGAAAGAGAAACCTGTACAGAAAAACACACTTGGAGATAAAAGCAGCATCAATTTCTATTTTTTCTCCTAAACTTTATATAAAGTTATCCCAAACAAGTCACATGACTCAACTCCTGTCAGTAAGATAAACCCTGTTTCCCAAAGCTTTAACCAACACCTCGCATTGCAAAGAAATCTCAATAGGCAAAATCATTCCAATAAAATAAAATGATGTTTTGTCATAGTGTTACATCATATCATTTCAACCCCAACAGACCTGTTTATTATATCTCATTTTTGAGAAAATAGAAAAGTACAACTTGTTTTTTTTCTAATTTAGACCTATAGATGGCACAGGAAGACATTTGACGATCTCAAGTCACACAACATAGGGAGACATTTACAAGAGCAGGAGACAATATGGCAACATTTGCAGTCAAAGTGCAGAGTCACAGATTATGAATAAGGGGAGAGACGAGGTACATTTTCTTGGCCATATTTAGGAGGCACTGAGGCTAGAATCACGATGAGGGGAAAATAGAACAATCTGTCTCTGGAAGACCAAGAGGAAACAACCTGGTTTTAAAACGAACTGAAAAGAAACCCACACCAAATATGTACGTTTATGTGGTGATGACCAAACATGTCTTTGGGTCTTGGGGTTGGATGCTAACAAGCAGAGGAAGGCAGTGTGTTGGGAGTCTGTCTGGTAGTGTTGTCGGTGATCATTACAGCTCAGAGAACGAGCCAAAGGTCAGAGCCTCTTTAAATCGGGAGCAGATGAGCTGATCAGACGCCTGCTGCTCAGTTTCCAGTGTAGAGATCCACAGTGCTGGAGCTCAGGCCCCGGCTCTCCCTCAGATTACGAACTCCCCGAGTCTGGTACGGAAACAGAAGAAGAAAAATCCGAGAGGGTACAGGAGGACACGATATGAAAGTTAGAACATAACATTTTTAATAATATAACAAGTAACAATAAGCAACCTTACTGCATTAAAAGCCCTTTTTATTTTACTTTACTGAATCGTGTAACAACATTATTATTTCCAACACATTTCAAACCTAGAGAAATCTGTAATTTTGATCAAAGTACCAGTTGTTTTTTTGTTAAAGCTTTACTACAGTTTACTTTTATCCAGTTTTAAGCCACACTTTCAAAATAGTAATTGTTTTTATCTGAAATCTGAGTCATCAGACATCAGGATCTCAAGTAATCAGAGAAACAACATCAGCAAAGTTAATGGTAGCTCGGCTTGCTGCCCCTTTGGTTAGGCAAGGCAGTCAGAACTTTTTTATTGTGAAGCTACAATTTTTGTGTTTTTCCTGGTTTATATCACTGTGTCTGTTTTTTTGTTTTTGGAGAGGTTACCTCTGCTTTAAAAACGTCCTGGACAATAAAAAACAGAAGCTCATTAAAAATGGTGGTGAGGACAACAACTCCCATGATGCCTCACTACCTCATCCATTCCATCTTTTGTTGTGATGAATGAGAGACCTCTAGTGGTAGAAAATGGCAACCTGTAATTTAAAGAGTGTAAAACTGTTTCTCACCTGGAATGGGTCATCACTGGTTTTGTTCAGATAATTCAAGGAAGCAGCGCGCTTCATGCTGTTGAACAAACAGTAAGAAAATTATGTTAACACTGTATCCTGGGTTCAAGTACAGATTAAGTATCCATAGAGTTTGGGAGCTCATTTCCAAACTACTATTCTAATTGCCTCCAAACAGCATTGCTTTTTACTTCATGTCTGCTACCCATCGTAACAGAGAACTCATTCTGTTCTTACTTGGTGCTGCGAGGTTCAGTCGGTCCGTTGCCCTGCAGTTTCTTCACCAGCAGCTCGCTGCTGCGCCGCAGGACATCCCTGAGCTTCCCCAGAGAGCCGCTGCGCTGAAGGGCCCCGCTGCCATCCTGCAGACACACACAAGCATCAGCACAACCACTTTGCACTGAAGACACAAGAACTCCCATCTGCACATCCTTCTCCTTCTGTTTGTAGGCCAGTCCTGTTGTGAATGGCTGGTTGCAGCCAAACAGCATGGGGTCTTACAAAAAGGAGTTTACACATGTCATGAATTAAATTATTTAAAGACCAATTCATGAGGTGGAATGTCTGCAGTGTTAACGATCACAGGCAATGCTAGCATCATTTCACTTTCTGATATATGACATTCAACATCACATCATTTTAATGAATCAGCAGGTAAATGTACTACTCAAAAAGTACACCATTAGAATAAACTGTAGTCAATTCAGTTTGAGCAAAGACTCATTGTGGTCCAACAAGTGTTCGGTGTCATTTTCCTTAATTCGGGTTATATATTATATAATTATAATGCCACAATTACATAATTTTTAAAGCATTTCATAGGGAATATTTGTTCATTTCCTTGTCTTTCATGATGGCAAGAATATCTTTGGTTTGGGATGCTTTTTTTAAACTTTGACTGCTGGGCTTGTCACTTTATTCTGAGTGTTTATGAACAAAATGATCATGTATTAATCCAGAAGTCAACCAGCAGATTTTAAAGTTAAAGAAAATATAACAGGGTTTTTTTCATCCATCAATCCATTCATTTTTGGAATAATAATGCTACATATTAGCTTTCCTGCATAGTGTGTGTTTTAATTACTAACTGACCAGTAAGCACTGTCTGTGTCACACCCTCAAGTTTTAGTGGAACGTATTCAAAAAGCTGTATGATTGTGTTGTGATCTTCACGATGCAACGAGACAGATCACCAGCAGAGGGCACTGTGGGTAAACGAGAGGATTGATATGGAATATTTCTGTTCCAGTGAGCAGAGACTCGACAAAATGATCCGGTTCCACTGATGGCACAATAACTTCTCGGTCCGATGCAGAGAAAAAGACAAAACTCCACAAATGAAAAACTTTTATTTGAGAATACCAACAAGTGTTGATGCAATAATCTTCACAATGCAGAATGGTAAATATAATGCAGTCCTACGTACTAAGATAGTGCTTATAGACCTTACCATTAATGTTCTTCCACTTTGGGAAACTGAAGTCACACTATATATGTGGAGAATAGACAGTTCAATAAATAAGCATTCCACTAACACAACAATATTGTCATAATTATGTGATGTACATAGTCAATTCCTTTTGTTCAGTTGCATTAGAAGTAAAGGTGTACTCATTGGAAGGAATGAAGAATCAAGTAGCATACCGAAAAGCTGTATAATGAATGCACATGTCGAATCTAGAAATACAGCCTACAATTACACTTTTTAAAGAAGTAATTTTACATTCAGTTAGTTAAACATCTGAAATATCAATATGTTGATCTTGAGGAAACACTCGCACTGCACTTTGTTTTTTCTTCCGTGGTCTAAAAACATGATTCACCAGAGTGACAATGTTTACTTTGCAAACAACTGTGTAAGAAATAAAAAGGCAACACACTCCATTAAGCTTTGTGTTCAAAATAGCCAGAGTGGACTGTACCACCAACAGATACACAAATACACACTATAACTACTGAGGAATCCAAAGCTTCTAATACTGCAACGACAAATAAAAAGGCAATTCTGGGCATTTTACAGCCATTATTTTTGATTTACTAATATCTAGCAATCTCTCAGGTGGCCAGTGTCTGTGCTCCATGCTCCGGTTGGTCTCTAGCGTCATATTGGCTTAACAGCAGTCGCTGACATTCCTAATTCCCTTTGTAAATGTGAGCTACTGTGTATATATTGTTCAAGCGTAGAGCCTGCGTGAATACTCTAATCAACCAAGGACACCAGAGAGAGCGAAATTGAATTGCCATGGCAACAGCTTGCTGTGATCTGACAATTTGCTTTCGACTGATGTCGGCCCTTCTGGTCTTTTTCACACTGCGGCACTGCCTTAATATTCAGCCAGAAAATAAATCAACACTTTAAAAAAAATGTAAACAAAATGATACAAATTCAAAAGGAAACAAATCTATGAAAAAACAAAACAAAAATAGCAAAGCTCCCTTCTCATTTCCCCGCCGACTAGGGCTCAGATGTTAAAAACAAATTAGATATTTGGATTAGCATGTAAGAACTATACAGTACCATTCATTTCTAAGCTGCTTAAGCGTTTGATCTCATTATTGTTAACAGAGAAAAACTCACCAAAGACTAAAAAAACTTTAAAAAAACTGAATAAAATGAGGGCTAAATACAGGCACCAGGTTGGAAGCTAGCTTTGAGGTCACCTTTCATTGTTGTAGGAACAGATTGAGACCAATGCAGAGCAGTTCTGAATGACATTGACTCTATTAACCGTGGAGTGATTTCTCTAGTCAACACCAATCCTCAATTCTTTAGCCTTCTTCCAATAAATTATCTTCCAGCCAAATAAATCTACTATGCACCTATGAAAAATTACAAATGTGTGTTGGAGAGAGGAAAAACATGTGAGTGGCTTCCTCACAGGGAAAAAGATTTCACACACAATGACTTGTTTTGTTACAGAGAGAGATAGAGTAGAAGAAAAGCTGTTTGACACAGAGTTAGTGAGAGGCAAAGGAAGAGAGAGAGCCGAGATGAGCAGACCCAAAACGTCCCAGCAGGTGTCAGCTGACAGGGGTGGGGGTTGGGGGGGCAGAGATGATAGCGGTGAGAGAGGGTGGGTGGGTGGGGGGGGGGGGCTTTCTGCGTCTCTGCGTGGCACCGGGTGTGGCAGAGGAGCTGTTTCTTTGTTGGGACAGAGGAGGCCAGAGGGAACGACAACACACTTCCTTTTTGCTATTGTGTTGGGGAAGGAGAGAAGGATGGAGGAATAATCTTGATGGCTTAGGCCTGATAAGAGAGAAAGAGAGAGAAACACACAAAAAAACACACACATTGTGAGATTAAGAGATATGGGTCGGGCTGCCTACGCTAGAAACCTACACACACCTGAGCTTCATCCCTTTGCTACACCTCACTCTGTACGTTTTACTAACTGCACATCTGTTCACTTCCTGTCGCCTCTACAGTAATGTTTCCTTTGTCTCTAACCTGATTTGTCATCCTTAAGTTAGTTACTGAGATCTCCATCGTTAAGCTATGTACATATTGTTGAGTTGTAGTATTTCATAAGCTTTTGTACAGGGTTTCTGATCCTTCTGACGATGACATCAGTGTATTAAAAAAGCAAAGTTAGCCGGGCTTCTAAAATGAAGAAAAACCCCTTAATTTTATGAGGAGAGTGGTCTGCTTTACAAAGTTTTGCTAGGTCCTTCCTGTGAGAGTTTTCACCCATCCAAGCAGAGGTTGAGCTTCGGGAAAGGTGGAAGGTAAACATTTGAAGAGCCTTAGCAAATCATGTTAGCTAAGCTATGACATTCAGGCTGTTAAACAACCAAAACATCGGTGTTACACTAAACGATGTGGCTAACAGTTATTCAATACACTGAGGTTATCAGAATGATCAAAAACACTATATAAAAAACAAACACTATACCAAAAATATGCACAAAGCGTGAAGTTACATACATACGGATGAAAAAGTTGTAAACTTTCTATCTGTCCCAAGTATTCGGTTTTAACTCCAGCTTGGGGTCTGATTACTCTTTCTTAAGCAAACAAGGATGTACAAATCCATCTCTGTGAGACACTCCAGCTCTCTGAGGAGCTGCAATACAGCGAGCAGGTCAGTGATGAAGTAGGTTGGGGTTTGCAGTCACGGTGACTCAGCTGTTTCTCCTCTCTGGGTACCACTAAAACCTTGGCACACTGCAGCCAGCCAGTGACGGTGCACTGCAGGCAGGGAACATCTGCAAGCATCAGCACAGAGAGGGGCATGCTGATGCTACACTGATCCTAGGGGGGAGATTATATTGTAGATAACATCTTTACCTTAACTTTTATTGGAAAACCCAAAATTGAGTGCTTTATCTGATGACATATCTAAATCCTGCACTTGTTTCGACCTGGCTCTGTTCCCTAACCTTAAGGCCTCATCATCTATCCTAATTATTATGACACTATATACCCAACGCACCCTAGGAATGAGAGTTCAAGAGGGAGAGTACAATCCACTGAGTGAGAAATAGGAATTTTAATTGACAGGCTGATTGGTTGTCATGGCAAGAGTAATCAACAAGGTAGTAGGTTAGTGAGTGACACATAGAAACAGAAAAGGGGAAGAGAGGAAATCATGCAAACAGACAGGCAGCACGTTGAAGCATATATCCGAGAGCGCTAAGCAGACACAAATGGACAAGTCATGCATGAAGAGACACACACACACACACACACACACACACACACACACACACACACACACACACACACACACACACACACACACACACACACACAGAGTTTAGATATGAAGCTGAGCATCTCCTCAGTTACTTCCTTGTATACCTCCACTTTTTTAGACACAACCTATGTGAGAATCTGTAAAATCTACAGGACTGAGTCTTTAGCGGTCAGGATCAGCTGTATGTGGAACACTGCTGTAGCCTCAGTGACTTCCAGAGTGAGGACAGGTTTGGGCAAAGCTCTACAGCAGCTGAGTGACAGCTCTGATGGGCCTATTCCCTCATCTCCATCTACACACACGCAGACAGGACTTTACAAGCCTATTTTCTAAAACACAAGTTGTAGTGACGTATGTTTGCAGCTTTGTAAATGAATGGATTGATGGAGTTTGTTAAGCAGTCTTTTAGTTCAAAAGCTCATGTTTGGAGACACATTTTAGACAATCTTTAACAAGCATGAGTTTATTTTTCTGTTGGGACTGTGTACCTTTAAATTCTACTGCTGTGGTTGTGACACGAGTAATGAAATGCTAGTACATGCCGAACATGCCATCACATGTTTCACAAATAAACAGGTGCACGCTCAGGTGGATGCGCATGCCGCTGCTGGAGTGAAGCAGTTTTGAGTAGCTTTGTTATACATATGAACATGTGTGTAGAGAAGCATCACATTCACACAACAGCCAGCACACTAAACCCCATCTTTCTACCTAAACGGATGGTTCCGATTCTTTTTAAGTGGGGTTGTAAGAGGTTCTTATCCATAGTCAGTATTATCTACAGTCGATGGCGGTCAGCTAGACCCAAGTTTGAAGGATCAGACCTGAGTATGTTGGGGAGAACACCAAACTTATTTAATCTACCTTAATATCAGATTTAGAACATTTTTGACTCCCCTTCTAAAATGGGAATTGAAGCCTCGCTTAAAATCTTCCATTGTCAAAAACAGTCATTTTACCTTGCAGATCACAGAGGCTGCCTCTATCGGTTATTTTGTTTGTGTTATTGTGTGACTTGGCTGTTTTAAAGGGTTCAATCGGATTCAACAAAGTCCCACAATAACACAAAGTAACTAACTGAAGAAAGCAGCTGTGGGCCAGCACCATTCCTGCCAGGTAAAATAGTGTTTTTGGCAATGGTGTCTTTAAAGACAGCATAGAAAAAAGAAAGGGCTCTCTTTCTGCAAAGTAAAGCAGGGGAAATATTGTAAATATTGACACAAAATGGTGTTTTGCTTGCACAGCAGTATGTTGTTTAGCTTAATCTGACCATAGATAAGTATTTCATACAACCCTATTTCGAAAAATCCAACCCATCCCTTTAGAGAGAGGAGCCGATACCAGGTTAACAGACATTTACCAACCATGTGTAAATACAGCTAACACATATGGTCCATTAGTGTGCATGTTAATGTTGAGCCCAGCAGGCTGCCGTAGCTACATGCATGTCAAGTGAAGGGTGTGGCTGCACTTTAGTGAGGTAAGGGGGGGCACAGGCTCAGACGAGGCATCACTGCTGGCACAGACCTGCATTCTGCTTTATGTAAGCGTCACCAGAGGGTTTCTCTGAGCTGGGACTCAGCTCTATGCTAAAAGTGTTTATTTAACTCTATATACTGCTGCAGTGAATGTCATGCTTCCAGCTCTAACCTCTTTATTGGAGAGGAGAGGGGTGACAAGCCCAGTGGGACACGCTGTGCAGAAATATTAAAAGCCCTGCGGCAAAATGAAACTAACGATTGTTGAAACACAGCCAGAGTGGATGTTATAATGAGACAATAAAACAGCAGACAAAGGGTTGTGTATCAACTGCCCAGATTAGAGAAATGAACATCCAGAATACTGGAAGAGTTTTTCTAACGGCGGAAACATAAGGCATCCTAATAGGGATTCCGTGAGGCTGCATCTTTGTGAGTTTCACAAAAGCAGATAAATATTTCATGTGGTTGCCAGGGTGCCACAGAATGAGCGAGTGCCTTTTTGTTGCCGCTCCACTTGTGCAGAAGCATTGCCAGCAGAACGGCCGCTTATTAAAAACAAGACATGGGGACTTCACGGTCAAGCAATGGACGACACAAAACATGAACATCTAGTCCAAACTCAGATGCTGTCAAAAACAATGGGTTGGGCATGCCACGACACTCAATCAGCTTTACAGTTTTGGATCATCAGAATGATCTCAGAGGAACAAGGCAGGTCTGCAAGGAGTCTGTGGACTGGTACAGATACGGTAAATCAAGAAGTAGGAATAGGCAGCTATTCCACATATTATCTAAAATAAAGGTTTGCTCCAACATCACAAACTTGGCCTTATATATAAGGAATTAGGGCATTCATTGTAGACGATGTGCAACACTGACATCATGAAATAGGTCATGCAGGAATGAGTCATTTTATTGGAGCAAGGGCTTCCTGAGCTGCTTGGGATTCCAGGTATAGTAATTAGAATTATCTACTCTCCAGAGTAAACAGAATTCTTTCATTTGTTTCCCTTTTTGTTATTTTATTAATAACTTTATTGATTCAAATTATTGTTTTAGTTCTGTATTATTCTATTCTATATATGTTTTTGTATTTATCGTATTCTATTTTGTTGATATTTTGTGCATTTCATGTCATCTTAACACTAACAGTATTTTACAATTATTATTTACTGTGTTGTGGCAAAATAAATTGTAAAGCTAATAAATATATTTATGACATTTTCTTAATTTGTATTATCTTGCCATGGTCTCAAAATGTCATAATACAAAATAAGAAGCACTTGGAAATGAGAGCAACTGTACAACCATATCACAATCCTTATTTAGACTCTATTCATTTCTAGGAGGTTCTGTACCAGTCCACACTCTCTGTGACGTCACTATCTCCACCTTGTTTTACCAGTGAGGTGTATGACTGTGTTAACTCGACTTTAGTGGATTTGTACTCACCCCATTCCAGTCGACGCCCATACTCACTTCCTCGCCGGTCTCAGAGCCGCTCTCATACTTAACGCTGCTCAGGCTCTCCCGGCTCCTCCGCCTGTCGCCGTCTGTATCCTTCAGGATCTCCACCACGCGTGTCTGGTGGATGGGGTCGATGCCCTGATGGGAACAAAGCACAGGTGCCACACACAAACAAAAACACAAACATGCCATGATTAGAACTAGCTCTGAGGTAAATGTTAGCTCGCTGATTAGGATGAGAATGCAGAGTTACATGGAGGCATTAAAGGGATTGATGTCGTCTGTCTCTTTAAATGAATGTCAATCACTGTCACTGGCATCACAGAGACAAAGGGAACATTTGAAATGTCTGTGAGATGGGAGTGATGTTAGGGGTGAGAGGTGGAGGCTCTATGGAGACAAACCACTTACTGTGTTGCTCTGGATCCATAGCATTGTAAAGAAAGGGAAAGAAATATCATGAGATTTGGGGGACACATTTAAGCATTTACACACACAGGACACGGATAAGTAAACCGCATGCATGATGGGATATTTTCAGCAAAGTAAAATGTGTGCTGACCTGCTTGCGAGACCTCACAGCGCACTCCTCCAGGGTCTCAGCAGCCTCCAGCTTGCCCTGTCGGCGGTACAGGGCCCCCAGGTTCCTCAGGGTGGTGTTCACTGTTGGGCTAGATGATGGGACAGGCACACCAATATTTACCGTAAAAGGTAAGGAAACTAAAACTCGCACAATAAAGCTTCCTGGCATACACCTGCGGAGCTGATGGAGAGACTTTACCTTGAGGGAATATGATTTATCCTACAGACGAACTAAAGGATTTTGAGAAGATCTGGTAACTTTCAGTCTCTCATGTCGCAAAACAAATCCCTGTGTGGGGTTTCGGGTAGGAGGTGTTGTGTTTTTCTTTTATACAGGAACAGGAACATTTGGTAGGTAAATGTACACAAATAACAGTATTATTAATTCATTATATATTTTTTAACTTAAAAAATAATACTACTTGAATTTAGTCTTCATATTATCTTTGAAATGAAACCTTTAAAAACCACAATATTGTTTGTTTATTTTGAACGCAATGTAATACCATGGATTGGTGCATTTAAAAACCATGCTTCACTATAAAAAATACATTATTAAATCAAATGTCATCAAAGGATCAATTTGAAGCACTTTGTTAAAAAAAAATACTGAAAAAAAAGGAACTCTACAATATATTAAACTTCACACATTTATAAAATAACATTTGAACAAAAGTGAAGCGACTAGCCTTTATGTCTGTATTTATGACTAAGTTTTGACATGACGCTGGTCCCGCTCGGCCTCACCTGTTGACTTTGCAGGCCTTGTACCAGCCTCCGTACTCTCCGTATGGAGTGTTGTCTCTGTGCTTCCCCTGGAAGTAAATAAGGGAGAAGAGCAAGAGGAAAAAGAGCGTGACTGGGAGTGGAGGTTAAAACTGGATCAGCAGCATTTTCCCAGAGTTTACATAAAACTACCATATGCTCACTGGAGCTTTTAGAGTGTGTGTGTGTGTGTAGGAAACATACTAATGACAGGATTGTATTCCACTATTCTTTCACATGCTACAGCCCTGTTTTATTCCATGTTGCAAGCTAGGATTTGACATTCATTTAATTTAATCAGAATATCATGATGGCACAACCCCCCCCCTCACCTTGCTCATCTCCTCTCTTTCCTCTGCATGCATCCAGATGGGCTTGTTCTCAGCTGCAGACAAACACAGGAGAGATGGTCTACAGATGGAACAACAGGACTCGAAAACGGCTTAACTGCTCGACCTCGGGATGTCTCATTGAATCCAAGATGAACAACGGGATTGCACATATTTCCTAAACTTGTTGGATTTTTTCTATGCATTTGGCTACACAATATCAGAAGGGGCATCTGCCACCATCAGTTTCAAGCTGGAATGTAAACATTATAACACTGGCCCAATATTAATGACATTAAATATTATTGTAATCCCTGAGAGGAATCAGGAATGTTTATCTGAATATAACAGTTGTTTCTTTCCAGATTCTTCCCGAAAGTAATAGGACAATATATCTCAATACAGAAAGCACCATAAATGCACTTTGCTATAGAAACAATGACCACCTTGTTCAGATACGAGTAAACTCATATTTACACATAACCATTTCTAAAGTACTTACTAATGCACTGCAATGATTAAATACGCCATTGAAAAATCCAACAAAGCCATTTTGACCCGGAATTAAAAGCATTTAACACCATTTGCTTTTGTTAAAATATAAAGCATCGTTTCCCTTTCATTCCCAGAGACAAACTGTTGCTGCTTCATTTAACTTTCAACTCCGATTCAAAAGAAAGATGTCAGATCTTTTGCTTCAAAAATGTCAGAGCGCTTCATTTTGTCGACTTTCTAATCTGATCTAATCCCCGGAGAAAAGCCAACAAACAGCTTCACTAAAAAAAAAGAAGAAAGTTGCCAGAGTTCTTCTTTTTCAGACAATAAACTCTTTATTCTTCAGAAAAAGTGTGTCTCTTCTGTGTCCTCCGAATGGAGAGGTTTAGAACATCGTCCACTTTTTAACCATCTGTCCATCCCACACTCCGCTCGCTGGGGTGAGACAAACAGTAGAGGGAGGATAAGACAATAGTGGAGGGAATAAAGCAAATATAATCTGGAAAAAAATGCTTGACCCACCACCAATCTATTGTGTTGATTGAGTCCACCACTGCAATATAGAAATACACCTTTTAAATGGGTGCTGCCTGACACTGTAATCTACCATATCCCCTATGAGACCTTACCATCGACAGATCCAAACTCTTTCTCATGAGCACGAGTCAGAATCTCTTTGTACAGGATCTCTGCCTCCTTGTATTTCCCCTGTTTGAGGAAGCAGGACGCCTGAAGAAGAAGGAAATAAGAGAAAGCACATTTTAGTCTGGAATTCAATTATTCACAATGTGCCGCCTGAGACAGCAGGAGCGGTGGATCTGCATATTTCCCCCGTGCGCTGTGACTCATGAAGGACGGGTTTGTACCAGAGGCTCCCTTACGGTCTCCATAAAGCCTCTCCATCATCAGCGTAGACGCAGAAAACATTGATACACATCAGTACTGCCATATTATGTTCTGTGATACCGTATGGATTCACAATAACACTGTCGGTTTGTTAAAACATTTTTTGGGGCTTTTATTTAAATGATAGTGTAGAGAGGGGGAGACAGACAGATTTGACCCAGGCTCCTTTGCTTATTGAACAAGCCCCAGTAAAAGTATGGGGATAATTTACTGTATTTACCAAACCAATCTCTTTTCCATCATTCATTCTTTTGGTACAGATAGATAAATGGTTATTCCTTGGTTAATTATGGCCAAAGGTAGAGTTATAGTGTGGGATCCTGCTATTCAGATGCATATAATGTACATTACTTTTTACTCTGTTTTTAATAATAGGGAGTGATTGATATACAACTGACAGTTTTCCTAAAATAAAAATGTATATCAATTTTTCTTTTAAATTGCAATATATCCAGTTGCTTATATATATTGTATCATAACCACTGAATCATAATTGTTGCCACATTGTTGCCAAGCCATATTAACAAGCAACAATTGTGCTGAAGTGTGACATTACATTATATGTGGCTTCCTTTCACAACTGTTATTTTGAAAAAGCATGTGATGGATTAAAAAGTCTCCGTTTTAAATATTCAGGTGCAGTGCTAACCTGAAAAAACATCAGGGTTTTAGAAGATATTTATAGGCAGAGAGCGGTCACAGTTTACATTCGCCCCCGCAGAGACACTGACAGAACAGATGAGTAATTTGCTCACAGTATAACTGTGCCTGTGTTTACCTTGGTACCTTCACAGCTCCATAGGGACTGCAGGTATGTTCTAAAACAAACTATGGCAAAGAAAAGAAGCACAATAAAAGCAGTGGTGGTGGTTTTGACTAGTCTCTCACCAGGTTGTTCTTGGTTTTGGCCACGTTGGCATCATCTGGGCCCAGCCTGCTCTCGTAGATCTCCAGGGCCCGGCAGTAGTAGTACTCCACCTCCTCGTACTTGCCCTGGTTCTGGCAGAGCAGAGCCAGGTTGTTCAGCTGCTTGGCCACATCTGGGTGGTCCTTCCCCAGGACCTGAGGGAAATCAGGGACAAAATAAGACATCACTTTGTGCTCCTGCCTCAATGCCTTTGGCTTCCTCCGTGCATCTCTCCCTTTCATACGGCTCGCTGCTGCAGGCACTCAGGAGATCTAATAAAGGCGGGCTGATCAATAGAGAGGATAAAGAATAACGCTTTTTAGGGAAAGAGGAACTCATTGTACCCTGCTAAGCTCGGTCTCTTTGTCTCTAATGTCTAATTCCTGCTCTCCATTTTCATCTATGCTCTCAATTAAACTCGTCCGACACAGGAATGTCCCCCAGCGGAAGCTTCAAAGATAATTTAGGAAAATAATTTCCCTATTTATAGTCACCGATGTTAGAGTAGCTCCATCTGACATTGTGGAAATATTATCACTTTTAATTACTTTAATACAATGGGCTAATTGTTCACTGCTTTATCCCTGACTTGAGGCTTCACAGCGAGTCCTGCGATGGTTCTCCTGGTGATCCAGGGATGTGGCCTACCTTTTCTCTGATCTCCAGAGCCCTCTTACACAGAGGCTCGGCCTCCTTGTACTTCCCCCTCTTTCCGTACAGCACAGCCAAGTTGTTCAGCGTGGCAGCAACCTGGACATACAGGAAGAGAAAGAATCTAAATGAGCCTTTATCTGTTTGTTTTTAGTACTGGGATGTTAGCAACCTGGATTACACAGGATGGCAGTAATAACCCTGTGGGTTTAATTATTCTGTATCCAGGATCAGACTGAGTGACAGCCGTAATAACAATATGAAGCAAACATTGTGCAGTAATAGCTTCCTTTATGCCTCAGAGTGTAATTTGTTGCCAAAGTGTAAATCGATTCTTGCAAATCTGTTCCCAAAGGCTACGACAGAAAGCACAATGTAATGTTCTCCCATTGGCTGCTGTTTTCTCACTGCAAGATCTTGGTGGTTTGGTTCATGCTGGATGTTAGAACAGACATTCAGCCGCTGTGATTGATTCCTTAAAAGCCTGCAGGCACAGGTTAAATCCATACTTTAATGGTGGAACAAACTGACTGCACAGAACAAAAAGTACAGTAGACTGATTGCCTCTCTGTTGAGTCATTGGGCAATCATGAACCACCACCAGATAACTGATCTATGAATATGTCAACATGGAGATATGGTTGCTATGAAGATGGCAGAGTCTTACAGCAGGGTGATCTTTGCCCAGGGTTTTCTCACGGATGGACAGGGCATCGTTGAGCAGATGGGCGGCCTCTTTGTATTTGTTCTGATCCCTGCATGAGAGAGAGAGAGAGAGAGAGAGAGAGAGAGACAGCAAAACATGGTGAGTGTTTATGTTCTATTGCAGTACATCAGGAAGAACAACTATTTGGACGTTTCCGACCTGTAGACCAGGGCCAGGATGTTGAGCATGGTGGCCACGTCGGGGTGGTCGTGTCCAGAAGTCTTCTCCAGGTCCTCCAGAGCCTGCTTGCAGAGGGGGACAGCCACCTCGTAGCGGCCCTGGGAGGCGTACTGGATCACCAGGTTGTGCAGGGTCCTCAGGCGGGCGGGGATCTCGTAGCCTCCCTGCTGCGCCGCAGCCACCGCCGCACTGTTGTGTTGGTGCTGCACTGTGGGGGGGAGGGCACAGGGCAAAGGTCAGTATGGACATCAAATGAAGGAAACTCCGACCTGATTAAAATGGTGACTCCATTTGCAAAACTGCGTAATAATTAGATAAGGGGTTATAATCCAATAAGTATTTAATAGCATGACACGGCACTATCTAACCCAGTCCTGTACTTGGATAGATAGTCATGTTCATTGACTCAGAGAGGGATGGGACACCAGATAATCAGCTGTATATGATGTTAGTAGCTAAATATGCCAGATTCCCTTTTTCAAAGCAGGTAAATTTGCTACTGGGTTCTTTGAACAAGATGGATACATAATTAGAAAGTGTCCCGTCACCAAGTGTGATCACTGTGAGTCCACAAAAGCCTTATTGCCAAAACATTTCCTTTACATGATATAAATCCTTTTTCATTTTTAGCTCTTTACTCTGAATGATGGCGTTAACATTTTGGCAGCAATCTTTCACAGAAGAATGGAAAATATGAAGATAAAGTGATGGATCTTGTAGCTCTCACTTCCTTGTCCGTGCTCCTCCTCATCGTTGGGAAGAGGTCGTCCAGGGAGTCCTTTGGTGTTTCTCGGTCCTTCTCCTCCTGCTGAGAAGACAAAAACAAACCTGCTCAGTCCCATCACTGACAGCAACCATCTTGCGGCACTCTTTAATTATTTAAGAGGATATGTCTTTTAAGATAACAATGTATCTCATATTCAGTAAAGTAATATCAAACCTATAAAAAGGAATGAATCCTAATCTTTTAGTATGTAATTGCTCGTAATTTAGACCGATACATTCAACACTAACATTTAAATGATTCACTGCATCATGAGCTTCATGTTGGATACAGTAGTCACTTTTCACAATTCACCTTTTTATATCTGTACAGGGTTTCTATATTTTAAACCCTAGTCTACCATGACATATATTCCCTCTGACAATTTATTTTACTGTCATTTGGAAAAAGACCAGGAACCCTGAGATAAAATATGATACAGTTTGGTTTCATGATGGTACCCTCTAGTTCTGCATTAGTCTGACATTAGGTAACGGTCTCTGTAGATGGACATCTTGTTGTGTGGACATCTTATCTTGTGTTGATACAGCTATTCAAACGTTGCAAAAACACTAGTGTGTGTGTGTGTGTGTGTGTGTGTGTGTGTGTGTGTGTGTGTGTGTGTGTGTGTGTGTGTGTGTGTGTGTGTGTGTGTGTGTGTGTGTGTGTGTGTGTGTGTGTGTGTGTGTGTGTGTGTGTGTGTGCGTGCGTGCGTGCGTGTGTGTGTGTTCAGTCAAATGACTAAATTAGATTTCAGTTGGGCTCTGACACAGAAGCCTTTTAAATGCTGAAAATGAGAAAAGCTGATTCCAGGAGGATTTCAGGTTTCCGGCCAGATGGAGTCCTGGAATAAGCAGCGAGTGGATACTGGAAAACAGCCTCTTTCAGGGACGAAGATCAGTCAGAATAGGAATTTCTCAGGGCTACTGAATCAATAAGGACCTGAAAGGCTCATTCCTGGAAGACCATGCAGGCGTCTCTTTTTCTATCAGATAACATCAACTTTTTGCTTCTCATCGGAGTCATTTTAAGCAAATTCATAATAAATATTTGTAGTCGGATCAGGCGCAGGATCCGTAAATAGTTTCAGACTATTTCTGTTCCTAAGTCGTCTCCTCTCCACTGCATAGGCTAAGAACAAAAAAACTATCCCATCAATTTCATGCTGAAGAGGGAAAATGTATGTGAAATGATCCGGCACATGGTGGAAATAAAATAAATCAAACTATTTATAAGTATTAATAAATAAATAATAATAAAACGTCCACGCATGGTTTCTAGCATGTCTTACAGTGGGTGAGACGTCCTCATCGTATTTCTTGAGCTGGTTCATGAACTCCAGGTGCTTCTTCTCCTCCTCCAGCTGGGCCACGCTCTGCTCGCTCTTCTGCAGCTTCTGCTGGGTGTTGGCCAGCTCGTCGCGCAGCCACTGGTTCTCCTGGCAGAGCCTCCTCACCTGCGCGCGCAGCTTCTGCTTCTCCGATTCCACCGCGTTCAGGTGGTTGGACAGGGCCATCATCACCTGCGAGAGGGACAGCATTGAGGAGCGGATAATGAAATGTCCCAGCGGAGAGGACAGACTGAGGCTGAGTCTGGATGAATCACGATCACTACACAGACTCAGTTTAGAATGAGGAAGCAGAAACTCTCAACCAAAACACATGACTGGATTAAATATCACACATTTACTACATTCTTTTGAATCAAGGCTGAAGATTTGTTCTGCTTTTTTGCTGCATTTTAATAAATCAAATAATTATTACAATCATACACAGCGCTGTTACTTGTATATGTTTTATTCTGCTGTATCTTGTTATTTCTGTTCTCTTGGCTCTTGAATGGCTGCTAAGGTGCTAAAAGTAATAGTATATGTTCCTTTTAAACTCTGTAGTAAAGCTTTAAGTGATTTTGTAAAGCACTTTGCATTGTCTTGTTGTTAAACTGGGCTATATAAAAATAAATCCTTAACTTTTCTTACACCATTGCTTCTTTGTCTGCTGTATGGTAACCCACCTAATTATCTCAAATGATTCTATCGACTGAACAATAGCCTGCCCCCCCCCTCACCTGTGCTTCTCCCAGGCCCAGCTCAATCATCTCCACGGACTTGCGGAGTAGGTTGGACTTCTCGTGCACCAGGTTGGCCTCTTCATCCTTCTTTAGGCACTTGATGGTCTCCAGGAGGCTGTGCAGGATGGAGTTGTGCTCGTTCTTCAGGGCCTCCAGACCCTGGATCACCAGCTTGGTGTTAGAGATGATCTCCTCCTGAGAGAGCTTCTCCAGCTTCTCTTCCCTTGGATACACCATGGTGGACATATTCTATGCAAGCTCAGGGAAACCTGAGAAAAAAGGAGTGGAAAAGGAGTGTTACAGCGGGCTCACTCTCTCACTGGACACTGTGGGAACATTTGAACGACAGCAGCTGCCACGTTAAGAGGACACTTTTGGAGCGGTCTTCTGAAGATGCAGCTGTGCTGGTTTAACACTGGAACACAAGAGCTCAGCTGAACTGCTACAACATATTTTCCTCTATTTATTCAAATGTATCTGCAGTGGTCAGAGGCCACTCTCCCTTCTGTGTTTAAAGATACCAGCGTCTGAGTGTGTGAAGCCTCGCCCTTGATGCTGGCAGACTACAAGTCATTCCTTTGCTCCGCTAGCATGATCCACGAGCAACGTGACAGCCGTAAAGGGTAATGAACTTACGTTTTATCACTACAGGGAGAGGAGAGAAGCAAATTGCACGAGTGGGATAGGTCAGCATTGCTTTGATAAAAAACCAAACAGAATGTATGCAATAAGATAAGAAGAAGGGTTGTTCAAAAAAACACATGAAACACATCAATGATGCTCTGACCAAAGCGGCAAGGGTGTAAGGAATGTACACATACAGAGAACGTGTGTAATATCTGCTGTATGTGTTATGTATTGCCTCACAAGGACATAGTTATTTTGGACAGACTGTTGGCACCTATAATATGTTCTGGTGAATGGGGCGGCTGCATTTGGAAATAAATCCCTAATTTAGCACAAAATGCAATTGTGATAAGGTTTGCCATAATGCATGGATTGATAATTATTGATAAATGAGCCAAAGTATCAATGAAAAGTATATTAAAGTGATCATAATGAGAGTTTTTAAGGGGATCTGAGCCAAACAAGGATTCTTCATGGAGTCTGTGGAAATTATTTTGTAGATCGGGACTTTACTGCAGAACCACAACACCTAATTCACAATGATAATATCACAGAACTTGCCAAATATTGCGCTTACTGCAAATTGGATATTGAACCTGTTCATTTTGCCATTTTTTGTATAATTGTGCCACCCTAGTGGGGAGCATGGCCCCAGCTTGCATTGGCACAGAGGGCACACAGATGCTGCAGTGCTTCTGGTGCCAGCACTTTATCCAAACAGAGGCCTGGCCGGCTGCATGACTGGCTGAGGAGTCAAGGAGAGGATGACGAAAGCCTCAGTAATACATCTCAGCAGCTGGTCAAGTCTCAGAAAAACTCCAGTGTCAACAACAGTGCTATGTAGAAATGGCAGACCTTTGGGTTAGTGCACGGAACATGTGCCATTTTCCCCAAACGGACTGAGAATAGCCAATGACTCACAGAGCCACGTCACCGTCGGATACACCAGGCTAATGTCGCAGCCCTGCCTTTCCCACTGGGCTATGTAAAGCTAGTGCGTTCAGTATTCTGCAGCAGGGAGAATAAGAGGTTATGGAAGAGGGGCTTGCAGGGATAAACACCAGCTGAGAGCCATCTGCTAAGAGAAAAATATACTACAGCATTAGTGAGCCGCTCCCTGCTCTGCTACTTGCATTTCCGTGATTGTCTATTAAAAGCAGAGCATTTAAGAACAACATAGGCATAAAGACTACAATTTAGAGATATTGTGACAACAAACAAGGCAATAACAGCCAGGTGGTATACCGTGGTTGAGAGCTAGAATTAACATTTTCTTAATATTAAATCAACAACTGGGTTAGGAAATGAAGATTATCACAACATAATTAGAGATGGTTGCAATTATTTTAATTACATTCACTTTAAAATATGATTATTAATACAACTAATTGATTATAGATTGTCTTAAAAGTTTTGCAAGACCAACCGTCCAATCAACCCCAGCAGTGCTCATGGCGGGCCGCTTTAAGTTGATGGCTTTCAGACTTTTTTTTTTCTTCCGGTGCATTCTGAGTGGACTCTTGGCTCAATAACAGCTGACACAGCCGTGGGAGAAACAAACACAACTGCGTGTGTTGCTAGTGTCCAGTGATTGAATCCCTCCTGTGATGTTGTGCAAGTGGCATCATGTATTAACAGCAGCGCCGTCAGGAGAGTCATTTAGGATGCTAATACGTTTAATGATGGACACTGCACACGCACGCTGGGGCTGCTACTAAAGTTAACTAACGGCCAACTGGATGTCCAATAGTCTGTAGATGTTATCGGGATGACACCGGAGCCTGAGAGGAAGAAGAGGAGTAGCGATCGATAATAAAAAGTATCAAGTAACCAAACGGTACGGAGTGAAAGGGAGGATACAGCTAAGATGTGAAAAGATATTGTTTTTACAACTCCAGCTTGCTCTACGACTAAAGGCTTTACCATTCTTCGGTTCATGAACCCGCTTACTTAAATCCATTGGAAAATTCGAAAAATGCAGAAGAAATAGTCGATGTCAATAGATTTTCATACACCAAGATAAATTCCTGAAGCCTCAGTGATGGAAAAAGTGAAAGGTGGAGTAAGCCTGGCGCAGCTAGAGCATTTCTGACGGATTCATACAGAGTATACTCCACCCAGGACCCAGAGGTGACATTGAGTATCTCTCATCTGTAATTGAGTTCTTCACTGCACGACATAAGTTATCTCTTTACAGGAGCTACTGGAGGAGCAGTAAAAAGCTCATTCAGAGACAGCCAACCCCTTCGCGTTTCCCACATCAAATGACCCCATTTGAATCAAACAACATATAAAAAATGTATCGTATCATGCACTCGTTCTTAACCACTCAAGAGATTTCAGATCATCAGAAGCGTACCTACATGGATATCTAAAATAACAGTGATCTTGTTGCTCTGCATTTAAAAACAGCAAGATCAAATAATGTTTAGATAGATGAAAACTGTAATGGTCATTGTAAGTGCATGATAAGTACGCCAAAAACCGAACTATCAGAGGGCCGACATCAGCAGACAAGAAGTAACACGTTTTTAGGAGGACTTGCACCAAAGAAAACCCTACCACAGGCTACAGATAACTGCGAGCCATTTTGTGCTGTCAAAACATGACTCAGTACTTTACATAACAGTCTATCACATGCTTTAAACAAATCAAGCTGACTCTAATTTGCATACGCACAGATACGACTGCGTGGTATAGAAGTTAGGCAGCATTCAGACTCCTGCTCTCAATGCTCTAAAAAGCCCCAAATTAAAGTACAGGATTATAAAAACCTAGTTTCTGCATTAGGAAATGTCAGACGGATGAGAAGTGTTCTTCACAATCGCAGCGTACAGTACTTTCTTCCTTGAAATGGTTTGGAGCCTCAGCTCGTACCCTCCATGAACATGAAAGTTATCTCTTTGAAAGATCAAGCATGTTCCCAGATCAGACAGCGTTTACCCTCAACAGTTACTCAGAGCCTCTGCAGTTAAACGCCTGTGTGGATGAAAGGCCTGAATCACAAAAGAGAAGACGCACTTTCATGTCAGTCAGCACAAAAACAAGCAGCTTCCCCTTCACATAAATCGCAGACACCTGTATCAGGGCCTGTTGCTTTCCTCAGACTGCTGAAGTTAATATTTCCCAAGTCTTTAAAGAGTTGTGATAAAGTCCAACAGGCTTGTTGTTTTTCTTTACCAAAGAGAGCCCTTGAATTCATCTTTAACATTTACTTTGTTGGTGTTTCATACAAAACATGGGCACATAAAACAAATGATAGCATCACAAGATAATAATAAATGTATCAGCTATAACTCGTAAGGCCTAGAATACGACCACTCAATACTACAAATGCATGTACACATCACACATTACACTTGTAAACTGCAGCACAGAAATGTAATCAGCCTTTTATCAAATAGACCTCATGATAGGGTACAGGAGTATCAGGATCAAGTGTTAGTCATGTTCAGCAGCCGAGAGTTAAGTAGCCATTAAGAAGAAACGTTCACTTCTGTAAACACAGGCACACAAGGAACCCTTTTTAAATAAACCCCTCATTCAGAGCCTACCATTATAACACAAACCGGTGAAGATAAGACCCGAAGCAACAGATGGACTCTTAAATCGATATGATTATACAACACACATCAAAATCTTAATCAAAATATTGCCTTTTTTAAGGACGAAAAACAAAGCAAAACGGGCACATTACAAAGACTGTATTTATCCTAATGCTTACTTTAGCCATATATTAATAATGCCTTCATTGTTTCCAGCTGCTATAGCGTGCTGGACCAGGAAACTAACCTCAGTTTCAGTGGCAGATCAGAGTCTCATTCTTTGGCACGGTGAGAAGCTGATGAAATAATGACTCCTCCTCCAGCAATAGAGCTAAACGCTGGCAAAGTGCATTATAAAATGACTATGCGAATCCACAGCGATCCCCCTTAAAATGAAAAACGAAACCTTCAGGGTGCCAGAGGCAGATGAAAATGAGAGAGGACAGGGAGGAGAGAGATGGTGGGGAGAGGAGGACAGGAGCTGCTTGCGGGATGACGATGACCTTCCCACCGCTCCGTCAGAAAAAAAGCAACAACATCAGCTCAGGGCGCACATCGAGAGACAGCCCCACCCACAGCGGGAGGAGAGCAGAGGAGGGTGGAGGTGCAGGTCTGATGGGGGAGGGAGATATCCTGATCTAGACTCTGCTCCTTTGCACTCATCAGACACAAAGGGAGCGATCTAATGAGACTCGACAGGGTGGGCTCAATGACAACATTTCCATTTCCAAAAGGAGTTTCACATGCCACCTAAGCCACTGCAACGCCAAAAGCCACAGTCTCATGGTACTACAGAAAGCCCACAGCAATACATTCTCACTTTAGGACTAACGAACACAATATCTGATAAGCTGATTTTCACGTGATCAAACCAATCCAGAAAATGCTCATAATGTGAGGGGAACCTTTTGAACCCACCAGACACAGGACTATTCTATTTCACAAAATGTTCAAAGATATAAATCTCTTCGGGGATTTTAAAGGCTCAATGACACAGCAGTGATTTAAGGACTATCTGGTGTCTGATAACATGATTACACTAGACTTACTGAAGCCCTCTGGTCTTATGAGGAAAATCATTTCAGAGTAGAGTTAATGTATTTCCAGATGTTAACCAGAGGCACATCCAGTGAAGCAATGTGTCTGATTCAATTAGTATAGCAACAATAAAACATAATCTCATGTGTAGCAAATAATATTCAAACCTCACATTAGCTAGATGTCTGTTAACTTGTAAAAAAACGAACACATCGTTTCAATAAAAACTGAATAGACAAGTCGTACTCTGACATTGTTTTGATCAGGTGGAAAAAGAACTGACTCGTCAGATGACTCAACCTTGCAGAAAGATCAAAGGTCATATAATAACGCAGCAGCAGTCGTTGCACATCCAGCCCAGAAACCAATATGAAATACCAGAGGGTTGAACAGAGTTATGTAAGACAGATTTGTTTTTATAGAGAGAAATGTGTGGACTCCTTATCGGAAATCTTGGCCGTCTCTCTCTCTCTCTCTTGTGTTTGCCCATCCAGAGCTCCACTCTTCATTAGCCTCCTTGCTACGGACGCCTCAAGCCTTACTGTACATTATCACATCTCCCTTTGGAAAAAACTATCGACCTCCTCAGTTCCTCGTCACACCAAATCCTTCCCAACTACCGCTGCATTACAGTCACAATCGATTGTGCTTTTGGAGAGGGTAAACTGAATGACCTGTAATTGTGTATAATTGTGTACTTTCTACTGCCAAGTTTAATTTTCCTGACTTAAGGGCAGGATGAAACCACTTAATAAGCTACTAACTCTTTGTTCTTTAAAATCGAGTGGAATTGGTTTAAAGCAATGTACATTTAAAAACGTTTTTACAAACCTATCACGAAAGCTGTGCTGGAAATACTTGATGAGCAAATACGAAACACAGCACAGGCTACAGAAACAGGCTGTTTGAGAGAGGGTGTGGTGCTTGATGGAAATAAAATGATAAAATACTAGAATAGAAAATGGAAAAAGAAAGACAATGGAAGGTGCATCAAAAAGCCAGAGGACAAGGTTTATTTCCCTTGATAAGCATTTCCTGTCTACTTGATGAAGTTTGACACCACCAGATCACTTCATCTTGCTCTGTTTACTGCACAAACAGCAGTCCAACAACACTGTATGGATCACTACCAGACACAAAGCAGAGCCAGCCATCAGGGAGGGTGTGGCGAGGTCTGGGACAACCAGGAGGGAAGTGTCACTGTCACTGCCCACAGTCATCCATCACTCCGCTGAGACCAGCTGCGGGAGGGCTGTTCCCCACTAATGGTGGTCTGAACACTGCCTGCCTGGATTTTACAAACGTTACTGATGCAGAAAAAATTGCAAGGTAGAACCTCTGACCTAAGGACATTTTTTTTGTAGTTGAACCTGTGTTTGTAACACTGTTGTCCACTCATTTGTACAATGCTGTAGCCCTGATCAAACACACAGCTCGACATTTGACATAATGACGTGGTAGCTACATGTTAATGACTTTGCACAACCCTAAGGCAAATTCAACACAAACAGAGTCTTCTGAACATTTCCAAGTGAATTCTAAACGAATCCCAAAGTAAAAAGAACACGTAAGATGATCTATCATTTAACTCCAGCGGTGATCATAATTAGATTCACATTTTCATTTTGTTTTGACTTTCGTAGTGCAAAACGGGTGTTATTATTCTACGGGCATTTGTTGCCTGTTATATAAACACCACTAGATTAATTGTAATGATATTATATATACTCAGTGAATAAGCTTCCCCACAGTGAAGCCTGCTTTTTGATCTGTTAAGCACCCCGCTTAGCGACTTTGATAGCTAGCTCCGGCTAACCAGCTAGCATCACCACTCCCTAGCTGCTCCTCCTGTTCCAGCCGCCACGTTAACAATGTATGTACACGGTATTTCACAATGATAACGCTTAAATACACGATCATATATAGGCTTCACATATTTATAATATTAATTAGTGGAATTATATCTATTATTACTTACCAAGAGCTAGGACTGACGGCTAGCTCAGCCCCTTTAAATCCAAAATGTCTCCGGCACCGCAAGACTCTCCCAGAAGCCCCTGCGGCTGATTTAATTATAGTGACGTCATGTTTTGTTTTCGTTCTATCTACAGGGTTGGGTCAGACAGTCATGGATGTGTGTTAGATCTGTGAGTCAGATAAACGTAGTCAGATAAAGAATACAATTTACATTACCATTTATCTGTTGAATTCATGTATAGCGTTATCTATTGGATTACCAGACATTTTAACTGATATGAATACTTTGGAATACATTTTAATTAATATTTAGAAATCAGACATTGCAATTTACAATACAATAAAGGGTTTAACCACAACCATTTGAAATCTGGAATTATTATTGTTTCTCTTTACACATCTCAAATATGTTAAGATATTCAGTTGATCAAGTAACTCTCACAAAACCTACTGGTATCACAACAGGTGGGCTACAATATTTACCATGCTTTTACTTGAAAGTGCGGTCATAAAATAAGTATTTTATTTGTAATGTTCTATCTCACGTTTAAAGACATATGACCACACTATTGTAGCCTTTTATATATACACAGTCTATGATCATAGCCCATAAATGCCACCACAGAAAGAATACAAAGAGTATATAGTGACATCTGGTGGCTTACCCGTGGCCAACACTCACACGAGAAAATAATTATTCCACTTTAATAACATTACATCTTCTAAATGATTCTACGAACATGTAATACTTCTCATAACTGTTTAAATATAAACATAGCTCCTCTAGTAATACACAAATAAACTACACATGGGACACATAATGAAAAACCGGGAGAATTAATTGTTAGGAAAAGATTTAATCTTAGGAGGATAATTAACTGAGACCATTATTTTAAAACAGAAGCCTTCTCTATAGGGTTAACAGAGGACAGTAAATCCGTGTGTCAAATAGTTGCCATCTCACCTTCTGACAGCACCCAATACCTGTTGATGATGTTAACCTGTTTTATGGACAAGGCACATGCTGAATTAAACTTATTTGAAGGTAAAACAAACTAATTTAAGAACTAATTCACAAAGTTAAGGTTATGCGTCCCAGAGGCGACATTAAATACCAGCTGTCAGAAAATGAATAACAATGCCGGTAGATTGATCACACGTAAATGTACTATATGTATTTATTATCTTACAAGCATAAATATGAATATTTATTATGTACTCTTTTAATATACTACAGTTGTACATTACAGTTAAGGAGGATAAAAAGAAAATATTAAACCCCAGACTTGGAGTACACGTCATCAGTGCGCGACGCACGCAGCGTGTAGGACTGTGAAGGACGCCGACTAGAAGCTTGTGATGAAATAAGTGTAATATAAAGGTTGGTTCATTGTTACTATCAAACTCAATTACATTGCAAGCTGGAGATGGCATAAGGTGTCAATTTCGGCGTGGTTTAATAAAACAGAATTAAAAGGGAGGTGTATTTATGGAGCCAGGTTAACCTTAGGCTAAGCTAACGATTGCTAGTGTTTATTTTCTAAGGTTACTGCGAAGTAACCGTGACAGGATATCCACAATTTAGCCATTTAAAATATAGCAGGATATAGTTTTTTGTTGACCACTAATCATTTGAATCCTCACGGTTTAGCTCAGCATTAATGGATTAAAAACAGGAGTACGTTGAAGCGAATATTGAACGCCAGTTAGTGGGACAAACGTATGAACTGAAGCCACAAAACTAGCAGCTGTTAAACCTGCCCTCTGCTCCACAGACCTGTCAGGAGGACGCTGTATGATGGCGCTGTCGTGTCTGACCCGAGCCCTGCGATCCCTGACTCTCTCTCAGCCTATCCTGCTCTCCTCACAGGTAAACTTCCCCTGCCTGTTCTTCATACTAGAGATCTGACCTCTCATCCCAACCACCAAACAATCAATATGGTCTTTCGCTAAGTTTCCTGGCTATGGGAATATTAAAGGATTTCTGATTCTGTTTACAGGGTGTTGCAGAGACAAAGCTGGCAACTCATGTGCCCGGCATAGTCCTAAACCAGTGCAGAGGCTTCCTCACCACAGCCTCTCTGAAGCAGAACAGGACACATTGGAAGGAGAGGGAGAAGTATACAATCAAAGCTATTGGCATGAAGAAGACTGGAGGCAGAGATTACACAGGTAAAGACTGCGGCCTGAGGAGGACAAGGTTAAAGTTGCATGCAAATGTGCAGTTCTTTATATGCCATATATTATGTTATATAGATGACAAGTTGTAAGGAGAGATCAAAACAGTCTATTTGTGTCAATCAAGTCGTGGTCTAACTGGGATAAGCGCAGGAGGTAAAATATACCCGGGCTTATGTGATCTTTACAGCAAAAAGCTATGAAACTGCCAATTTTCCTGTTTTTACAAATAGGAAAAACTCTTACAATTTGGCACAGAATTTAAATCAATTTTTAAACTTTATGTGCAAGTCTATTCCAGGTTTGATTAGACTAAGTAAAGTTTTGTAAACGTCTAATGTAAAGGTTATGTACAGAGGTAATTGTCTTTAAGATAATACAAAATTCCCATTTCCTGAACAGGCTTCAAATAAGCAAACGAGCTAATTGCATATGTTACTCTGGATTAGAAGAAATGTCGATAGACAGTATTTTGATTATTGACAAATGTCTAGTCTAGTAACCGAGTAAGTAATTAGCAGAATAATTGATAATGAATTGTTTTGAAAAAGGGTGAAGTTGCAGGCAGGGCCGCCCCTCCCTAAACGCAGAACCTGCGTAGGGCCTCGTATTGCGCTGGGGGCCTTATCTTATGTGCAAATGCGGCATTTTTTGTTGTTTTTTGCACAAGGCCCCAATTTGGCCACAGGCAGCACTGGTTGCAGGCCTGGCAGAAATGAGCACCAGTATAATCGTTTTCCTTTTGAGTTGCCTGACAATAACATTTTCCTTCATCAAACAGAATCCATGTTCAACCTGGGGTAGAGGGCTGACCTCCTTAAGTGATATGTTTGCTTTTACAACAGCTGTAGGACCTGTTCTGACTCGAGCAAGGTGTGAAGAGTTGCTCACCTTTTCTCTCTGTGTTACAGGAAAGGTACGGACACACGGCATCGGCGGCGGCCATAAACAGAAGTACCGGATGATAGACTTCCAGCGGCTGCGCTATGAACAGACCAAAGTGGACCAGCCCTTTGACGAGAAGGTTGTTGAAGTGCGATACGACCCATGCAGGTGAGATCAGCCTTAACCTCACAGGACTTTGAATCTGCAGACAGACTTTTATCCTCATGATCTGTGTTCCTCAGGTCTGCTAACATCGCCCTGGTAGCTGGAGGCAGCCGGATTAGATGGATCATTGCGACAGAGAACATGCAGCCTGGAGACGTCATTAAAACGTCTGCAGTTATTGGACGCATGGCAGGTAAAAGGATCGTCTAAACTTTACCTCAAGATAATGGATGTAAAGATCTGTATTTCACACATCACAACATGTTTTTATTTTACTTTGCAGTCTCAGCCAATGAGGGCGATGCGTACCCGCTGGGGGCTCTTCCTGTGGGGACGCTGGTGAACAACCTGGAGATACAACCAGGGAAAGGGTCAGAGTACATTCGTGCAGCAGGTAATTTCTGTCTAGCCTCTGATTAATCATTTCTGTTATTAACAGTAAAGGCCAAATATTGAATACGCTTCAGTCATGGACAACCAAACTCCATTTAACACAACACCACATGTTATCTTACATTTCATGTGATATATCAAACACGTTTCTACTTTATCTCCATAAAAGATAATCCCAAAATAAATTCAAAGAAATATCCATATAGCTTCTAAAGAGAGACAACTTTTAAGACAATAAAACCTGAGATATATTGATTTATTGACTTCATATTTTTAAGATCCCTTCTCTAAACACACACCCTCTAGACCTAAAACAATGAGTCATGGTAAAATATGTGGAGTTGTAAGAAAGTAAGTGTTTGTGTTTTTACACTTTATTGATAACTGATTGATTTAATGTTATGTGTTTGTAACAAGATAATAGTTTCTGTAAAAGCTTGACTCATAATTAATGTCTAGCCTGGATGTTTTTTTGGTTTCAGGCACAAGTGGTGTTTTGCTCCGTAAAGTAAACGGAACAGCCATCATTCAGCTTCCTTCAAAGCAGCAGGTTCAGGTGAGGTATCTAGATTTTAGATGTCCTGTTTAAACTATGATCTGCTCTGTACTGAATGTTTTCATCTGGACACATACAGGTGTTGGAGACCTGCATGGTCACAGTAGGACGTGTCTCCAACATCGACCACAACAAACGGATCATCGGCAAAGCTGGGCGAAACCGATGGCTCGGCATCCGCCCTTCAAGCGGCCTGTGGCAGAGAAAGGGAGGCTGGGCGGGACGCAAGATCAAACCGCTGCCTCCCATGAAGGTTTACGTCAACCTGCCCTCGATCTCAGCGAGCTAACACACTGGACTTTCATGGATTTGAGATTGTTGTCTCCTTATATTAAATCAATGGATTGTTGGAAGAGAAAGTATAAATAAAGACAAGCTGTTTGTACAGAAGATTAAAAATTTTAATAAACACAACTGCTTGTGGGAGCATGGAAAGAAACAAAACAATATAAAAATCCAAAACATATTTACATCTATAGTAAAACATGCAGAGTAATCCATATTTTTTTTTAGTGGTAAATTTAAAAATACTGTCATGTCATTTAAAATAGGGTTTGTGCAAAGACACTGGGTGGCATTTCAAGTAACGGGAGCAATGAGATGGCATTTAAAGAAACACTGAGTAATTTGTTGCTGTGCTAAATGATGCTCACAAAGTGATGCCTGCTCATTGATCCAGTCTTTTAAAACACCCCCATGCTACCGCTAGAATTAGGGCAAAAAGAAATGAAACTCGAGGTCAAATACATTGAAATACACTGGTCGTTGTGCCTGTTTAGTATTTAAAGGCTAACATGACAAATTCCCTCTAACACATCTGCCCTGGCTAACATTTCACAGTCTGATGTTTCTTTATCTGAAAGGGCCAGTTGGTGTCCCGACTAAAAGAAGATTAGTGAAGCCTTCAGAAAGCAGGAGACAGGAAAACTTGACTGATTAGTCCCAGGCTGAAGCGTTTCAACATCAAGTGGCAAAGTAACAGACAGCCAGAAGGGGTTATCCCGACCTCAAAGGACGCTTAAACCCAGAACATAAACATCCCTATAAAAAAGGTTCATTTTGAAAACAAAAACTGCCTTCTCTTGACTAAAGGTAGTGGTTTTACAATTCAATTATAACACTTCACCTCAAAAAAAAAGTTTGTCCCAATTTGAGCTAAAATATGTAGAAAACCACATGAAAGTGCATTACAAAGTGAGGGAAATGTATGAGAGTAGTAATAGTGTTTGTATTGTACAAGTCAACTTCATAGTTATGAGTTCTGGAAATATATATTTGGCATTTATGTCAAGAAATAAAGGTAAGCTATTTGTGCTTTTCAATTTAGTGGGAGTAGGGGGGAATTCACAATAATACATCTTGTATATATTTATATACATTACTAAGAAAAGCCAGCCAATCAAAGTCTTCACTTTATAAAAAAAGCAACAACTACCTCATACAGAAGGCCCTTTGTCCAAAGGTTTCCTATTGCAAAAGTTTCACGTAACACTATTCAGGGAGTACCATCGAACACATAGCACACCAACACAGACACACAGGCAGTGACTTGGACGTCTGGCAAGGCTCCATACACCTTTCATCAGATTTGAAAGTAATTCAATACTTGCATTTGCCTCACCACTGCTGTCAAAGCAAGTCATCAGTAATTTTACCCATCCAACCTATCAGTATGTTTCAGGTCGATCCAGCCACGGTGACGCTATAATAAAGGACACAGCGGTAATTGCTTGGTTAGGATGTGTACACGTCTTGCAAATGCTTAAAAGGGGCTAAATATGGAGTACTAACTGGTTTATTATCTCAGTAATCTAAATACTGATCTCCACAGGGACCACGAATACATCAAATGTACTATTTTAGTTTTTATACTGTGAAGTTTGGACTATTGAAGAGCTCTGGTGGTCACAGTAAAACAAACTCGACTTTGGCACATCACTGCACGTCTGAAGAGATCCCATATTTGCTAAGTAGCCACAGGTCTGCGAGACGTCCACTCAGGTAAGCCGAAACATCAAGTTGAACACAAAGGGGGAAACGGAAAAACAATACAACAGTTCATAGTCACAACTAAATTTGGCATTCAGCTGTTGATAGTTGAAATATGTACTGTTGCGTCATGTGATTCGGGTGTGACTGAATGTAAATGTTTGCTTACACATTCTTACAAATGCTCTATAGCTACATTCATTATAGCTACCTTCAGAAAATACCTTGTTTTTTAGTTTGTTTTAGGTACACAGTGTGCCCTAAAAGCAACGAGGCAAACAGAACTTTCTGTTCCTTTCTATAAAAATTGACCTTAGTGAGAAAGTAAAGGGACGAGTAAGAAAACGGAGTTTCGAAGAGAAGGATTCCATCTAGATTCACAGCAATATTCCAACTTTCAACAACAAACACAGCCTCAAACGATCTCACGCACGCCACTGCACGTCACCGTCACACTCCTCCATTGCGTATAGAGTAACATAAATGTAGGATTTCACAGAAATAATAAAATGTTAACAAAAACAAAGTGCAAACACAGCTGCCATTATCGAAATGTGGCAAATTGTCATAAAACCTCAAAATACCTCCGAGGCGGTAGCACAAATCTTACAAAATAGTACTTGTTCTTTCGTAGTGTGTAAAAAAACAACAACAACACCCAAACAACATCAAAAACATCCAATTGACAACATGAAGGTTTGTGTATTAAACACGTGGTTGTGAGACAGTAAGATTTCCACAGGAAAACTATTACTGCCGGGGCAGGGTGGCCTTTCCTCTGAATCTCTGCAGCCTCTCAGGGAGACAAGTGCAGCGGAGAGTCTGGTGGAGCTGGAGTGTGGGGGGGGTGGCCGGGGTCACACGGGCTTAGTGTACCCGAAGATCCCCACCGGGAAGTGCTTTACGTGAGTCGGCCACTGGGCAGCGAGCTGGAAAAACTTGACATCGTTCCACTCCACTCCATCGATAGTGACTGAGGACAAGGAAGTAGTGATTAATGCACGGATATCAGAATAACAGAATAAAGATTTCATGATGGAAGCTTTAGAATTTGCATGTCACAGAGCAGATGATTCTTTGAGGGATACAACAATCTCTTCTGTTGAGGTTTTCAATGAGACTTTAAAAGATTTGATAGCATCACCCTGAAAGACATTCTTTAAATCCTCAATTTGAATACAGTGATTAATGGGATTAAATAAGTTCTCTTCTTCTTCCTGATAAATATACCTGAAACGCATTTACATATTTTTGTAACAGTAATTTACTATAATAGCGTTAGAGCAGACCGGGGTGAGAACATTGTGTTTGAAATAATATGGATTAAAGCAGAACATATAAATATACAAGATATGTTTTGTAAATGATTCAAATCTACTTTTTATTTAATGAAAGGTCACTAATGCCCTTTAGTTATTAGAAATTCTTGGACGAAATCCTACACAACCACCACTGGAATTGTGGAAATGTACTTCTACAAAATGTATAATACAAATAATATAAGTGTATCCTAATCTGTATCTGCAACTGCGCAGAAATATCAGGTTGAGAGTACTTACATACACATGCAAACTTAAACTATTTGATACAGCTCTAAACACTTTGTAAACAACTGTTCAAAAGTAAATGTTATTGAAGGTCCTCCCCTCTCCACCAGGTGGCGCTGCAGCCTCAGCGGTGTGTACAGAGCGTCTTACCTCTCAGCATGGTGTGCTGGTGCTTGGCTGTACAGATCAGTCTGCTGATGCCATCGATCACCTGGCTCTTAGAGTCCAGATCTTTCTCCTTGGGCTTCTTGCTGAGAAATATCACTGGAGAGAAAAACAAGGACGCATAAAAAAAGACATTTTCTTGAGCAAATTGTTTTATTTGGGTACTGTAAGGGAAGCCTCACCAATTTTACGAATAAAAGTGTGTTTGCAGATCTTAGGCAGTACTACTGCAGATGGTTTATGACTTTAATCTCCTTAATTAAAATGTATGTCTAGGAATATTCCCAGCGCCTCTGGCTCTGTAATCATTAACAATGATTTCATTAACATTGATTTATAAGTTGGGTTTTCCAAAGCGTACCTTTCTTGTTCTTCTCCTTGGTGACTACAGTCATGGCCATGCTGGGTGGGGGGGTGAGCTCCCCCCCACAGGGCAGGCGGCTGACTTGCAGTGAGCGGAAGTTACTCTTCAGCGTGTTCTTTAGTCCCACGTCCCTCTTCTCCCCCTCCTTCTTCTTCTCTGGTCCCTGCCACGTCCAGTAGTCCACCTGCAGCCCCATCACCTCGCTGCCCGAACACGGAGAGCTGCGGCGGGAAACAGGCAGAGTCAGAGACGCTTCCACAGTGTACACAAAGCACAGTGAGAAACTAATGTCCTTTTGATATTACGTGTGTGACTCATACCCAGCTCCAGAGAGTGCGGCAGACACAGAGGGAGACTGAGGGGGGGTGCCCCCGATATCCTTCCCATACGGACCGGCCGATGGGGGCGTTGGGGAACCCAGGATGCTCGTGTTAAGCACCATCATCCCCGCATCATCTGAATCCACTGCAAATTGGGGGGGAAAAAGTCCCTTACACAAAGCTTTAAAAAGGTCTATTACGCAAATCCCCCATTTCATGTCTTTTATACATAAATAGGCCCCCCCCCCCCCCGTGTAAAGAGATTCTGAAAGTTTCAGGAAAAAATATTCTCTTTTAGTCCTGATCCATCTTTATAAAATCCTGTCTGAAAATGAGATGATCTGATTTTGGCCACTTTGTTTTTTGCTGTGCAACCATTAGCCAATAACCAGCCAAGGTAACACCCGCCCACCTATCACCTGAATCTCCTTAGAGCGCCATTGTGTTTTTTCAAACCAACCACTTCGCAGAGGGGCGTGGCCAGCAGCAGACACAAAAACAGCACTTTGAAACAGAGGGTTTATGGCATGCTACGATGCATGATTTGTTTGGTATTTCGAGCCAAACACTTCAGAGACATGATTTGTATATATCTGAGACCTATATTGTTGAAAAATAGTACAATAGGGGAACTTTAACACTTTTCATTTTCAAATGTCCTGACGAAATAAACCCAAACCTGACAAAATACTTAAAAAAATAAAATAACAAAACCTTCCTTACCTGAAGTTGAGAGGCTCTGCTCAACAATCCCAACTTTCACAACCTGCAAAAATCAAAAATCAAACCTTACAGTGTGAAACTAATTAATGGAAAAAGTCTGCTTTATTAAATATTTCATCATAACTCAAGCCCGAGATACACATTTTATAGAAACCTATCATTTCTTTCATAAAGGCATCATTATTCTACTTGATAGTCATCGGAGGGTTTTCTTTGTTGCCTCGTGTGGAAAAAGTAATTTGACAGAACATTTGATTATCGAGCGATGGTGGCATGGAATTCATGAACACCTTTCTTCTTTCACACAAGGTAAAATGTAAAACCTTCAGTGGCTTCCTAGTTTTTATCTTATTCTGTTATAGAAGAGGTGATTTCTTGGAAATATATCCATCCCACTTTTATTTGTAAATTAGTGGATAAGATTATCCAAGAGCTGAAATGATTTAACAGAGCTATCATTTGTATTAATATATTTTCAGCTTTTGAGTATTGCTCAAAATATCAATTACAGTGTGGCTTCAGGAAGAGAAGGTACTTATACAATAGAGTAATAATGATATTTTCAAAAATTCAGTTGTGCATCTCAGAATAGGAAACTTACCCCAATAAATGGCACAAACTTCTGACAGGAGTCCTCATCAGGGCTGTAAACAGAAAGAGGTGTGAGAGGCTGTGAGTGTGACCTGAGGTAGATTTGTTATTAACACTCCAGAGGTGCAAATGAACACTCAATGGTCCTGGAGGGAGGATGGCTGTTGCATGACCTGCATCATGTCCCATCGCAGTAGAAATGGAACATTGGGTGGAATGGGGGTCATCCTTGGGGGGGGGGGTCATGTTATAATGAGATGAGTGGAAGGAACGCTCCTTACAACCAAAAGAAGATTAGGTCATACTAATCAGCCGGGACTGTGAGCTAATTTTATACATGGAACCTTAAGTGATCGTTTGGGTCCAGCCCCGGTAACCGTGGTAACACTACTCTGAAGTGTTGAGTTTCGAGTTTCATACATGCTTAATAAAAAGATAGGAAAAAAGTACGGAAGTCCTTGTCAATGAGAGTTATAAGGAATACTTCTCCCCTAAAATGATCCAGTTTATCAATGACTCATCCCTTGTTACTTTTAATTCTTAAAGACAGACTTGTGCAGCATAATCATAATGTCTAATTTATCCATTTTCACTTAAAGAACTAGCAAAAAAGGAGGTTCACATCACTTCATCAAGACTACCATGTTTTTGGATTCTTCATTTACCACACAGGTATGCGAGAGAGAAAAAGTTCAAGGATTCAAGATAAGTGAGTGAGGAATTGATAAATACATGACCCTTTAGGGATGAGGTTTTCCTTTTAACACACACACAGGCAACAGCAATTCAAAAATGCAACCAATGACCTGAGAACGTGTTTCCTTTTCTCCAAATGTCCTCTAACATGCGGCACCAAACACCGTATTTCCGGAAATTAGCCGGTGATTCTCAGTCTTTCATGAGCCTGCAGAATAGATTGCACCCACAGCAATCAACGGAAGCAGGAGGAACGTGGCAGGCCCCCCGCTCCAGTGCGTATACAGGACCGCAGTCCCCAGCAATCTGACCGCATTGGTCACCGGTGCTCTATTATGTCAATTTTGTTTACATTTTTTAGTTGATTTGTAGATTGTGTAAGATGTGTGTCACATCACAACCTGTACCAGTGTTCACAGAACTAACAGTTTATAAAACAATGTATAAGATTTATCCAGTACTTTGGGAATGGAGATTTTTCTTCACTTGGTTTAATTTATATATGAAGAAATATGTGGGTTTCATTCGTTTTGATGCAGTTAAGAATTAAAGGGAGTATCACATTAATATGAGAAATTACATTATTTCTTTAGTCAAATTAATCAGCCTAAAATATTCCATGTGATATTATCCACTCCTAAGGGTAAACCAATACACGTCCTGAGATTCTGGAAGCCCGCTTTTAAGTCTACAGAAAATCTGTATCAGAACATCTGCTGTGGGTCATTCAACATGGCTTTTTCATTCTTGTTGGATGTATGACACACAGAAAGTGCATTCCAATATTTATGGGTTGTTTTAAAAGGTTGTTAGGCAAATCTTCACAGCAACAACACACAGGGGACAGTAAGAGTCAAACGCCACAGCAAACCAAAGACACAGGTCAGGACGGAGTGCAGAGTAGTGAAGTGAGTATCGAGCGTGAAAAGGGGAAATGTTAAAGACACAGCAAGCGGCTCAAGCCAGATGGAAGGAGAGAAGAGGAGGAGGTTCAAAAAACAAAAACCAAGAGTTAAAATTAGATACCTGATGTAAAAATCAAAATACAAACTTCTTTTCCTTGAATGCAAATCAAAAGGGGGAGAGGGGGAGAAGGAATGCGACAGTGTTAAAACTGTGTGTTGTGTTGAGTACCTGCTGACCAATAGGAAGCCGTTCTTACAGAGAGGGGAAGGGTTTGGTCAAATGTCAGAAATAAAGCAACAAAAGCACACAGAAATGCAACAAGTGTCTGCAGAGTGCGTCTGTGTCCGAGACACGTTGATGAAGTTAGAGTTTGTAGAAGCTGAGGCTTGCGTAGCTCTGTCATGTGTACTAACCAGACTAGTTACTAGATAACTGAAGATTAATATCATCCAAATATCACAGCACCTCGTGGTGTGTAATGTATGTGCAGGGTTTGTACAGCATTTCCCTGTAAAATTGAAGGTAGCCAACGTTTAGATAGTTACTGTGAATGCAATGTGATTAATAAAGATGATGGCATTCCTTTATACCCACAGCAATTATTGTATCTTGTCATTTTAGCCTGTTTGTAATTACGGCTTTTAATGGTTATTATTTAATGGAGCGATCTTCAACATTCTTCATTTTAAACGACACAATTATATTTGGTTCTTCATTAATGATTTTGTTGATGAATTTCAAATTTATGTAGAAAAATTAAACACTATTTCAGTCGTATGTTAAATTCAAAAATCTTGCCCACATAAAAAAAAGATACTGGTTAAAATAAACAAAGATTGTAGACTGTAGAGCAGGGGTCGGCCACCTGTGCCATCAAAAGAGAACATTTGCCCTATCTTCCGACAAGTTAAATGTGTCTAGAGCAGCAAAACATATTCAGCAGCACAGCTTTTTATGGGAAGTTATATAGTTTATGGCATTTATAAAATCAAACAACTAAATAATCTGTTGATTTGTTTAGGTATTTTTATCTGTTAAGAAAAAGCAAATCACAAAACTCTTATCAAGAGGATAAAAAAATACATTCATGCTTAAAAAGAGCACAAATACACACATGCATACACAGACCAACATTCCACCAGTTTTTACGATAACCACAATTACTTTACCTCTTCTGTTTGTAGGTGAGCATTGCCTCTGAGATGGGGAACTGGTGGGACACGTTGGCGCCGACCAGATACTGAACGACTCGTCCTGCTACATCGATGTTGTCTGCAAGGAGAGGAGGGGGGGGTGCAGATTGTTAACAACCTCTGCTGTCTCCTGTCTGACTAACAAGCTGCTAGACAATTGATGCACATGCTAATTCTCACATACAGCAGTTGCTAGAAGAGCATTAATCATTTCCATTCCACTGATTTAAGGAGCTGGAGGAGTGTAAAATGCCATTAAAAACGTGGCTGAAGTCAGCCATAAGACACACAAGATGAAGTGTGTGTCTAACAGAAAGCCTGTGGGCCACATGTATGTCATCCAAAGTGATATGTGGAAACGCAGGCAGATTTTAAAGTGTTCACTTATTTTGACCTCTCTGCAGTTCATTCTACTTTTAAGTAATTGTTGGAAAGGACCCAGTAACGTCTTTTTTCTTTTCTTGGAACAAATTCTAGGATGATTACAACATTATGTGTGGAACTGCCACTATTGCACCTACTGTGTGCAAATATGTGAGGATGATTGAGGCTTGTCCAGGCTGTCTGGGCAAGAACAGTGAACACTGAGTGAAAATAATTGGAATACAAGTCAAGAGGAGTTTTAACTGGTTATGAAACGTCTCAGTTTAAAACGGATGCCTGTGTATGACCTAAATAAGCAAATCAGTAGCGACTAAATTAGCTATTTCTTTATTGTTTTTCTTAAAGCCTGTCATTGTGTCAAGTTGAGGAAATCAGACAAAAGTATGTATCGCTTGCAGACTGGAAGGATTTTGTTAACATTTTTATAGGCAAAGTTTTGTAGTGAGTAGAGTGATAAAAGTTAGACAGATAAAAGGAAGCAGAAGGGCATTTATCTTTAGAGGCTTGTCTTTTTGCTGCTATATTTTTGCAGTTATGTAAAAGAGAAAAGAATAGCCAGAATAGAATACAAAGGGACAGTGACAGGGAATGGGTAAAAACAAGAATCTTGAGACTGCAACTTTGACAGTCTTTGGGGTGAGTATCCGAGTCAGAGCTCTGATAGCCTGCTGGGCTTCTTAAGAGGCAGCAGACAGTTTACAGGAAGGAGCAGGAGCCGTGCCATACTTGAGAAGCGTTCGCTACACTGCAGCAAGCTGTAGCTGTCTCTTGCAATTGGAGGAAAACCTCTTCTTCCCATCCATCAGCCCCTGACCCGTCCTCTGACCCCATTTCATTCCCTTTCAAGTTGGCTGAACATTAGACACGCAGCCTTTCTTTGTGGCCCCACATCAGAGCCAAAGAATCCTACCTGAGGCGGGCCGCTCCGTCCTGCAGAACAGCTCCCTCCACGCAGTGTCCATAAAGATGCTGTTGAACCGGCTGTCAAAGGAGGCCACATACTTTGCCAGGGGATGAGAACCTGTGCAGAGAAATAGCAATGAATACAATAATATACGCAGCATGTCTTAGGGGCTGTGTCCACATAGTGTCTTTTTATCTGCTTTTCGGTGCGGCGTGCTTTCAGCGTTTCTAGTTGAATACATCTCAACATTTCTAAAAAGAGCTTGTGACGTCACTCTGAGAATGAAGGAAAGCTTTTCATTGCCATGTTTGTTTAACCGTATCTCAATATGTTGGACAGAAACAACATAATAAAGGCCGTGAAGCCCATTTGTTGAGAAAGACGGGCAGTGTTTTTGATCGTCCTCTTTGCTCTACTGCCGTTAAACAACATGCTCAGGAATCTTACGGTTGTTAGTTATGGTGAAATTAGTTGAATCCTCGATTCAGATTGGTCAATTTGGACAGTTCTGAGGTTGTTAATACTTGATAACACATCGCTGCTGAGCAAATTAATGAGCATTGCTAAGGAGGATCAAGGAAGAGAAGAAATTAGCTTAAAAGAAAGAGTTGGTCGTAAGAGACATCACCAGAAGAGGCAGACAGGAAGTAAACACAGACAGGAAAAACGGAATGGGCTGCTCTGGCTTTCTTTAGGACTTGTTAGTGGAAAGAATCTGAACAGACTTTAATGAATACATCCATCTGTGCTTCCATCATTTTAAGTTACGTTGTTGTTGCAGTTCCAGCCGTTTCTACACCGCAGAACGGACTGTTTTTTTCATAGATTATTTTAACATTAAAATCTTTTTCAATTAGTAATGGGAGTCAGGTCATTCTTTTATTCAGTATATGGCCGTGTAATAAGCAGGATAATGTGCAATGAGGTGGCCATTATTGAATGAAGAACACCCTCCAGGGTAATAAGCCAAAGTGGGTTGCAAACAAAAGGTGCTGGGAGTGCCAGAAACAGACGCTTTGTGGACACAGGGCCTTAGCTCGTATTTGCACTAATCCTGGAGGACTCACCTATGGGGATGACCAGGAAGCGTATGTAACTGAGCCAGTCAGGTGTCTTGTTGGCCAACTGCTCTACGAAGAACCTTAGGATGGTGCTGAGATAACTCTGGTCGCCTGCCACCGCCACCTTCATCGTCGGCGGTGTCTGTGCATTGCAGTTACAGCTGCGAGGGTTGACATGAGGAAAGGACGAGTGAGTAATTAAGACAAAGAGATTTGTGTCAGAGAGGGAGCGTCAGAGAATTCACGGCTGTCTGAAGATTTATACATCAGAAGAGGGTTTTTTTTGCTCCTTCGTTCAAAACCAGCTAATACCTTAGTATTGAGAGCCAGATTATGTCATGTTATAATTTGTAATACCAGACACTTGCAAGAATCTGCAAGTCTTTCTGGAGTTAGACCAAATATTGCAACATCTTTGAGATCTGGATCGTACAATCCTACGACTATGTTGACTAAAAACAGCTTAAATAAATATTCAAAAAGACCGGTCTTGTCATAATGTAATGGACTGAGGGTGAGACATTACCACACAGAAGGTTCATACTGTCCAATAGCAAACCAGGACATAACTATGCTGCAAATGTATTTTTTCAGTGACGAAATTCCAGGAAAACCCCAGGAGCTGGCTAAATCTGTGTCAGCAGCGAGGAGGCATGTTAACATTAGAGCACTTCCACATGACATGACCCCAGCTGGAGTGAACAGGACGAGTGAGGAGCAGGTGTGTAAAGAGTGGAAGTTCAGCTGGATTAAAGAGGAACAGGTTTAACAGAAGCAGCAGAGCAAACGGAGACAGCCTCAGGTTCCCTCTGACATGACATCCTGAGCAGCTGGCAGCCGAGCAGATGGATCCCAGGAAGAGAGGAGGCTGAACCTCAGAGTTCATGGGAAAGCAGACGCTTTGTGATAGAATGGGTTCACAGTGAGAGGACTTCAGCAGCGTAAGCGATAAAGCTGTACCCTTTGTTTATAACATTGAAATTAAAATAGAAATTTGGATAAAGCCTTAATTAGATTTATATAACCACAATCACAAGATAAGACTTCGGCTTTAACAAATTGGGTTTTGTGAGGTCACGGTGACTTCTGAACGAAGATGTTTATCGAGCAAAAGTGGAGTTTTGTGACAGATTTGAAGAAATTCCTGAAAGGCTTGAGATGTGGTTTGCGAATGGACCAACGGACAACTGGAATACCTCCATAAAATAGATCATATTCTGTTTATGCAGGGGTGATGACATGGACTCTAAGCTTCCTCCAAAAACATCACTAGAAGTTTGAGAGTGAAAAAACAGACATTCGGTACAGCTCTTTGAGCGATAGCATCCTGGAATTCTCTGGCAGCCAGCCAACATAAACACACACTCAGATACTAGCAGGATCACACTTTCTGGCGGCTATGGTCTTTTTAACTAATGTGTGTGACTCACAATCTCTGGATGCGAGTGACGATGGTGTTGAAGGCAGCCTGAACATCAGCAGCAGAGCAGGTGGACACTATGGGCTGGCCCTGCTCGTGGAGCAACTCGGACACATACTGCAGAAAAAAAACAGGAGAGGGACATGATGAGCTCAGGGATACACAGGATGCTGGGTCCATCGGGTTGGAAAGACAACAAGCAAAAACATTTGGGATGCAACTCAGGACTGTTGATTAGTATGTCTATTATTATTCTAGATTAATCATTTGGTCTATAAATTGTCTGAAAATAAGAGACAAAATGAAGGTGGTGTCTTTAATGTTTTCGTTTTGCCAGTCCTTATCCCAAAGATATTCCATTGAATATAAAACTGAGAAAAGCAGAAACTCTTTAAAATAACTGAGAGGCTGAAACCCTTTTTATAAAATATTAAAGGGGCCTTCTTATGCTATTATTAAGGTTTATAATTGCATTTTGTGCCTCTACTGATATATGTTTACATGATCTAAATGTCTGAAACCAGAGCCTAGTGTGCTCTGATTGGTTAGCTCTGTTGTAATTGTTCAACCGCTTAGAGATGTCCCGCCCCTTATCCCATCATGTACAATGTTGGAGCACTAGCTAATAGAAGCACAAGTGTTACATAGTGATGTCACCATGTTACGGTAGTCCAATCAAGGCATTTCAGGCAGGGTAGGGAGTGTGTGGGAGAGAAACTCCCTCTGGAGGGAGCTTTGGGTTTGGATTAGGTTAAACACATTTATTTATTTCATTTATTTCTTCTTCTTTGCAATAACGTCAGGAAATGCTATGTACAAGTCCTATCCTGCCCAAGTCTTTCTACTGTAATGTGTGAAAGTACACACACCTGTCCTTGCCACTCCATGGTGTTGATGAGGATGATGCTCTCTGGCAGACGTTCGTCAGAGATAAGGATCTGGTTCAGCTGGTCATACACAGACTTCCTGGGAACCTTGATGACAAAGGAGATGCAGAGATGATATTCTCACATATGTAGAGAACACATTTGCAGCTTGGTGTCACATCTTTGGAGGTGTTTTACCTGTGCGATGAGTCGAGAGTCTGGGGAGCACTCGCTCTCCATGCTGCTGGTCCTGTCGCTCTGGGCCTTGGAGTTCTGTCTGTCTTTCATGGAGGTGCTGCGAGGACGCCTCTGCAGCCTGTTCTCCACTTTACTGAGGACGAGAGGAGATACGAGGCGCTCAAAGTACATGACAGAAAGAGCAAGGAACCTAATGTCCTGGGCTGAGAACATTACATAACGTTGAGTAAAAAAACTCCCATTACAAAATACAAAACAACCTTTTCCCGCTGGAACAAGGTTTCCTCTATATTCGTGCTGTATTGCTGAAATCCCACACAATCCTTAATATCTTCTGTGTTTCACAAGTGAAGGTTGGCTAGCAAGCTGACCGATTCTGTGTATTCAGCTGAGCTGGACCACAGATCACTGATGCTGATTTGCCCTCGTTGTGTTCTATAAAGTGGCCTGGAAGTGATGTAAGGGTCCCCCGTTTAAAAAATATCCTTTTAAATGGAATATGACTTTGACAGCAACAGGGCATATGGTAACTTGCATTTTGGCCTTGTGTTCTCTTGACTCATTTGGCATGCAGTTAACACAAAGCCATTATAATGAAAACTCAACTCCTGGCACTGAGGGGAATAACGGGAGGAATAAGGATGTATTTCTCTTTAGATAAGTGCTGTGGATGTAATCAGTGCCTATGTGTGAGGTTTGTGTGAAAGGTAAATATTTAAAACAGTAAAATCTGATCATGTAATTTGGTGTGCTTCTAGAATGAGTGTTTTTACCAGACGCAGTCGTAAAGCAGTTACCCTAGTGGGGTAAGTCCCCTGTTCCCAGAGGGGAAACAGTAGGACATAACATTCTGCTGTGCACATCTTTCCAGATGTGGGGATCAGCACTGTACCTGGGAGACATGTGGTTTTGGGACTCCGTCTTGCAGAGCTTGCCAACAGTGCTGGTCACCCGCTCAGTGTTGACATCCCAGCTGCTCACCTCCCCCGGCCCTGGCCCGCTGTCCTCAGTCTCTGGCTCCTGCACCAACAAAAAAAGAAGAGGGGGGCAAAGATTAGCCAAATGGGCTTGAAGAGGACAATGCTGATGTTTATCGTACAACAGGCGCTGTCATGTCCCATGTACTTCTACATCAATATTTCTTTCGGGTTCTGCGTTGTTCTGTATTGTTGCTATGCTTCGTGCGTGGTGCAGCATTTTAAAAAGTGAGAGTTGAAAGAGTTGAGGTTGGTAAATAATAGAGCATGGCTGTTGAAGTTGGGGATAATGATGCGAGACCACCATGATGAGAAAAAGTCAGGGTCTCTTAGCTAAGGAAACGCAGTTCCTGCGGTTTTATTTTATCTGTTTGAATTGGGTTAGTGGAGCGGTGTGACCGGCGCTCAGAGGGGGCGCAGGGGGTGGCAGAACCAGGTTAGACCGACCCGATGGCACACAGACAACAACAAACAACAACCACCCCTCGTTCGACCGCCATCAGTCAGGATTTATCCAGCATGGGGCTGCCTTGTCTCCTTGACTGATTCATAATGGATGATGGTGCTGTTCGGTTTGCTTGCCCTTGCTAACCCCCCTCCCTCTTTGCTTTTTTCCTGGAAAACAACCAATACCCATGGGAGGAAAAGGGCACTCTAGTGGAGTGAAAAAAAAATCTGAGGAAGAGATGCTCAAAGGAGATTTTTGTAAAAAACAAACAAACAGAAAGTAAAACTGCTGTTGTTCCAAACACACACCCCAACGGTTGCTTCGGTGTTGCTGTCATCTTGATACCGGGCCCCTTGCACTTTACATCTGTCCACGGTCAGAAAGTCACCAGTCTGTAGGGTAAACACACATAAGCACACACACATTAGACCGTTTTAACCTTCTCTGGCAAATATAAATGACAAACATTTCACTGCTCACCGCTCCACCGAGCTTACTGAAAGTGGCAGAGCTGACAAGTACAAATATCTCTAAAAGCTTCTCTGTGTTCCACTGTAGACGCCAACTCGTATATAAACCCCCAAATAAAACTGGACACACTTGCAGGGTTGAAATGTAACCTAGTATATTCACTCACTTACTTTAATTAAATACAAATGTAGGCTATTGTGATTGAGTGTTGCCATTTTTATATTTGTGATTTTACTTAAATTAATTCCTGTCTTTACTTTTTATTACAGTTCTTTATACGCATCCTATCCAGGGAACGAATCATGAATTTTGGTGATTTCAAATAAGGAAAAATTGTTTCTTTATGTGTTGAAAAAAATCTCCTACTTTATTTACAACATTAAAATGCAACATAGATATTGATGATTCAGTAATAGAAGGAAAAAATCATATTTAAAACCCTGAGGGAACATTTGACCTAATAAATACTGAATCAATTTGTTTTTTAAAGAACAGGTGTCAGATAAACCATTCTTTCAAATAAGGCCTTTTATTTTGACTGATTTTACCCTGTGAAAGATCTGACTACTTGTTTTACCCTTGTGTGCTTGTCTGAAAGTGTTTAAGAGCATTGTGTAACATCTAGCTTAATTTATTTCAATTAGATCAAACACTTTACTGCTTCCCCTGCATTTATGAAGTTCGACTGGAGACATTTATAGGGCAAAATGGAGGGCTGTTGCAGTGTGAAATGCTCCAGGCTGTTTTATTGCTGGCTGAAATGGATTCCCAGATATTAATAAACAGCGCTCCCTCTCTAACTGTTGCACTCAACATGTCTCCCTCTCTCTGTCCTTGTTGCTTCTAGTGCGCCGTAAATCTCTGAGTAGGAGTTCAGGGATGTTCCATCCAATCTTCTCTGAGCATATTTGTGTCTGTGCTGGTGGTGGAGAGGTCATACGGTGTCAGTCCCTATAAATACTAGAGGGCTCTAGGGGTGAAGAGGGTAAGAACTGCAGCCCCCCCACTTCCATCCCATCCCCATCTGCAGGGGCGGGAGCTGCATGCTCTGAATATCTTTCCTGTAGTATCATGGTCCCTGGGAATCCCTGAACCACAATAAGCAAAGAGGACTGCCAGATATTTAGACACTGCCCAGAGGCAATTCCTGTACGTAACTGTGTTTACAAGAACTTCTCCAGATACCACAGAGGAAGACCTTCATGGGTAGACAGTGTGGTTGAGAGGCATTTGGGATGCCTGGTGATCAACTTACAGGACAGGACAGCTCTCTCTGCTGGCTTTTTTGGCTGTGTATGCTTCCAATTTCTGTCTGGGAGCTGGAGTGAGACATCCCTTCAAAAAACGGCCTGAAAACAGAAACAAGGATTAGAGAAACAACATTTATTAAATGTCAGAATATCCTGAAAGTAACACAATACCTAGTAGCCTCATATCAGGAAATCTAGAAATACTAAATGCCCAGCCTTGAGCCGCATACTTGAGTTTGGGCTTGGGCGTGCTGAGGACGCTCTCGTTGTCCTCCATCTCCGGCCCGCTGTCGCTCTGGTTGTACACCTCCAGGCTGTCGTAGAGTAAGTCCAGATCCTCCTCCACCTCCTGGGTCTGGTCAACAGGGTCAGAGTCCAGCACCTGCCGCATAGGATAGACACATCATCAACACATCAGTACGCTGTTATCAGGGATTTGTAATCATGACCATGGATTAAATAAGTGTGGGGAGTGACTGGTGCTGTGCATTAACTAATCACTTTTACAGCTGGGCTAATGGAGCCTGACGTATGAAGGGGAGCACTGAAGGCTGTAAGATGAGAAAATCTATGCTATAAATACATCTCTGACTCGGTCCTAAGAAGGCCAATTAAAAGGTAAGTGAGTGCTGGAGGAGAGCGAAGGTTGCCGGTCCTCCATCGCACAGTGGGGATGTATATCATAGGAGCCACACACAGGCATGCCTGTGGACTAATCAGGTGATTAATGCAACTCCATAAGTGCAGAAGCTGGCAGGGAGCAGATAAACACAGTCTGTCCCCTCTCCTCCTCCCGGCTATGTATTTATAGAGCTGTAGCCCAGCACACTGACCGGCCACAAGGAAGGGATTAGAGACAGGGGAGGTGATAAAAGATCATCGGGCCACCTGGAGCTTCAGGAAGCATCCAGAGAAACACAACTCCCATGGCCTCCAGGTGCTTGGATGTCACACAAGGGTCTTAATACCTTTTTTAGTTTCCTATAAATCGTGTTGAGCAAATCCTTTGAAGCCTACATAGTTAAGAATGGAACACGATTTTTCTTGATGTAATTTATGGACTATTTGTTTTATTTTATGATATTTTTAGCTTTTCATTTGACAACCGTTCTGTAGTTCAAATGAGGACTGAGATATTACAACACAATCTGTAAAAACAGAGCGGGAAATGTAGACAAACAAAATGATCATAATGCATATAAAGGGGATATACATTTATCCCCTGATTTCCTTTAGATTTAAAGAGTAAGTATCATTTTCCTGTGCATAAAGTTGATTGTATTGATAATAAAAGCAATGAAGGGAGGGTTTCTTTGGAGCCAGCATATTTTATTTATTAAGGTCTTAATCATCAAAAGGTATTTTTACTTTCATCTATGGACTGTGACATCAGAGTGTAGAGAAGGAAAGTAAGCCAAAGGCAACACTTTCAATAGAGTTCACCGTTGAATGGGAATTATTCTCATTATAATGGCCTAACACAGATTAGGTTCTAATGGACATGTAGGGGTTGTTGCACACAAATGGTCGACTTCCTGCTGATGACCTGATTAAAATCTGTTATGTAGCATCCACAGAAACATTTATTTGAAAAAGTGACTTGAGAGAAGAAAAACACAAACCTAAACAGGACAAGTGCGTGAGCGTGCATTTATCACAGGATTATGTGGTGGAGAAAAAAGGTCTTTAATGGGTTCTGCATACAGATCACCGCTAATGGAAATGTATGAATCATACATCCATGAGCACAGAGGTAATGCAGCCATAATTATGTGTGTGCCTCTGTTGGGCAGCAGCGATTTCTTCTGTCAGGAGACATTAGCCGCAGCAATGTGCTGTTTAGACCGTCAATACTGAGCTTATTTTCTCCTGGCCCAGGGGCAATTTAATAATTGATACGCATCACAGCTGACTTGCTAAAAACTTAATTACTGTAGGAAAATACAGGTAGCGTGCACAGAGATTAATGCTGTTTCTCCTGGGTTTCAATCAAAACAAAAAAGGCAATTATTATCCTCACACTCACCTCATCTGTTACCTTGAACCTCTTCAGCAAGGCCACAAACTTCTGCTTGAAGTTAGGTTGCTGCAAACGGAAAAAGAAAACATGCATTTATGAAAATCAGAACCCCCTGAACGGGAATAAGTGTCCTCATTAGATGTGCATGACAGCTGGGCTCGGGCTTATCAGTTCTCCCAGTAACTGTCCACTGGATTACTCATTCACTTTCCCTCTATGTAAAGACCATTATAATCACTCCAGTGAACCCACAGTGTTCATTTTACGTGCTCATCCACATCGTCCTAATGGCTTGGACAAATGGAACACAGTGTGCGCTTTCCCTAAAAAAAGCTTGTACGACAGCAAGAGCAGGTCTTGAGTTGTTCTCATAGTCATTGATTAGCGAGAGGCTACTAACCCTGGTCATGGAGGTGGTTCGGATCATTTTCCTCCGGGCCTTCTTCGGCTTCCTGACCTCGTCGTCTTCATCATAAAGATCCTGAAAAAACGGAGTGGGTGGGTGAGATATTATAATAGTGCCCCTTACGTTTCTACCAGTAGTCATTAAGCTCAATGTAGGAATTACAGTGTTATACGAATAACAAACTTGGTAAGGACGACTGCTTCTGTCAAAATCTACCTGGGAACGCCTTAGTATACTATGAATGCATGTTCATTATGACAGACAGACTTTAACCCTTAAGAGTCGACAATCAAGCAGGCGTGATCAGATCACGTGAAATGTTCATGCCGAAGGTGCATAAAAACAACAGTCCGGACAACATTACCAGCTGCTTCTGTCCAAAGTACTGGCTTGAAACTCTATGCTAGTCTTTGTTTTATCCAAATAGACCCAGTAAAAACGTAGATATGATGGTTCAAAGTTTATACAATTATATTTTTTTCAAGCGCTCAAAAGTTTGAAAAAATGGAAGCGCATATTTTAATATCTTCGGCGTATTTTATCATTTAACGGAGCGGAAAAAGACGCTGGAAACTTTAGACCCTGCTCAACAGGATTCATTTACCAAGGAGGGGGAGGGGTATTTAGGTAAACGGAGCTATACGAAGCGAGGCGAAGCAACGAAGAGAGAAGGCGGGAGATCGAGAGAGACGAAGATATATGAAGAAAGACCAAGAGAGACGGCGGGAAATGAACAGAGACAGCGATTGAAGAAAAGTGACAAACATTGATAATTGAGATATAGTTAGATAGATTTACAGTTTTGAAGATACAATACTCTGTGTCATGGTTGACAGAACTTTAAATAATGAGTGAAAAACGCCTATGGATGCGTCTGCTATTGGTTCATAAAATGTGTATATAGGTTCATTATACCTCTATCAAACTTTTACATTATCATAGTGACATCCCCTGTATATATTTCCAGCTTTCAAAATGTTTAGTTGTGCATGTTTGTGTTATCCATATGAAAAGCAAAATCATTTTCAAATTCCGTTTTTACGTTTTCTGTGTGATTTTGGGTCCAAAATGTTCATATAGTATGTCAAAAGGAAAAAAGTAACTATCAGGTTGTATAGTTGAGGTTGTCTGAAAAAAACAGATACCAAACAATGACATGCTAAACATTTCTTAATGGGATTTAGTAAGACAAATCAAAAAAAATTAAAAGTAGGTTGAAAACGGCTAAATTAGACTTCAAGGGTTCATTTTGTTTAGCTAAATTTATTTTTTTCACTTTGATTTCTTACATGCTTTGGCAGGCTATTGCAGGTTTGTTTTAAGCATTTTCTGGCTAACCTGGGCATGAACTGCGTCATCGCTGGCTTCCTGTTCCGACGAGTAGCTGTCATCGTCCTCCTCAGAATAGTTATCCATGTCTGGGGAGCGGTCTGGAGGTACACACACAGGATAAACATCAAAATTTAGGCATGCATGTCTGGGCAGTCCTACCAGAATTAATTTCACAGAAGCTTTGCAGACATTTTTTTTGGGGGGAAATGAGTGAGCATATTGGCAGCCTCTTTGTCATTGTTAGCCTAAGAGGTGTTGAGCAAGCAAAACAGAATGGTTTATATACAGCATATTGTGTACTTTTTACGACAATTTTCAAATGTGCGTGAATAAAGTTGCTTAATCCCCTGTCCTTTTCTACACCGCTCATCAGAAAGGAATAACTTTGACTACTAGGAAAGAATAATGAGTAGAATTTAATGCAAATGTTTTCTGTGCACATTAATAAACTAAATGTGCTTGCTGAAATGTATTGAACATTTTTTATGTAAAGTAGACGGGACCGCTCATGTTTTACATTCTGATGAAGGTTTAATAACATTTCAGTGGTTGAAGTTTTACTAGAAAGTCATATTTTATTGGTTTGAGCAGCCATATTTCTAAAAAGCTGTTTTTAGTGCGTGTTTGACAGCTGAGCACAGATCAGGCAATGGAAGAGCTTTTTTCTCAGAACATCGTTTTGCCTGTGAAACATCCAGTTCATTGCTCTTAGCTGGGATGTCTGTTATTGAGGCTACAGAAAAGAAAGGAGAAGGATAAACATATTTCTCTTCCTCTGAATGACACTAGTATAATTCTCGGTGCATGAGCTCATCTGTTATGTTTGAGCGGCCTCTTTAATAACTTCCAGAAAAGCGAGGGATCAGCATGGCGGGATGAAGGCGTGGTGTCCGAGTAGGGCCCAATATTCCTCCCCCGTCCAGAATTAGAAAAGTGTAAGGCAATAGGGCCTAAATCTGTTCAACTCTCACGTCAACATTACAAGCATAGCTGGAGGGAATAACATATCCTTGGCCGCAGGTTGGGATTAATAGAGTTTATTCCTCTCGGACGGGAAATAGGAGCCATGTGGAAGGAGGAAGAGAGGGGCCTGGGGGGGAGAGCTGGCTCCAGAGAGAGGGCTGAAATTACACACAGGATTTGAGCAAGCAGCGTTGGTACAGGCTGGTCTGACAGACCCATGTAGAGGGACAGTGGGGGGGTGTTGTCCGTGCTCACCTGAGGTTTTGGTCTTGCGCCCAGCCTGGCCACTGCCGTCCTCGTGGTCGATGGGCTGGCTGGAGAGAGAGTACACGCTGATCTCCGCCACACGCACTGGCGCCTCCTTCACGTTGCTATGGAGACCCAGGATCTGTCCTCCGTCTGTCGGGTGTTGCATCACCTGGATACGAGAAGATTAACTTTGAAGCTCGCTATTGATTTTTAAGAATCCATTCAAAGACAAAATGTGCTCTAAACCAATAACACCAGACAAAGTTGTTATTTTTATCTCTCCCCTAAAACACTTCTGATAATAGTGTCTCTTTTTTCTTTTTATTGGATAAAATAGCTATTTTTACATAAACAAAGGTATAAAGCAAGTGGTAGTAATGTCTCCCTCATTTACAATTGAAAACAACAATGTAAAAAGTAGCATGTAAAGATAGTATATATGCAAATAAAGTTGTGATTGGTCAACTGCTTAGAGATTCCCTGCTCCTTAGCCTATCACGTACAATGCGCTGGAGCGCTAGCCAATGGAAGTGCGATTGTTAAGTACTGATGTCACTATGTTCCACAGGTAAACAGAGGAGTCCAAAGGACGCATTTCATGCAGAGGTGAGTGTGAGGGAGAGAGTTTTCCTCTGGAGGGAACTCTGGGATTTGAACCGTTCAGACCTTTTACATGCAGACCTATATAAAACACTACAGGACAGGGAAAACCCCAAACAGCATGATAGGCCCCCTTTAATGTTTTCTTTTCTTAAATAAATAAAACACAGGACACATGTCTAAAAATCAAGTGTTCTTAAAGTGAGATGCATTTACTGTCTTGTAAAATGTCTGTGTCTATCAATCACTCTGTCGAAACAGCATGGAACTAATTTCTTCAACAGAGAGGCCGGATGGAAGAATTGTATCCCTCTTTACTGAGCAGACACTGATACAAGAGAGATTGGGAGGGCTTCTGTTACACTGCTTTATGCTCGCAGGGATTTACAGACTGATTAGGAGACCACAGCTATGCTATCTCTAAGAAAATCTCCAGTAGCACAATGCTGCTAATCCATCCTGAATGTGGAAATGAGCCGCGGCAATTTGCTCATATCACACAGACAAACAGCATAAGGCGGTTTGCATGAACTGTTGAGAATCAGATGAGAAAGGATGAGCTTTCATTGTAAGCTCTATGTGGGGGGTACTTCCAATATTTCACTTGATGAATAGCTGCACAGGGAGTAGGCTCGCTTTGCTCAAACACTGTCAGGGGTGCACTGACTCGAATGCTGCATGTAAAGTCCAATAACAGTGACTTCCTCCCACGTAATGCCCCGATGGATTCAGAATGAGGGCACGGGAGAGTTTACTCTACAGCAGATGACAACATAATTACCCGGCAGGATCCAATAATGGCCAATCTAGCTTTATTCATAGAAGTCTGTGGGTTGTTTCGCTGCAGCAAGCACCAAAACAGAACCGCAGCAGAGTAGTATTTTGAAATGCAGTAAGCATTGGTGTTGTTTTTAAATGTCAGTCAATTTTTGTCCTGGGGCTACTAGTGGGAAGTCACTTTAGCTGAGCATGAATGGGAACTGTAATTATCATCTGAGAAATGCTACCTGTGTCCCTCTATTCCAATAGCAGAAGCGCTCCATATCTGTCTAAATCTCTCTTCACCTTGATTTCCTTTTCATATACACAGCAAGCTAATTATGTCCTGCACAAGGCATTTCATTGATCTGTATTAGCTGTACACTTTTTGGTTCAGTGCAATCCCCCACTGTTAAAACACGAGAGCACTTTGCTTGTAAGCAATGTTGCAAGTGAATGACCCACAATTCAACAGCACTCCTTAAAATGTGTGATATCCACTGGAAGAGTCACAAGAAGAGTAATATGTGTGTTTAAAAAAAACGGCATTTTGATGTTCTAGTGGCCAAACATACAGTCTGACGCAAGTGCCACATCCCCACTGAATGTCAAGCTGAGGCAGGGCTGTCAGTACTTAACGGTCAATGACTCGGATCAGGAAAAAAAACAGCGTAATCTTATATCTCCACATTAAATAAACATCGACAAAGTGGCATTATGTCAGCATCCAGTCTATTATTACCGCATAGCATGGCTCAATGCACTTTCCAGAAAAGTGCATATGAAGCGAGCTCCAGATGGCCAATAATCTCACACAGCAGTATGTGTGATGACATGAATCATCTGAAACGATGGGTAAAGCAGGACCGGCAAACCAAGCAATATACATCGACACAGAGCCATGTCAATCACAAGCTAAGAGGAGAAACGATGTGTTTCTCAAGAGAAATACAGTGAAGTGGTTGGAAGTACCTCAGCCATATTGATGACTCCCACAGCCAGAGTTTTGTATCCGAGGATGGTTCGATTCTTGTAGCGTTTCCTCCTCTGCAGCATAATCTGCAGTCTGTTGGCATCCCTCTTCAGAAAATGGGGGTACTGAATACAACAAATAGAAACACAGATTGAAACACAGAAAATATTAAATCAACAGGCAAATGCCAATACATTGTATTTACTCCATTGAAACCAAATTCTTTATCCACTCTTCTGCTGTGCTTTGTCTCTACTCAGCCAATATTTCCTGCAAATTACATTTTAGCCATGCAGTAGTAGGGGAAAAAAGGAATTTTCCCACCATGACACAATCCTGGTTCAAGTTTTCTGTAGAAAGTACATCCATTACTGTACTCTGATGCCAGCAGTGAATCAACATGGTAGGTGTTAGACTGCCTGAAGTATTACTAATGGTCTTTCTGCTGGAGTGTGTTTGAAGTGTTATTGAACCTTCATCACTTCAGATTTATATCTCTAACACTTTATATTTCATCCTCACAATTCCTCTTTTCAAATCCATCTTGTCAGAGTCCTGAGTTTTAATGTCTTTGAATGCCGTAACTTGAACTTCACATGGACTATTATTGGTCTTTAAGATTCACACAATGACAGTTAATGTCTGCTTCAGAAGTTGGTTGAACATCACAATCTGCATGTCTAATTCTGAGAAAAGCAGCGTGAATTTACTCAACAGCGAAGTCATTTTTGCTGGCCATTTTGTAATTCACCTTAATGGCTGCCTTGCATCTTTAGTTTGTGTCTATTTTATGAAATCCTATACATTCTGTCTGCTTCAGTGACTTTGGTAAGGACTAATTTGTGAATGGAGTAGGGTTGCACTTGGAAGGACACAATATGTGACGACAGAAACTACAACACTTCCTGTCCTGCTACACATAGCTAACACCTCTCTCCATAAAATACCAAGGCTTATATTAACAAACTGGGCCTTATGTAATATATACAAACTACTGCATATACACATGAATACACTTGAGAAAAGGAAAGTGCACGTGGTCAGGAAGGGGCTTTAACAAATTCCTCCCTGTCAACTAGCTGCAGTATCAGTGTGAGAATTCACAGCAGAACGTCAGAGCTTGCCTGTAGTGAGAATGTGAGCTCCAGATCTGTCTCCATCAGTCCATTGGGTGGAAGCACGTACTCATTTGATCTCAAAAGACGCTTTGAACCCTGTAAGACAAAGACAAGCAACAGTTAATTGGTACATATAAATAAAAAATACGTTAGGAGCTGCCTTTAGGATAAGAAACAAATCTCCTATCAGAGGACAGTGGCCGAGTGTGCGAGCCTTATTTTAGGAGCAGCCTGCTTCACATTCACACATTTATGCAGATTCGCACCTTGAAGCAGCTTAGAACAAACAGTTCTCTATTCCTTCACAGTGCTACTAGAACAATGAAATATGGGTCAGATGCTGAGCTCGGGGACATACCAAGAAGTTTTCCTAACCGGCATTAGTATTCAAAAGCAACAGCCTAACCAAAGTCTGCTCTCCACTGTCTCCATTGGCACCCTAAGCATCTCAGACAAAATTGGTTAGGATTCATAACGATGCCTTTAGAGATTTTGGTATTCTACATACGTTCCTGTTACTGCTATCGTGGTGCAGCCACTGTTGTTCAAGCTAATAGACGCCACATTTAATGTTACTATCTAGTGCTGGCTATTCTAGTTGAGAGACTCATCGCCTAAGCTAATTTGGGGGCTGGCACAAACGTCTGGTCGCCAACTGCAGTCAGGGTTTTAAATGTCTGGGCTTGTAGAAGTCTCCTCCACCTGTAAGGACACAGACACACAGTGTGTCCTGGGAGGACCCACCTCAGCCCTTCAGAGTTTTAAGGAACCTCGGATTAAGGTCTATCATGTTCCTCATCAAGTTTAATTCAGTTACATTTTTCAACCATGCTTCTTTTTGGACCTCTTCTTATCTCGAAAACAGAGAGTCGGGAGTGCGAAGGTGAGAACAGGAACCGCTTGTCAAGTCTCGGGTTCACGATTTAATATCGCGCTGGGAGTGAGGAAGACAGGCATCTGTTGTGTAATATACTTGGAAACTCATCAGCTGCTGTACAAATTCATAGGTCGCCGGAGCTTAGTTCAGGTGTCTACTGAAGCTGCCAAGGATATTAATTAAGGATATCCTATATCTGGCTTTATTCCCATAAAACTCTTTAAGAATCCTGAGCGGCCGGTGCAACTGTGGAACCTTATGCCATCAGAGCTGCTAAAGCATGTAACAGACACTGAGAATTCATCAGAGGTTAATAGAGGGTGCCGCTACATTCAAGAATGTAGTGGGGCGGGCCTTTGTAGGAACATCACACGGATAAGTGATATGAAACTGCACACTCTAGCACACTTTAAGTGACAGTGCATGTTTCAGACAGCAACAATTAAAAGGGGGCCCTAATTTGCTTTTTTGGAGTTACCTTTCCAGTGTGTTTTATAGGTTTGTGTGCATGTAAATGGTCCCTCCAGGGGGAGTTTCTCTACCACACAGCCCCTTCCCTGCCTGAAACGCCTCAATAGTAGTCATTGTTTACTTCTGTAACATCAAGATGTAACACTTGTGCTTCTTCTGGCTAGCGCTTCAACACATTGTACCTGATAGGCTAAGGGGCAGGACATCTCTAAGCGGTTGAACAATCACAACAGACCGGTCAGCTAACCAATCAGAACAGACTTGGCACTGGTTTCAGACAGAGGGTGAAAAAACAGGCAGTATGAGAAAAAAATCAAAAGCATTTAATCAAGTCACAGCAGAGGCTCAATGGGCCCTTTTAAGCCAATCAATTGTTACTGTTCTTCCAAACAAATGTCATCCCACTTCCAGCTCTCAAAAAAATCTGATGGGGGTGTTTCACCGTGATGTGTACATAAAACACTATGATGTAGATGTGTGTACGAATGCCATTTTGGGCAGGGACTACAATGTCGGAGTCTGTTTACACTGGTAAAGTATATGTGATAAAGTAGCGTCTTGCTTTTTTTATATTAATAGAACATTTTCCATTTTATAACTTGATATTTATCATAACAATGCATCTGAGAAAATGTATGCCAATTATAAGCTACTGATAAAATCAGTTAATTAAATGAGCATGTGTTAAGGCATTCTCCAAGTTCCAATTCTATCCCTGGCAACAAGCCTCTGAATATTAGAGTGATCTAAACATGTTCCAGGAGGCGCAGTTGCCCATTAGCAACATTGTCTCAGAGAGAAAGATCATTATCCCTGATCATTCTTGTTTACAGTTTACATGTTCTGTTTCTTCTACGGTGTTTTTGGTATTTTTGAAAATCTTTATCAAATTATTCAGATATTTCATTTGCTCATTCATTTCCACATCTTGCTTGAAGTGTTAGTGTACAAACGGGTGATATAAAAGTGTGAAATATTCAAAGAACACATAACTCTTTGTTTGTCTCACGTACATCAAAGAATAAAAGGAACATTTTGAAAGAACACTTACTGTACTGTCAATATCAGAAATGAAACCAAAGCTTTGAATAACTAACATGGAAATGGACATAAATAACTTTACATTTTGCTGACACTTGCAAAGCTTTCAGTTGTAATAAGCAGTTTTCTATCCAGCCCAAATGGCTCAATATGTTCCACAGAAGGACATGCTGACAGTACCTATGTTTTAAAGCAAAAAGAGGGGAAATCTCTGACTCACTATGACCTTGCCACTAACTTGAGCTCCACAAAGAGGCCTTGTATGCCCCTCTTTTCTCATGCTCACAGGCTGGTACAATGAATCAAGGCACAAAAGCCGAGCACTCTCAAACTGCCTGACATGCATTAACAATACCGAGCCTTGGCAGGGAAAGCTTGTTCTGAATGTCCCCCCCTCCCGCCCCCTTCTCTCACCCTCTCTCCCCCTGCTACAAGCTTCTCCACTGTCTTTCTGGGGCCATACAGGGGGATGTCAGTTACAGCCCCTAAACTCTACCAAGCTCCAAAAGCCTGTGGGAAAAAGTTCCACTCTTCTCAAAGTTACTTAGTTATGTTAAAATCTCTAAATTGGCTCTACTGTTCGCAGTACAGGCAGGAAGTGATTTAGGGTCAGGACAAGAGCTTGGTGTGTTTTGAGGCTTCTGTTTCAATACACACACACACACACACACACATACACACACACACTTTGATCTCATCAGAGGACTGCAAATGGAAGTGCTTTGGAAAGCGGCCTGCACTGAAATGAGAATAGCACGCCTTTCCTATCCTGATCCAGCGCACATCAATGTTTGGCGAAAACCTCAGGCAACCAAACACAACACAAACTGCGTGTTCATGTGCACGTGCCACAAGGGAATCGATGCAGCAGAGGGTTGTTTGTGGGGGCCTCCGCTACTTGAAATGACGCAGCGATTTCCGGGGTAAGAGACCGAAGACAATCTCCAAGGGAACGTAGAGACTCCCACAGACTGAACTGCAATCACATCATCCTCGCTGCCGTGGCTTTGGGATAACATCCAAATGGTTAGCCATTACTGGGCTTGTGTGTGCACGCAGGCCACTTAACCTGATGAGACTCAGAGTGGAAGCAGCCAGTGTGTTCTGGACACAGAATTGAAGACATGCGTCAATGAGGCTGTGTCGTTCACTGTTTGGAAACAAAACCCTGTGATTCCTCTGTCATCTTCACTAACCGTCTCTTCAGACCCTTATTGCTTCCCAACCAAACCTGCTGGAAATTGCATTTAATGCTCCAATTCCGGAGCGGCGTTAAACGAAGCTTCGCTCGGCTGTCCTCCGGGCGGCTCAACAGAAATAGAGATTTCACACTCTAGAGACAACGTAGCTCATGGATAAAGCCACACTTGGTTGCTTGCTTTCTCCTTTAGGATGACATTAAGAGGAGATAATTTGTTTCTTTTTAAATAGCCCAGTGCAGCTTAAAATTTCAATTACATTGCAAAATGAGGGCAACAATGTTGAGACAGGGAGAGAAAAACGGACAATTACAGAGGCATCGAGGCAGAGAGCAGTAACTAGAGAAACAGTGGAGTTAATATAAAGGGTGTTTGAGGTTCGAAGGCTTTTAGCCAAACTGAAAAACATCTCTAAAACATGTAACAACAGAATGCATCACAGACCTTACAATTAATACATTATTTCCATATGTGATTTAATAGGTAGTAGAATATCACGTGCATTTGACTAGACTCTGCACAGATGGCAGTGACTGCTAAACAAGAAGTTTATTAAGTTAAACAATAAACTTAATTATCAAGATGTATGAGGATCAAAATTGAATAACTTAATTGATTTTGCCGCCAAAAACCCCAACAAAAATGGGTAAATAATCTGTGGTCGAGTTTTTCTTTTACCAACTAGACAGTGGTTTGGTTTATACCTCCATTTTATTGTATCTTGCAATTTTTTTATTTTTGTAAAACAGTCACTGCGGAAATGTGTATTTGATCCTAATCCATTGCTCCACCCCTACCTAGTGTTACACCAAGAATAAGGAGAAGAAAACAACCAATCAAAATGCAGCTTTGCAAATATGAAGTATATTTATAAAGAAATATTCATAGAATAACAAATAAATATATTGATCCTCAGTACATTTAATGAAAACATGTAGGAACATAAACACACACCTAACTGTACTTGATCAGTTATTTCCACCAATTCTTTTCTGTCCTACTACGACTCCTATATGCCATTCTTTTATATGCAGCAAGTTTTTAGCAGCCCAATCCTTAAAAGCAGGTGTTCCAGGTGTTTTACATCTCCTAACAAGATTTGTCCGCCCTATCATTATCGCTCTCTGGGTGTTCAAACATGGAGGGAGTGCCAATAGAATCCCACCATCTCTACACATTTTTGTGCACAAATGTAACCGTCTTTTACATAGAGCTACATCTTGTCTGTTATTATCACAGAGCATGAATTAGAGTGCCCTCTCCCATCCTACTTTTCCAACACATCGCAGAATCCTTTACGTCTCATCTCCGGGTCCAATAGTAACAACGAAAAATCATTAAATCCCTCAAGACAGCTACAAATGAAATGGCTAAATCCCTTTCCTCATCACCTTTACGACTGCAATGTTTCCCATAGTATTTGATTACTTCTGTATCTTGTTAGATCCTGTTTTATTCTCAAATCATAATTCTGCAGGGAATCTTTGCTCACTGTTGGTATAAATGTAAGGATGACTTAAACATGTTGGGTCCACAGTGTGAGACATGACACAGGTGGCACATTCCAACTTAGACAAAGCTGGGATTTGTGCAGGAGAAGTGGAGCGTATAAAGCATGTGAAAAATACAGCAGTGTACAGCGCTCCAGCAGTAGCTTCTCTTTAATGTGCGTGGGTATGAAACATTTTCTCTCAGAGTTCTTTTGATGTGGCTCAGAATCTCTCAGGTAGAAGTTACCAACAAAGATGGCTCTCTTCTCTTCTCGCCTATTCTTTAATATTGTGTTTACTTTTTCTGTGCAACTGCATTCGAGAAAGTTTGAATGACTTTTCCCTTTGAGACATTTTCCCACAAGGCCACCTCAGGGCAGTGTGTTCGTACGTGCTTCTACACTTAAGGTGCACTTACTGGTTACACTTACTCTCAGAAGCAGTGGACCATCATCTTTACAACCACTTCTAGGCTCACTGCTGGGAGAGTGTGTTTTCATACTGTGAGGCCTGTCTGCAGACTACAAGCAGAGAGTCTATGATCTCAACAGTTGTGCTGCATAATATGCCACCATACATCAGTGAATTCACATCAGTCAAACAAGGCATTATTCTCAGAAGAACTTGCGTTATGACACCTTTCCAAAAGCAATTATCATCCTGTAACTCTGCCGTAAGAAAGGACGAAGTGGTAGCTCTACTGCAGCAAGCAAACAAAGTGTTAGCTTGTTTACTGAGCGGTTCAGCTACAGGACTGTAAAATTAACTTGGTTGTTCACACTCACGAGCCAGAGCAGATGGTCTCAGATTGAAACATGAACATTCACTATCAGTCTCGTAACCAGCCAACTGCTGTTTTTAGCTGTAAATTATATAGATTTAGTTCATTGGCTTAAATGTAAGTGTGAAGGCGAGTCAACATTTTTTTTTGAACTGGTAAATTTTTGGGATAATTTACATGTCTTCTTTCAGGCTACTGGAAAGAAATCGTCATTCATTTTTAAACACTTTGTCTGAATGCGTCTGTAGATTTCCTTTTAAATTCACCAAAAGATAAACAAAGAAATCCTCATTAGCATATTTATTAGAACAAAACCTCTACAGAATTATCTTAATGTAAAGAATCAATTAGGGAACGTTTCATTACAATATCGACATGTTCACATTTTGACACTATTTACCGATGTCTTGCAAAATGTATGGAATTTTAATTTTACATTTTTAACAGCTGTTTCTAATAAAATACAAATAAGTATTGGTTTAATGGCTGTTGTAAAGACAGTATTTTTTGTATTTATGGAGGGATATAAATAGATGTCCAAAAAATCCCTCTATGAGAACAATTTGACTTTAATTTGTCAACAAAATATACGTTCATGGAATATATGAAGATATTCTTTTAAATAATTTAAAAGGGGACTTCATTTGAATATTTAAAGTTTTCCCAAAATTAACAATTAGTTTAAAAAGAATTGCACTTACCTGTAGGGTTTCGCCTCACAATTTTTATCATCAGATTCTAAATCTCAGCAGTGACAACCATACCGATGGCAAGATACAGTTGGAAAATAACAATCATAAAACATACAACATAGGCCTGCAACTGGTAGTCACAAAAATGCAATAGTAATCAATTTAAGATGCACAATCCGTCTTAAGGTGCTAATGCTCCTGCTTAGACGTGTAATGCTAGTCTGTCATTGAAGCACCTGAGTGGATGTGACTCACAGGAGCATCATGTTCAGCTGAGCAGGTTTTTATCATCGGCAGGATTAGTAGCATGTCGTAGAGTAGGCTTTGTGATTACGTTCAACAGAGCACAGCGCGGGCAAAGAATTGAGGGACATGAGAGTCGCAGTACCCGGAGCGTGACATGCTGCTATCAAATGTTTCACAATTGAGCCGGTTACTCGCATCGCACACGGGAGATTAACCCACCCACCTGGATTTTGACGGCAATAGAAAGGGAGTTCAGCTCTTTATCCAGCTCTTTGAGGACGACCAGCTTTTTCAGCGTGAGGCTGCAGAGCCTGTGGAAAACACACAGAAAGGAAACAGATTAGTGGCATGACTAACACTTTGTTGGCACACCTTCATGACATCATCTGGGGATGAAGAGCATGGCTGACAAAGCAGCACTTACTATGGTTTCTACTTGAGTCTTTAGTCTTTCTTTAGTCAGCATGTATGATAATAACAACAGTCAGCTTCCAGGAATCATCAATGGTTGTCAAGAAAGTGAGTGAACAAACTGGAGAGCAACGCCGTAATGAAACCCTTTTTTTAAATCAGCTTGGTGTCCCTCTTAATTGAGGTAGAAATCTACAACCTTTCTCTTAGGTATGGTGCACCAAAGTGCTACTAAATCAGGATTCATATTGTCAGCTTTATGGGCGAATTATTCATGCACGGCACAGATGCTTTGAAGAGCTATGGTTGTGCAGTGAAATGTCTTCAGTCAGCCCTATTCCACCTTCCTGCTGCACATTAACATGTTGAACACAGATGTGACTCGCTGCCATCTGTTCATTATTACATTGAACAAGTAAGAAAGATATACCTGTATCAAGAATTTTTAAAACACTCTTGGGTTTTTATATCCGAGAGCTGTCTTACTTGGATCCAGCAAGTACGAAGACGACAATATGTTCAGTAAAATGTACTGTTTTTAAATCACATATAGGTCAGAGGGTCCCTGTAGACTCCTCTAAGGCTCAGCCCATTTTGTAGAACAGAGGCAGATAACAACAACTTAGCAATACAGTGTCAAACCAGAGATAAGCTCAATTGCACGCCTCTTTCATGATCTACATCATTTTGTGACCTTTAAAATCCCCCTTCCTTCCATCTCCCACCCTCCTAACTAATGTGCCTCTAGCAAGACAAAAAAATGTCAACAACTCAGACGCCAAGATTGCTAAACTTCCCCCTGACCCACATTTCCCAGAAGTCCCGCTACATTAAAATGTGATCAGTACGAGCTGGAGAGAGACAGGAGGAAGGAAGACATGGCAAACAAACAGTGACAGTCCAGTCAGTCGCCCACTTCAGAGCCACTGTGCAACACTCTCTGATTTCATTCAGACACGCCCTGCGAGGGAAGTATGATTCACAAAGAGCCTAACAGAAATCTTTAGAAACACCAAAGAGGAGATGGTGGTTTTAGAGATTAATATTGTGGGGCATAAACAATAATCACATTTGTCATGTGTTAAACAGATTTAAAGGTTTTCCTACAATGTGTAATAATCATTTAGTCACTTGTAATCAGCTGTATATATTCCTTTTAACTCTCTAATGCTGGTTTATTCCTATTTCTATTTTGATACGTTTATATATGTAGAATTGTTTATTTCTGCTCTTTTAATTTCTAATTATGTGCAATGCAGTTTGGGATTAATAAAGTCCCTCTTATCTTATGTTTACAGTGTTTCCTGTGATACAAATCTCTTTATTTTGTTGAATCGACTGTCAGTAATTTATTTGTCACATGACATTATAAAGGGATCTTATTAAATCGTGTGCTGACATAAATGTCATCCCATAAGCGTCTTCCATCATTGCAAGAAAGGGCATTCGTAAATACGTTCATCCACAGGTTTCATTAACAGCATAGGAAGGAAGCTAGCTGAAGGTCATTAGATCCCGAGAGATGTTTATCCAAGCAGCCGACAGAATACATCTTTAATGATGATAATATAACCTTCTCCACAACAGGAACTTCCTGTGTAGAATCTCCCTCTTAAATTGGTGACGACATGACTGTACAACATTTCACAGGAACCGGTTTAGATGCAAATCCACATGGATGCACGATAAGAGCGCGTTAGAATTATGAATCTTTCTGAAGCTGGAGTAATTCAATGTTAAATCTTGACGGTAGCGCACGGATACAGCTTGCCTTATGTTGAGGATGAGTCACCAGTAACGGGAGGGGGGGGTTGTGACAGAAAGCAGGATTGATGCTTTAACAACATCTCCATCCAGTCCCAGCTCTCTCTCAGCAGACCGGGAAACACATGTAATTAAAAAAAAAAGGAAAGGCTGCAGGCGCTAAAGGGGTCACCTAGGGAACCGGCGATGTTTTATTATTAGATGGCGGTGTTATCTCCACTCCTGCTCGCCACTCTGTTTCGCTGCAAGTGAAACTAGTGGCCATCTGTTCTGGCCCAGTGCCAGTCTGTCCCCGTGCCTCTGCCCAGTGCCAGTTCACTTTGCCACCCGCTCAGAGACAGTGGTGACGGGCCGGGTGTCGCACACAGAAGCCCTGATCATCGCGCCAAAATAGCTCGAGACACCGGGTCAAGCATCATTTCATTTTAGAAAGGATTGTTGGAATGAAAACACGGTGCACAGACTCAAGATCAAAATAGGGGTGCGCACAGGTCACTCCAAAGACGCATTAATCCTTCTTTTTGGCATTTCATTCCCACATTCCCAAGTGAGAGCCTGGGGTCGGATCCCTGCACACCTCTCTGGGCCGGAGAGGACCAAAACACAACAGTGTTATCAATCCATAGCGTAGACCTGGTGGGTGGAGAATCTATACGGCTGTCTCTCCAGTTCAATATTTCTGTAAACAGGCTGTGGACGGCAAAGACAAGTGAAACATTTTCTGTCGGCTCCAAGTTGATAAGGGCCCAAGGGGGAAATCCCTCTTTCAGTTACGGTGCTTGCGCTGGTTTGGCCGACACTTCACCTGCCAAGCTCTTCTGATTGGGTCATCCTAGCTGATTTTATTGATCCTCAGTTGAACTCTGGCATACAGCTTATCTGTTCTTTGGCTAGCTTTGATGATACTCAGGATTAGTGTTGGGAAATAACAAAGTACATCTACTCAAAAATCCATAATTTCAGAGGAAAATATAGTACTTTTATTTATTGATTACTGTGACATTAAACATTTATGATAAAATAAATTGTTTAAGGCTAAATTAAATTGCAAATAGGGAAGTTCCCTCCACATTTCTCAGATAACTTAATTAGAATAATTGTTTCAGACCCAAAGAGGGAAATGCTGTTCTATTTTAAGGAAAAAGCATGAAGAATTAACATACTTCCAAACTTAATTTTTTCCTCTCCCATTAATCATCTCAGCTCCCTGTAGATATCTTGAGACCCTAGTGAAGTAAACAACCTAATTGCATATAACTTAAATGCTGTTCACATATTGACACATCAGCATGTATAACATTTTACTGCAGCATCACTATCGTTAAATGTGATATTCTGCTGAGCATTCTTATTAAAGGACAGGACTTCCACTCAGCTTCCTTTTAACCTTCAACAGTGACTGGAATACTAATTCAAGTTCAAATTGTGTCCCATGTGGAGGACAAATCCACTAAACGTGAATTAATAATCATGATCCAATTACGGTAACAGGGAAAATCATTTTATAGATGACATCTTCCATTACTGACATGGACACATAAAACAACACAGTGTCATATTATGTGAAAAGGAACAGTTATTGACTGTTACAGACGCAGGGTGCCCAGCAGGTGCCTGAGCACTCTGCAGCTAATAGCTTTAGCCTATATGGCATCACTCACAGCAGCAAGAGCAGTGCCGCTCCATCTAAGCCTATTAGTGCGTCCCAGTCACTCACTGTGCCGTCATTAACTGTTGACCTTTCAGGCCTCTGAAGCAAAGCAATGCCATTAGATTACAAGGCTGTTTGCCCAGTTAAGATGATACAGAATGCTAAAGGGAACAGGAAATGGAAACGCATGGTATGTGACGTAAAAGGCTATCTTCAACCATAGCTACTGAATTCCACATAGAAAATAGACAATATATGCTTGTTTTTTTTTACCTACGCATCAGTAGATGATTAAAGGCTAACATATGCACTATAAACAAGCAGTGTCATACGTTAACAAGTGAAGCCCGATGGGAAAAATCCCCAGGATATCTTAATCATTGCATGTCAGTAAGTCAGGGTTTGAAGGGAGTAAATATTGGTTCAAACCTTTAAAAACATCATCATTGAAAGTATTATTGGCCAGAACAGGAATTGAGAGATTCTGCAGGAGTCACCGAGTTATGAAAGACAGAACGCCTGAGACTGCGCTCAAATCCTTTCACTTCTATCTGTCCTGGACAAACAAAACAACTTATCAGGCAGCACACTCAAACAGCCGTGGTCAAATATTTGGCTTTAGATAAGAGGCCTGTGATTGTGGGTTGTATGGCATGGTGGATTATCTGCTCTCGGCTGCTTCATCCATTTACTCTGCAGCAAGGAAGGAAGACTTCAGGAGAGGTTACAAATCTTCCAAGCTATCACAGCTCCTGGGACTTCATCACCTGAGTCTAACGCTTTTCAGATGAACCCGATATCAGAGACAAACACAGGCTTAAAATACCGTATGACACACATGGGCGACTACACCTACATATACACACATTGGTGTTTGACAACTGAATCAGGAGACAGTCATGCTCCCATGTCTTTCTTTCTCCCATCCAGTGCAGCCTGAATAACTTGGCCCACCTGTATTGAAGTGAGCCTGGAACATCAGAGGAAACCAAATCAACTGGAGGAGTTGGATTTAAGGTGGACAGCAGGGTGGAAGTCAGGGAGCAGAGCCAGGGCACACACACACAGCACATTGAATAATCATTTTTGTTAGCCCCTCTCTGACCTAACCCTCCCCTGAGTTGGCTGGCTTTCTTTAACACACACACACACACACACACACACACACACACACACACACACACACACACACACACACACACACACACACACACACACACACACACACACACACACACACACACACACACACACACACACACACACACACACACACACACACACACACACACACACACACACACACACACACACACACACACACACACACCTCTGGAGTCGGGTCTCGCATGACACCAACATTCGGCCACTCGCTGCTTTGAGCTTGGTGAAATGAAATGCCTGTCTGGAGACCAGGGTTTCCTTTAGAAAAAAAATCTGCCGGTCAAAGTGACCGGCCGAGGTTTCACCTTCCGGACATTTTGATAACACCACGGTCAAATATTCCATCGTTCCTAATTAGGCTAGTGTAGAAACATTTGAAGTAGACTAGTAGCTTACAAAATGACAATTTGACACACAAAAATAATTTAACACATTTATTGGCCTTACTTTCAAATAATTACGTGAACACTTATTGCGCAAACGACCCCGTGCGTTATTTGCACGAGGTGCCCGAGTTAATTTTAAGAGACGTATCTGATGAACCAATCATCCTTCCATATATATCAAACAAATAAAAAATAAATACAAATATTTCTATTTAGTTTAATAAACTAATCCCCCTTACCCACATACAATTAAGACTTTTAACAGCCCAACAATAGGCTACACGTAAGTTATATCAACGGTCTTGACGTGCACCTGATATGGTGCGGTTTAAGTAACATTTTAAATTAATAGGCATGAGGCCATCAAATTATTCATAGGCCTACACTGCCTCGTAGCCTATAATTACACTACTTTTTACGGTTTTTGGCAGTGTTGAGATTGGCAGCTGCCGACATGAAATCGAAAGTTTGTAATGTCTCTCCACAACTTGCGATGCGCATAAGGCTACTGTGTTACTACATTAGACTTAGCCTAAATGGTAGTATTATTCTGAAAATCAAATTGAGTTAGATAGAGGGATTATTAGTCAATTTCAAACGGACACTTTGACCGGTGAGATTTCATTTTCTCGGACATTTTTTTTTTTTTCCCGGCCAATGTCCGGTAATTACCGGACAACGGAATGTCTGCTGGAGACTGCTTAAGTGACAGCAGACAGAGTTTGTATTACACTGACATTAAAAGGCATTTATAAAATGTAAACCCCCAACTCCAAAAGACACTCATCACGCATCGAGGAAAGACTGGCAAAAGAGGGAATAATCCTTCAAAGAGGACTTTTCATGCTCATTTTCAGATTCACTTTTTTTTTCCTCCACTGGTAAATCTTTATATGTTTTAATGTTCAAGAAGCTCTTCATCTTCCTCATACTGTCTGTGCTGCAGCATCTCTTTTCACCTCTGTCTGGAACCAGAGCCCAGTCTGCTCTGATTGGTTAGTTGTCTGGCTCTGTTGTGATTGTTCAACTACTTAGAGATGTCCCGCCCTTCAGCACAAGCCAATCGAAGTGCAAGTGATACGTAGTGATGTCACTATATTCCTGAAGTAAACAAAGGAGTCCAGTGGAGGCAAATCAGGAATATTAATAGGTAGTGATGGACTTTTGCCAACAATGTCTGTCAAAATGATGCTCAAAGAGAAAATCTTATGCAACCACAGCACAAAGCTATGCTGATGCTTGATTTCGTAGCAGAACAAAAAGAGGCTCTTCACATTCAGATCTCTTTTTTTTGTGATATAAAAAGGAAAGCTGTAAGATCTAAATATATAATGTTTCCAGAATAATAATGACTTGTGGAAATCAAACAGCCACAATTCAGATGGCTAAATGTTGGATTAGAATAGCTTTAAAAAGTCCACATAACTGGATAGAAATGATTTATTATAGTTATATAACATGACCACTCAAGAGTGTTTCTGCACTGGTGTCAACAAACAGCACGGATCCCTTATGCACAACATCCTTCAAAGCCATTAGTCCGAGATATGCTGGTGTGTACGAGTACATGGGGCTGCTATCTCTACGCTATTTCTGGACCACTCCAGTGACAGGGGCTTCTCAAATGACTGCTGATTGAAACACGCTCAGGTTTAAGAGCCTACAAAGAGACCGCAGCTACAGTTGTCAGAGCCTTGAGTTGAGATACAGCTCAAGTGACTGTCAATACTTATGTTCTCATTTGGAAAGCAGTGATCTAAACACCTTTCAAAAATAGTATATCATGCAAATATTGACCATGTGCATGCCACCAACAGAAGGCTTCAACAATCCTTTGAAATAAATGATACCCTGCCTAAACAAAAACGCACTTCTGTAATTCTTTTCCCCCCAGTCAGCATTCTAGTTGATGTTTTGCCAAATCCATGCCCTCGGATCACTGCACAGCAATTGTCAGAGGCTCAAAGCAGGGGGGGAGTGGAGGATGGAGGATGAGTGATGTAACAGAGTATGAGAAAGACACTGTCTATGTTTGGTATGTGCTGGGGGGCTTCCAAGCTAAGGGAAGAAAAAAAACTACTTCCTGCTCTTAGTGCTTTCAATGTGCCATTTCTCGTATTCTCTGCTGGAGATGTGAAGGCGGTCGCATTCTATTCATGAAGCATGCTTGAACATAATGCTCGGCAAGAAGTTCTCAAGGAAGATGTTTATGGCTTCGGCTTGTATGTGTGTGTGTGTGGGGGGGGCGGGTCAAAAAGAACCTTTTGCTCCACTCATGGCTCTTGCTGAGGAAAGCTAATGCACATTGTCCTTTCATAACACTATTATTTGCTCATGTCTGGTTGCATAATTTAGTCAAAGTAAAGGTTACGCTGGTCTAAAAGCTGCTTCCTGTGAATATTTTATTCTCCCACAAGAAAAACGGAGGAGTCTATTCAAGGTGAGGCTTATGGAACGAGCGAGATTTGCTCATGTACTGTAGGTTTCCTTTTTTGACATCTTACTCATGGCTTTTAACCATATTTTCAACAAACAAAACAAAAGCCTTACATTATCAAATCTTGTTTTTAGCTAAGGTTAAGGCGCTATGGATAGAGAGAAAATGTACATTATCCAGAGTATAATGGTAGGTCATTTAGAAGCAGCAAAATTAACTTTTTCAATCTGATCTTTATTATGAGCGATGAAAACAAGGACGCTGAATGGATCGGTGTTCACAGTTCACACAGTAGGAAGTGCCATAAGAGCTTAGCCTGCATTTGGGCTTGCAAGCAGAAGCAATTTAACCCCCAAATATCTGGTTGTGGGTGCCAGATGGCCATATGCTGATTTGGCTTTAATTCCTTGATTGAAGTGTCTTCAAGCTCATAGGGAGGACGAGGTTGTGATCAGGGGGCACAGAGAACAAGAGAAAGTGTCTGATTCTGGAGATGGTAAACTTCATGTTAAAGACAAAAACTTACATGCAGCCAAACAAGACTGAACTCAAACTGAACTTAGCTGGTGCAGACACAAACACACCTTTGGATGGGGAAACGTACCTGCATATGAAAGGTCACATGCTTGAGGCCAACACATTGCTGAATGTCAGAGGTCAGCATTGAAACAGAAATGACAAATATCTCCTTTAATCTTCTCTGGCTCTAACAATGAACCCACATGAGACATTAATGATTATAATGCAAAAACAACAGATGGTGTGCACTCATTAATAACATCACAACGCTAAATATTTTGTAATGAGACGGCAGCTCAAAGCCTGGCCAGAATTCATGCGGTTAAGACAAACAGAGAGCTCTTACATTGTTATGTAGACATAGGCTTACATGTTGGGAGCGTGAAACACTAAACCCCTATAGGCTTAAAAAGGGGGCTGTCAAAGCGCCTGTCAAAATACATAAAGCCTTATCCATCTTGATTTTTAGTTACCATGGAGGACATTGCACTGTTTATGCTGGTAATACAGAATGTAAACTGTGATGAAATATCTCAGGCTCATCCTTCAGAATAATCCACACGTTGGGAGGATATTTTAGTGGAAATTGTAGTGTTCCAACAGCCATATTTTAGCCAAGCTACGGCTAAATGCACAACTTTATGGTCCATCCCAAGCCTCAATCCTGCTGATCTTTGGGTTGTTGGAGGACATTTCAGAGACCTCTAAGGGAATCCTACAATCATAAACTGTATAAACAGATCTAAACCCATCGCTGTCAGTTTTCAGTAATAGTAGTTAATATTTAAAACACTTTAAGATCAGTTATTTAATAAAAAAAATGGTAGTCCAAAGATTATAAATACAAGTACATTTTGCAACCTCATCATGGATCCCTTGACAGGCTGTGGCACCTACTGTATAAAATCCTCAGTCATTTTTATAGGACATTGAAGAAATAATGCTGGCAGTAATCAATCCAACTGGCTAAGGGGTAACTGAGAAGCAGTCAGACAACATCCCATCAGCCATAATATAATATCCCCCTTTCAACATGTAGTTTTGTCAAGTCATTGCTAGGATGGATTATAGCTTTGTCGGGACAGCTGGTGCAGACACATGAGCTGCCATGGATCGATTTGGTGCAACGGGAAGGCAGGACAGGTGTCATCACTCAGGTATGAAACCACCCTGAGGGATGTGTGTTGCGAAAAGAAAAATTGACTGGGAGGCAGATAAACCGGTTGTTTCCCAGAATGCGAGTGAACAGCACGTAATAGCAAATCCCTCATAATACCCTGTAATATGTTCTTTGTGAACTCTGAGGTCAAGAGGCTCCCCAAAGCTGTGACAGAATCTGACTGTTGTCGGGATTAACGGCAAATTAATGTAATACTACGCTCAGTGCCTGATTTTATTTCAGTTGAGTGATATAAGCTTTGCCTCAAACACCCATTTAAAAAAAAGAAAAAGGTGTACGTCTGTAAAGACTGAATCAGAGGTTTGACCAATACTTTCTTTTGAGTGGGTGGTTTGGTAGAAGTCTTTTCTCTCATGATGAAGGGAGTGCCAGCAAGTTGTGTATGTTTCCGATTGAGAAATATGTGAGGAAAGAACAAGGCTTGTTTGAGGAAATAAAATAAAAAACAGGTTGCTGTTTGATGACACCAGGAAATGCAAGGAAGGGGTAAACCTGTCCACATGTTCCATCAGGTCGAACACATGCTCGGGAAAAAAAGTCCCCTTGTTCTACTGGCACAAAGTCAAATTAACAGACAAAGTAGTCTAACATTCACTTGATCCCACCGAGGTTCATCAGAATAACTATTTGCTACGTTCTAAACTGTGCAGCCTATTCGATTCCGACAGCAACCCTTTGCTGCATTCATTAACCTCAGTGATCTCACAATCATTTTCAGGAACTCTGTGCATGGCTGTCATCCTTTGTTGCCGTTTTCGCAGAGCTAAACAGGTCTTTTGTTCAGGCCTGACCACAAACTGATGAGGTCAGCAGGCCCATGTTTGTAGTTGCCAGACACGGCATGTTTACAGGCACAGTACAGCCAGAGTGAGACACCATGACAAGATCAGCTGCACTACATCAAAACAAGATTTCTCCTTAGCAGGCAGAAAACAATGACCGGTTTAACTGCTATAGCCCACAGTACATCTGACTGTGGGTACAAGTTAATGCATGCTGCACTCAGTGACTTCATAATGAATCTACAGGAACCAGTAAACAGGATGCAGTAGAATCCTGGACGGGTCACAGCCTCTGACAAGGTTATGACTGAGCTTTAAAATCCCATTAAGGTGAATGGTCTGACTGGCAGGAATGTTTCTTTGCTTGCATTCTACTGGGGGGGGGATCAAAAGCTCAGGAGCAAAGCCTTGTTTAAAACAATCTCTCAGTCTAGCCTATACTGACCGGGGAAATCCACCTTGAATACAAAGCAAGAGAAAAAGCACCAGTGATAAAGTCTAAGCACACTGTTCATGGGAAGGCAGTTTACTGTCAATTTAAACGTGTTGCTAAACATTTTTGCTTGAATAATGACTGCAATAAATGCAATTTTTATTGCCGTACTTGCTAGAAAATATAAAGCATTGCAAAACAGCACTGTCCAGTGTTTATAGCTTGCTTAAGTAAGCTTTTTATAAAATCGCTAGAGGATTCATCTTAAAACATCTTTGATGGATGGGATGTATTAGAAAAGAATGAAACTGCAAGGAAAAATATGTTGAGGAAAGCCTGTCATGGAGATCCACAGGAGTTTTATACAAATCAGATTACATAAGGCTTCAATGTAGTTAAATATAATCTTTGAGCCGGCAAAGACTATACCTAATCTCCTTCACCATGTGAGAAGGTGCGAGACTGAGCAAAAAAAGGAGTCGCTGCCGAGTTTAATTTTCACTTTGCTGACATTTCCTCTAACCATTCAATGCAGTTTTGCTATACATATTTCATACCGCCATATGGTGCCTCCGATTAGCACCGGGCAGGATTAAGTCTGCCCTTTCACTCTTAAAAAGGGCAGACTTATATCAGACTTCCTGCTCTCAATATTGATCAAATATGTTATAAAAGAACAAAATGTGTCTGCACATGATGGAAACATGATTACAAAAAAAAGCTTTAAGAAGCTAAATAAAAGAGGCTGAGTTTTGTCTATTGATTCTAGCTGTACTGTTTATGACAAACAGGCCTTCCACAACTGTACTCTGACTCATTACTATTTTCTGCAATGTAGACAGCTCTTCCAGAAAGAATAATGAAGGGCCACTGAACTGGGAGCTGTGCAATCAATACGATCAGCATCAGCAAGTTTGATTCCGCTTTAGTTCTTAAAATACTTCCCAAGAGGGAAATCTAAGAAAAGCGATGTGTTGCCACTATTGTTGTAACATTAAAAAGTTCTGCCGATAGAAGCTGATGCATGCAATTACACCGTTTTGACACTGTTAGTTGAGAAGAAATATGGCAGCCAAAAAATGCTTTCTGACCACTCCTCCTGGTCAATCACCCGTGGCTTACTATGTCCAAATGACTAATGTGCTGAATGCATCCCAGCTCCAGTTTCTCCATAGTTTTCCGTACACAGACCTTTGCTTTTCTCTGTATCCATGCTGTAGCTATTCTAGGTGAGGCTAATTAGGCCACAGTAATGACAAAGCTAACAGTATGCTGCCAAATAACAAACACACTACAATGTGAAAAGTGATGCTGTGGAGATGGACCGTTTTCTTCTGAAAGGAAACTCGACGACTCAGGACAGAGTGAGAAAGATCCTTTCTTAGGATGTACAGGCAAGATAGAAAAGAGAGAATGAGAAATAGTCTAGACTCTTTCTTAGATTTAAAAACAAGCCCCACTCTGAATGGGTAATATCCAACAGTTACCAGTGTGAGACAAACAGCATGATAACGGGATGTTCCCAACTGAGATCAAAATAGTTTTATACTCTTAAGTTCCTTTGTAGCATGGCAGACTGAAAAACATTTAAATTCCCTCTAGTCTTCACCAAAAAAAGTAAACCCAAGCCCTAAATCCCGGGCTTAGACCAAATATGTGACATCTATTGGATTTATTTATTTTCCAGAACTGGGGCCTAATTTCTGTCCATAAAACCATCAAAACACTTTGAGTTTTTGCATAGAAGAAAAAGAAGAGTTGCACAATAGTAGTGCAGGCTTATTAAGAACATAGACAGAGAGAGGACTGCAGACAGTACACACTCTTTACTCTGCGGTTAGACAAACGCAGGGCCTCAGGCTCAGCGCTATTTGAGAGGTGACACTCCGGGGACTGTCATGTCCTCAACCAGACTGCCAAGTGTTGATTATTTTCTCAGGATATTATTTAGCAAAGGCAAGGGCAACATTTTCATTGGGTGTATGAGCGCAGCAATGATACCCTGGGACTAGTTTTTAACCATTGCATTTGAATAATTTAGTAACCCATCCCTACTGTGTTTGTTAACAGGAGTAGACTCAGCTATATTTCAGCAACAACAGCTCTCACTGCCATAAAAAAAAAGTATCATGTTTTTTAAATTACGCGTCATGTGCTCTCTTCATCCACCCTGCAGAGTTGTGTATCTGAAATAATGGCCTCTGTGTTGCTGCTGGCACATACAGCTCAGGAAATGCCTGAATGGGAGAGGTGGGAAATAAGTAAAGCAAGAACAAGAGAGAAATGAGTTGAGAGACATGGACCCCAAAGTGATTATTCTGACAGGATCCTCCCAGTGTCAGAGGACAGTTTCCCTTGCCTCACTTGTTGGATCAGGATGTTGGATCTCTTCACTCGCAGAGACCCTGGTATCCACCCACACACAAATCTGGCCTTTCTCCAATTTGGAGGTCCAGGCAGGGGGAAACAAACCTTTCTTCCCTTTGTATGGAATTCAACATGAGCATTCAGTACATTCACTGTTCACTGTGAAGCGCAGAGCCACTTCAGCAAAACCTTTCAACCGGCTGGGCAATCCACATTTCCCCCTCCCTCCCAGAGGACAGGTTGTTGGTCAACACCAGAGTACCTTCAGTACACAGCAGCCCAGCTTCGGCTGCACCAGCGGCTTTGTAGTCACCAGGAATGTGAAATGTTTCCCAAGGAAATTCCTCCTCCTCCAGGAAGGCAGGGAAGGAAACCAAGAGAATTTTTGACACATTTCAGGCAGTGGGAGTGAGCATGAAAAAGAGGGAAGCGAGGGTGCTGATTGGTCTACATTTAGCAGAGTGTGTGAACAGCATGTAGCCCAGTTAGAATTGATTTTATGCAGGGATATCCAAACAACAACGGGAACTACAGCAGTTACTATTTCCGAATGCTATTCATGTTTTTTAAGTATATGAAAAAAATCACTAAACAATTTAGATCCTATTGGCTGCAAGAGCCTTGTTCTTAGACACCAATAAATAAACAATTATATCACAGCTTTAAAAAATATTCCTTGCACTTTCATGCTACAGCGACTATCAATGAATCTCTTTAAGTGAAATGATCTACAGTGGGGCATTTGCATTTATCCATGGTATGTGTATCTTCCCTAACTCCAGTCCCTGAAATCAAGCGGTTTTATAGTAGGCTGCAAGACATTAATGTGATGCCAATTAACTGTAAGGGTAACTCTATACTGTAAGAGAGATTTAGTTGATCAGCAACATTTAGAACAGTGAATCATGTTTCAATCAAATTGTTGTAATTGGATTATTCTTGCAGCAAAACCAATCAGCATGAAATGTGCAAGTAAGCATTAAAAATAAGAGGGACGTTATCAGCGGAAATGTGATCAGTGCTAGAGACCGAGCGGCTGTTTAACTTTGAGATCACAGTAACAAAGTCATTCCTGAGCCCACGTTCGGTGTAGCACGTCAATACTGGAAAGTGGCCGAACAAAGACTGCAGGCCTGTGTTGATTGGCAGGATTGGTAATTGTGGGTTAAAAGGGATGATACATTTTTTATAATAAATTAATATCAGAGGTTTCAATTTCAAGCTGCCAAGCATCTTGCATCCTTGTTCTCCAAGAACCTGCTCACCTATCCTTTGCACTGCGCTCCATAAGAGAAGTTAACGCTGTGATTACTGGCATTGTTAAACAGAACATGATGCTGTGATATTGCCCGACCAAGCACAGAGACGCTTCTGAACAGGAGCTTTGGATAAAATAAAGGAGACACTGCTATTGTATTGGATTATAGGTCATGTCCAATAGGAAGATAAGAAAATAGAACCAATCAGCCCACCCAAAACATTGTAAACATGACGCAGTCGGACAGAGTGCTGTGTCACAATTTTGAAGGGCACAGGAGAAGGCTGATGTTGGGCCTTGTTTATGATTGCAAAAGGAAGCAGAGGATTAAGCAGACAGTGTCTGTGTGCAGCATCAGATTACTGGCTCTTCTTTTCCTGTTATGAAATCAGATTATTGCAGCTTCCCTGCTGGGAGAAACAATATCCAAGCCTTGAGATGGAGGGGTTAGCGAGGAGGTATACGAGGACAGTAAGCTCCTCTTAATTGACCGACAAGCCTACTTTATTTCTATCCTGATTCAATGGTTTTATTTTAGGTTTAAAAGTGAACATACAGAGAATTAGACCCTAAATCAAAGAGATTGAGGCCAGGATGACAGTGGAGATTGCATGCAAACAATCAATTATATCCATCTTCTGGATATAATAAGTAGCTGTGTGCACCACAGCATAAAAAAGGTATATGTAAAGACTGATGGCTTCATATTCACTGACCCAGAAACAAGACGACACAGCAATGTTGCTCCAGCCCAGGCCCGAGTTTTTGTTTTTCCAGACTTATTTGCTGACACACGCAGCACACATCAATTCAAATCCAATACACAGAATTGGGACAGAAGAAACAAACATCTGACCAGAGCTTGCAGAGTATACTCAATTACTCTCCAGATAAGGCTGTGCCACTTAGGAGAGAATAAGGTCAGCTCAGGACTCACATGAATCAAAGGGACAGAAAGAAGGATACTCTGTGCACTCAAGATAAACACCAGAGGAGGAAAATGCGGAAAGATGTTGTTGACTTTGTAGCGTGTGAGAAAACCTTAGAGATATCTTCACCTCTCTGAACCCTGACAGTGGCACACATAAAAATACTGCATAGAGAAAACCCTGTGCAACAATATTTCCAGTGCTTTAAAACTGTTTTGATTCAGTTTATTTGAAAGCTTTTAAATCCGCAAACAAAACAACTTGCCTACCATTTTGGAAGCCTGGCGACGTAACCAAGACAAAATTGCTTGGTTGCTCCCGTCATGATGGTGATGAGGTTGAAGGACACCACTTTTGACAAGTCATAAAAACAATGTGTTGAACTTGGTAAGAAGCCAACTGTTGCACGCTGCTATGCATTCTTTTTTGTTAGTAGGTAAACATAGCACCAGCTTGACCTCTGCATTAGTGTCATTCCTTCAAATACCACATTGTTCCCTCAACAAATGCCTGCCTTGCCATAGATATATGCAGCTCATTAGGAGTTCTGGGAAAGCCGTTCAAAACACCAAGTACTGTGCAATTTAGCTTTTGCTTTGGTTACTCAGCAGCATTAATTGACAACTTACTTGGTCTGCTAAGCATAAACCAGAGGGTTAAAGCACGAAAAAAGCTCCTCTTACAAGAAATAAGCTGTAAGTGTAATAGGCTACTACATATAGGAACATCAACATTGAAGTGTGGCAGTCTGTCAGGTATCCCAGTGCTGTAATAAAAACAATGCATGTTCAATAGTTCCAATATGCGTTTTAAAGAAACAAGCTGCCATTAACACGGAAATTCTAATCCAACACCATATCACACAGCCATAACATGTTATCTGCCATTTTATGGCTGCATTTAGATACAAGCATGAGCAGTTGCTAATATCAAAGGCAAGAAAAAAAAAAGGCTCTTTCTGCAAATAACAAGTATTTCTATGAATCAAGCTCAGCCCAGCGTAAAAGTTAAAAAAGTAAATACAGAAAAGAAAACGGCCTATTTTTTTTGCCACAGTTTTTAAATGCAGAAATGTAGGGAATCAAGATCCCACGCTGAAAGGAGAAACGAGTGCTGACAACATTTTTTCCTTTGTGAATAAAACATTTTACTCCAAGCCAAGCTTCTCTTGCTTCAGGGCTTTGGATGATCGATTTTAAAATGCAGCGTCACATTAACAACAGCTGTGTGAGATGTTTTAGATTACCACAATAAAAAAACACAGTTGATTACTAACAGCCCCGTGCCCTCATTTGAAACTGTGCCACTTAGCTGGACTCCCACATTTGCTAAAGGCTAGCAGAGGAGCAAACAGCTGCACACAAAATGGCCCAACCCCTGAATGCATGCCAAGGCAGAAACCCCAAAACAGGCCTTGGGTTGGGCTCCATGCAAGACCTTTCACACCAGTCTAGGATAAGTGGTCTAAAAACAAAGGCAGAAACAGGCTTGGCAAATTACTTAGCAAACTGCTGTGAGCACTGCAACTCTAAGAAACTATGTCAGAAAAAAAACATTACAACATTTTTTGCCTAAATAAACACTTGTGTCATACCACTTTACTCTATTACATATAATATCGAACAAATTACCCAAGATATCAACAAAGACTTGTGTTAGGCAGCTACTGCAGTCTTTTGCTGAACAATGACTGGTGTCTTTACTCTCTTTGCCTCATGAATAATCCATTGTCATTCTCATCCTTATTCATCTTTAATACCGCATCTTGTTTTCAATCCACTGAGGAGAGGAAGCACAGTGTAGAGGCAGATATGTGGCTAAATCCAATATGCCATGTATGGCACGCTTTATAAGTGCGCCAACATTTTTCCTGTTTTCTCTGCTAGCCAGTAGTCTTAAAATGTAATGGATACAGTTACCAGAAGCATGCTCACTTCAATTGTAGTTGCTAGTGGCATTCTATGCCACAGAGTCCAGGAAAAAAAAACCTCAAAATATTAGTTATATTAGACAGACATCCATGGTGTTATCTTTTTTGTCAAAGGAAGATGTTGGATTTATGTCACAATACCTATCCTTCCTGCAGCTAACATGCAAAGATTATGGAATAATATAACCAAAAAATGGACTAACAAGTTGGTTATCTATCAAATTAAAAAGCAATGCTGGCATTTAAAACACGCCATTGGCTTCTAATCAGCTGAGTTGCTAAAGACATAGAATAATAATCACACTGAGATTTAAAGGACCAACATTGCTGTACATTTTCTGTATGCTATCATTCCATATGACATTCCCTTGCAGACACTAAAGTGGCAGGAGAGCAGGCAAACACATGCACATTCGACTGTGGAGGAAACCCTCCCTTTTCAAGCCCACTTCTCTCCCAATGAGTGGAGCATATCTAGGTCAAAGCTGATTAATGTGCCCACAGCTCCCGAGAGGGTTCTGGTCAGGTGGCAGCAGTGCCTGCTCACTGACGATGAATACTGATGCAGCTGGGTATTGCTAAACAGCTATACTGGAAATTAATGGCTGACTTCAAGTATATTTGCATAAAAAAGTGATAATCTAAACAGTTTACTCTCCTTGTGTCAGCTGCTGTGTCAACACTTAGAGTGGTTGTGTTTGTATTATGTATGGCTGTGTGTGTGACCGGCTGGCCAATGCTGAAATACAAGGTGGTATCTGAACATAAACATAAAACAGGCCACAGTACATAAAGGTGAATATCATGTGGATTTTAGATGACCAAGTAGCTGTGTAACTGCTTGTTTGTCCAGATGGTTAATGCCACACGGTGCTGCTTAAGGATGAAAACGACGTCTGCTAGTGTTGAGACGAACGGCATTCATGTCACTGTATTTATAGATAGTTATGTTGCTATTAGGTGGCATGCATTCCGTAAATCAGTTCGAGCACAGGCCTGCATGGACAAAGGGAAATGTAATATTTAACAACGTAGCCACAAAGCGAAAGATAAGCAGCAGCAACAGCTCTTACAGATAAACTAGTTAGCTAAACTTTTGTTGACGCTAGCTAGTTATCATAACGGTCGGAATAAAATTGTATACAACTGTTAAGAAAACAATTACACACTTGGAAACCACGTCTTAAATATGTACATTACACACGTAAACATTGATTATTTTTTAACAGACTGTTTTCTTTTTTAAAACAATATTTTGAATAAAATGCTTTTAGTACGAAACATGAGAAGAACTCGAACAGTAGTGCTATTTGCTAGGTAGCTTTAGCATTAGCCACCTTGCTAGTTAGCTTGCTAGTAAGCCAGCCGAACACTGTTTTGGAAATGTGTGGCAGCGCGTCTCCCTAACGTTACAGTCAATGAGGGCGTTGTTTGTCCAACGTTAACCCCATATTTATTAAAAGATACGGTGAATTGTAAACATTGTGGCTTGTGGTATTTTACGGTAACACAACAATGTTAACGTTACCTCGGAACGCAGCTTGGGGATGATCGGTCTACCTCCCAGGTCGCAAAGAGGTTCATGGGTACAGGCATGCTGCCGGATCCCGAGCCCAGGACCACAGCCCCGGCTAACGCTCCAGTCGGGAGGGTTGTCGGTGCTGGTCCACCGCCGCCGCCGCTGCTCGGGTTCAGGAAAGCGGCTCGGACGCCTCCTCTCTCTACAGCCGCCGCCATCATCACCTCCACTGCCTGGGGAGCAGCTCTAGCTAAGTGTCGGACGAAAGCGGGAGCCGCTGAACTCTGTGCTTCCAGCTCCTGCTCCTCCAGACTCCCACCGCCGCTACACTGACTGGGGATGCTGATAGGCGGGGCGGGGCATGTCACTCCTGATCTGGGGCAGCACGTCCCTGCTTCTAGGGTGGGACATATTTTACTATCAAACAGTCCTCAAAACATATTGATATATCTACATTTCATAACAACATTCAGTATACACAAAGACTGGAAACTGATACACAAATAAGAAAAGGAAAACGACAGAAGAATGCTGCGTAGCTATGAGGTAGTAGTGTTGCAGGACAACGTCGTCTAGGTGATAAGAATTTACAGCCTTGTTTATCTCCACAAGTTCAGTTCTTCGGCTTGAATTTTAAATGAAGAAGAATGAGAACACGTATAATAAAAACAGGGGTATTAAATTGTTTACACGGACAAAGGAATGTAAACCCGTAACAACTTAGGTACACGACTGTCTTCTTAAAGTGAGAATCACTTTGTATCCAGTTTAAAATGTTCCATCACACAAAAGGGTGTTTCAATTTCATATGTTCAATAGCTGATTTGTTTATTCATTGCTCATGTAGGCAGCATTTAGTTGTAAATGATTCAGTGTTAGTCAGCTTTTGTTTGGAGAGGTAAGCCTAATAATACCTTGCAAAAATGCTGTAAAAATATAAAAAATATAAACCTACATTTACAATCGTAAGTGAGGGTTGCAGAGATTCAGGGGTATAAAATAAGAATGATTGCACTGCAAAAACAAAAAGTCTTTATCGTGTGGGCTTTTTTAAAAAATAGATTAAATTAGTAGTTGATGCTAAAAGATAATTAACCATGAATATTGTACCGGCCGGGGACATTAATCTAGTTCCTCTAATTTGAAATATCTTCAAATTGTACTGTAATATTTCTTTATTTATGTGTCTTAACTATTAAATGCCGAAAGTTGATCCTGTCGTATTCAACAGAATGCAACATTTAGACTAATGGAATAAATGTAGTATTTAGTATGGGATACTTAAGATTTTGTTCATTTGAGTTGTTTGTAGGTTGTAAATGTTACTGTTTACGTGCACTTAAATCTACACAATGTGTTAGTAAACATACATTTTACTTAGTTTATCTTTAGGTTCTGGGATATTTTTCAGGCTATAGCATAACAGGGTGCCCCATTTCCCATTCACCTCCATTATGTTTTACAATGTTTTTCTGAATAAATCTAAACTAAACTGGAATGAAGGTGGTAGAATACCTATATGCAATAAACACTTTGATAGGTTTTTGTGTGACTTTTGCTACAAACTATTGAATTGCAATTCTTCATAAAACATTTAGTGTAAACTTGTATGTGGCCCTTGTTTGGTAGTTGCTCAACATATTAATGATTCGTCATCATTCTCTGATCACATAATTACACCTGGTATTTGATTCACTCGCTGTTCTCATGATGCAGGTGTTGTGAAATCCAATGACTGTAACTGTGACTAAGGACTCAATAAAGCTGACCTGACTAGACATGCTCAGCAGGGTTGGGTAATGTGTGCGACAGCCTGTTTAAACTGACTGGGCGAAATAAAATACACTTTCTCCTTTTGTGAAGTGTGCCTCAGTTTTCTGATGTAATGGCAACACATCATTCTTGGTTATTGAACAAATCCTAATTGACGCATTGCTCACCTTTGATTCCATCTGTTTGTTCAGTTTAGTCAATAGAGCAGCAAGCCACTGGCTCACATAGACACCCAGAGGGGAAATATTCTAATAAACGCAAGACATTGTCTGTTGCAATCTCAGGGGATACATTGTTGCCACTGGAACATATGCTGGGAGTTTAAGCAATCAAATGTTTAATTATTGCTAGGCAACTCTCTGCACCTGACAGCATTTAATCTACCAGACTGTAACAGTGTATACGTCCCCTGGGGTTGCTAATAATGAGGATGGCAATCATGATACAATTTAATTCCCTGGCTCTCTATTCTTTATTCCAACAAAACATTTTAACAACATTATCCACATGACAATGTAATGTTTATATATACAAAAAAAAATAATTAAAATGCAAAGAGAAATAAAAAGCTAGATATCATAATATTTTTGCATTAGTAAGAGTATTGTCAAAGGGGCAAAATCACTGACTTTTATTATTATACCAATGTGCCTGGAGATAAGAACAAGAGGGTTTTTTTCCAACTCTGGCTTCCTTCTGGTATTTATCATTTTATCAATATTTTCTACCCTTTGAGGAAAGACTATCACCTCAAAATTACCATAATGGACAAAATGATTAATGGATGATTGTGTGTAGTGCACTGCCACCTAGTGTTGAAATACAGCACTACAGCAAAATGGAAATGAAACACTGACTTCCACGGTTTGATTCGTCCAATAGATGGCAGGCTGTCTGCATGTTTTGGTAGGACATCTCTAATTTTTCCTGCCTCTCTTTTCTCTTCTCTCATGCTTGCTAGACTCTAATGATTGAATCCTTCTGCTCCTTTATAAGTGCGAGTTGGTGGGTGTATTTATTGTGACACCGTTGAAGGTTCAAAGGCACGGGACAGTCTGACACATTAACTGAAGAATTCTGGGGAAGATAATTAAATACCCTAGCAGGTTGTCAGGTAACACCTGCTCTATGGCATGCGTCCTCCCCCCAAATAAATCTAAGAAATTGCTTGCATCCTAACATCAAGTGAAGAAAGGTGTGGAGCAACGAGGATGCTGCGGGAGGAAGTTTCGGGAATATTACAAAGCATTTTATTGTTGTTATTAAAGACTGATTCGCCTAATATAGTATTTATTCTCTCTGACAAGGCAACAAACAATGGTAATAACCCACATCATCTGTTAGGTAACATCATCTTATTCTTACTCAGATATCTGATTGACACCTTTATAAAGCCAGAATGATGGTCTCCAAGCGGGTCTTCATTTTTAGCCATTAGCTTTTGTTTTAGGTTTGTGCCACCTCCACACCATCTGAGTCAGACATTTTTTAATGAGAAAGCCTTTGATGACAAGCTGAAAAAAACCCTCTTTTTTGAATCACTGTATATGCAGCCACGCATGTTCTAGATTAAATATAGAACTTCAAGTTATTGAATGAACTATAACACCAGGGAAAGAAAAGTTCTGCTTTGTAACTCCCAGTGCCATTACAAATGTGTCTTTCCACCACTGAATGGGGGAATAATAGGAAAAATGTTGAATATCTGCTGGGTTTTTCCTGCAATGCAGCTCTAATGAATCAAACCTGACAATGGGAGACAGTAAAAATCCACAGTAAAAAAAAATATACTATATATATGCAGAAAAAGTTTGACCATATTGACGCATTGATGAGATTTGTTTAGGGCCAATTTCGAGGCTCCGAAGAAATTGTGTGCGCCATATGTTAACCCCTGAGGACCATATACGGCGTGTGCTGCAGATGAGTATGCGTGGGAGGTGTATGAAACCTGAAGCAGCGTTGAGTTGTTGCATCTTGAGGCAGATTAGATGAAAAACTGGACAAGAATAAATGAGATATATCATGCTCATTGGTTGCTCCTTTTCAGACTTGTGCTAGAATTCTGGGTTTCAACTAGAATATATACCTGTGCACTCTCCGCCTGAAATGCTCTACTAGCACCTGTCTGTTTAATAACGCCCCTGTAAAAAGCACAGGCTGCTCTGATATGACTACGAGAAAAATTGCAAAGGTAGTTCTCAAGCTGTTTGTGGAAAAACAGAGATATTCAAAAGAGTATAGGGCTGCCCCTTTGCTGTTTTTCATTGGTGTTGTTCACTGTGATGTCTTTAGTCAATTCATGCTGAATGATTAATTTCAAAGGAACTTATAAACACATAACTGGCAACAACAAAAAAAAGTTTGTGATTCTATGTGGAAAAATTCCATTTTACACATTTGTCGATGAGAGTAAGTCTAATAAAAAATGTCTTCAGTTGAGGACAGCCCTATTATTGAGTCTGCATTTTTTGGTTGTTTTGGCCCTTAAGATACCCTAAATATAAGTTTTAGGACAACTTAAAAACGTTTTAAATGGTGTTTGCTATTTAAATTGGACAGATGAATATTATTTTGTGTCTTGACTGAAATTTCAGAATCAGAATCAGAAACAGGTTTGATGCCAAATAGGTTTACACATACAAGGAATTTGATTTTGTGTATAATGGTGAATACGTAAACAAAAGGAAAATTAAGTTGTAACAAAAAAACCAACAACTGAAAACTAAGCAAAAAAACAGCTATACAACTATAAAATGGACATATTCAAAGCAACAGAGCTTTGTCAAGTTTGAATTGTAAACCAAAGCATAAGATCATTCATATTCTCCAACTGTGCTGTCCCTGCAAGCTTTTATAGAAGTGTTTGGCGTTCACATAGATACAGTATTAACATAGAGATTCATAGAGGAGGGCTCTGTTAAGCTGCGGAAAAGCAAAGGGTTAACCTCCTGTTCTATCAGCGCCAACCCATTTAACGTACGTTTAAAGGGGGTCTCATTCATCAGGGAAACTGTGCGCAGCGTTACTGTTATGTTTCTCATTTCACACACACATTACAGCCGACTCCAGACTCGGCTCAGAGTGATTGGTCTCTGGTGAGCAGTCAGACACAATTTAAAGGTCCTGTCTATTTGTAATGTGCTGGAAAGATTGCCACGTGCCCCTGATACAGTAGAGCAGATCAATGTCTTTCTCCATCACAAGATCTCACTAGTAATAACAAAACCACTAAGGACAGGGATCTGATCCAATTAAGGTTTTGCAAGCCTGGCAAATTAAGGATATAAAGTCTCATGGATTATATCCTTAATACGCAGCACAATCGATGTACAATTACCTATGCTTTGATTAATCTTATGTATTATCCTTATTTCTTTGTTATGCATATACAAATGAGAGCAACATACTGTAAGGATGAGATATTGAAGACCACTGAAAAGAAGATATCCGAGTGACAGCAAACAGTGTTGATATAAGGTCTGGTTAAACAGTCAAACATCGGCACCTTGCTTTTAGTACCTCAAATCTTTTACTTTGAAAACTGTGTCTGACTTTGTGTTTTTGTTTTCCTCTCTTTAAAATATTCAAAAGTTAATTTCAAGGTGGGATTCACAAATGCCCATGGAAGAATCTTAGATGGACCAGTTTGTAGTATTCAGTGGGATTTAGATATTATATACATAGCTCACTATGTTTTCCCTAGAGCATTATAACCCACTGCTGGATGTCTCTAAATCCTACACACACTCGTCCTCAAAGTGTCAAGTTTTCCAGTTTTTCATGTAAAATTCTCTTTTAGGATCATTTGTCTGACAGAGCATAACCTGATAGCACAAATTGATTAAAAATGTTCTGTCTGAATTCCAAGTAAGGTTCATTTATTGTCTATTCCATTTACTGTATGCTACAACATAACATAATTGATACCTGTAGCTAGCAACATAAACTGCTGGGCAGATAGATGGATGCCATTTTGAACATTTAAATGCGACATCAGGGAAACATTTTTCACCAAATTTGACATGTGAGCACCAAGCATCAATAATGTTAATATAGATGTGGTCTCTTGTGGTCTCAACAGAGCCTGTTCTCTTTCTGAAAAGCCAAGATAGAGCCAAGTCTTTCAGATGTGAGCACAAAAGGTGTTTTTCAAATGTTGATTGGTTTTCATTCAAGCTATTCAAGCCTTCTTCTACATGCCCCGCTGTCACCATAGACAATATTGTTAATATAGTTTCACAGTGCGATATTCAGTTCCCAAATGTACCATGAACACTACAGATACTCTTTTTCAAGCAGCTAATATACCTTAAGTGTCATGGAATAGTTCGACCTAAAAACAAACTCTGACACGTTATGCAATGTATCCTTTTCCCAAAAGCATCAGCTACAATTGAATCAATGAACAGTTTACCGAAACAGTTTAACTGTATTTAATTGCCTCTAAGATTTAAATAATTATGGCCTGTCTTTGCTTTCAAGCAACTGGTACTACTACAATTACTTTCTTGACTCTATAAGAAGGCGTAGATGGATACCCAATCGACTTAACAATCAATCAATTAAAGTGTATTTATATAGTCCAAAATTACACATTTTACATTTGTCTTAGTGGGCTTGAATTTGAATAGGTAACCCTCTGTCCTTCTGACCCTCACATAGGACAAGGAAATACTTCCAAAGAAATTCACAGTTAATGGGGGGAAATTAAGTTTTGAACAATTGGTTTGTGTTCATGGTCGCAAGTGTCGTCATAAGATAAATACTGCATAAAATGTAAGATCTTATGTTCTGGAACGAGGGCATATGCCATCTCATTTACCGAAAACAGATCTCTATGAAAATAAATCCACAGACGCATTTTAACTTTGGCTGTGCGGGAAAGCAATAGCACATATTCAAAACTCTGTTACATTTCACCAGCTTCCAATGAAACGATGTGTAAATCCAATTTGGAGGTTAGGACTGAAAACAGATTCTTAAACACAAGCCCTTTGTCATGCTACAAAGAAAGCATTGCAAGATTGCATCTGTGAATAGAGGCCTCTAAGAACTTAGTCAAATGTAATGTGTATTTGCACATGAATGATATTGACAGTCCCATTCATTCTAGCCAACATGCCGCTTGTTTATGGAAACTCTCCTTACGCAGAGCACATTAACATAAAATCGCCTTTTTCTTTTTTCAAACATTTACAGCTTTGCACTAATAGCGGTATACTGACAAAACGCAGATAATGGAGAATGGTGGGAGAGGATAAAGAAAGGCAGAGAGTCAAGGGAAATGACAAAAGTGTTAGGATGAGTTGAAGCAATCCTATTAGAACATACAGTATGCAAATCAGGAGAGACATCATGAGCCAGCTCTGAATCTCATCTTGATCTCACAGTACATGAATTCTGCACGAGGGAGTTCATAATTCTCATCCATTCAATGGTACCAGTGTAGCTCCATTGATCTTGGAAGAATGTGCGAGCAGATTCCCCTGACACTCATTGTGCTTCCACTCTGGACAATGCAGCATAGGAAGACAAGCAAGACTAGAGTTTTGAAATCCATTTGCATGAATGTCAGCCTCGGAGAACAGAGACAAGCAGGCAAGACAAAAGCTGTGCAGGAGACCTTAAGACATGGAGCGTCTCCTGTGACCATGCCTCTCTGCACAGCCAGGCATTTGAACAAAAGCCAACTCTGGACATGAGCCAACATTAGGCTAAATGTTCTGCTGCCATCAGAATTCCCATTTAAGTAGAAGCAGGAGATGCACCTGCCAGCTTGCTCTCTTTCCTCCCCTCTCTTTAATGCGTTCAGATGGGAACCTTTGTTGAAAGGAATCATTTTGCATTTATATTTCCCAGAGCAAAAAAAGAGGATAAGAGGGGAAACTCCCTGCTTGGCGACATGTTTCTCATAGAGAAAACTCTTCCTAATGAGGACTGTTAAAGCTTAGCTGGTGATTTTCTGCTTTGGAGTTAGATGTTTTCTCCACTATTAACCCAGATATCCAAAATGGCAGCCCCTGGGTAAGTTTGATTGCTCCTACCTAATCCTTTGAACTCCACAGCAATCAGACAACCCCAAACTTCAGCAAGTTTCTTCGCCATGAAATTGAAAAGGTATCTGTCTATCACATCATACCCTGAAGTCACCTAGCAAGTCTTTGTCCTGAAATGCCATCGTTGAACTGCGATGCCTTCGGAGGCCATTCCTGCAAAAGTATCCACAATCCCCAATGTAAGACATACAAATAATGCAGCCATGTCGGTGCAGAGAGTGCAGTCTATGCGTGTTTATCACAGCCATCAAGGCTACAAAACAAACCATCTCTACAGTTAAAATAATTTTGATCACTTTTTGATAACTTTTTAAATTGTCTTTTTATGTTATATGTTCTTGTTTATATTTGCACTGTGGGACTGCCAGAAACAGTATTTCAATTTTCTGTATGTATAACACATGTGGAAACTTTGACAATAAAGTGGACTTTGACTTTGAAAGTTAATACATTCAGTAAAAACATGCGACATAGTGGCTAACACTACCTTTTTAGCTAAATTGTAAACTTGTATAGCCTTATTTCAATTATTTTATTTGAATCAATAGGGTCTAAAAGTTGTAAAGTGAACTTTGAATCCAGATTTGTTTTCTCTCTCCATTCATTTGACTGAGCTGAGAGCGGGAGATTGGAGGCGGGGCTTAATCGAAATGCAGGTGTGCACGAGCTATGGGCCCAAATAAAGGTTCTTTCGCTTTCCGGAGTGAGGCAACATTCATAGCAATGAACGGGGTCCAGACTTCAACCTAGTATCCAGTTCTCTTTATACGTCCATGATTTGTAAGTGTCTGAACTGCAGTTTCTTATGAAAAAACTCTGGTTTTCAGTGATTGTGTCTCGAGTACCAAACCACAAACTGTGAAACAAGACAACCCAATTTTTTCTGTGGGCTCTTCAAAAACATGGGATTAAACAATACATTCAGAGCGGTCATACCGCTGACCATCTAAGTATCCTGACCAACGGCTTGTGAACAACTTTGCAAAGGTCAGACATATGTTTCTTGCAAGCCAATCAGATTTGACTGAAATGGGATTGTACACAGAGGCTTTCAGACAGACGCTGAATACAGGTTTATTCAGACAGAAAACAATGTGTTTGTTGAACATAAAAGCATGGGGAGTGAGTAAATGTAACTTATCAAAAAGGATTGTTCAACTCTGCAGTGGCTGGCCCTAGGGATCTGTTTTAAAGGCAGCACTAAAACTTAACATTTCCATCCAGCCTGAAATCATTTGACTGTTTTTTTGATTTGAAGAAATGCAGTTGAAGGCTAGAAAGTTGACTTATACTTTAATATTTGATGCATGTGGAAACATATTCCAACACTACAGATACTTGGATTTAATCCCTGTTAGTGTTAACTTGGCCTTGGTCATGTTTTAGAGAGTTTGTTGATGGGTAGCCAGTGAGGAATCAATTCCTTGCCATTTCAAGATTGATGCTTCTCTAACAACTACAAAACTATATCAGTTACAGTTAAGAAAGTAGCGCAATGAGAGTCTATTTCCTAGTCACCTAAGTAGAAACTGGACCCATAGTTCACAGGCTTTCAAACATTCTGGTGATAAATAGCCTTTTTCAGACATAAATCAGGGAGAAAAGTTAGTTTGAGACAGATATTTCTGAGTTTGTGGTCTCAGCAATCATCTTTAGTGAAGTCTGGAAAAACAGCATGAATGAGAGTCAAAAAACATATCTAAACTTTGAGCTAATGTTTGTGAATGAACTAGCTAACAAAATCTGGTAATACTGTGTGTATTGGCTTAAGTAGGCAACATAAAAGATTAACAAATTAAAACGTGGGTGTCCAAACTACGGCCCGAGGGACAAATGCGACCCTCAGGCCATTTTGAATCGACCCTCAGCAAATTCTAAAAGTATATTGGAATATGGCCCACAAATTAAACTTTTGCTTGTCTTATATTGTACTTCTCAACTATATATGTTAAAATATATTACACAGTATTCATGTGTTAATAAGCCCAATTTCCAAATAAATTCAGTCGTTTAAAACATTTTCTAACAAATCATAGTTGATTTTTTTTTAAAAAGCCCAATAACTACTTTCCATAACAAGCTTTAAATTGAACCTTCATATTTAGTCTTATTATAATCAATCTGAGGCTTCTGTTTTAAGGAATGAGCTGCATACAAAATAAATGAAACAATAAAGAGAGGTGGGACGTAGGCTGTTTTTTTCTTAAAGCATTTTCAAGTATCACACATTATTCACCTACATTTAAATGATTTTGCTAACTTTTAACTTAACTTATGAGGCAATATTTACCTCTAGTGAGTGGCCCAGCTCTTCGTGTATTTTTCTGTATGTGGCCCTTGATGAAAAAAGGTTGGACACCCCTGCATTAGAACATGATCGTTTAGGAGTGTATACCATTGGCGCCACTGTTATGGAGAATCTTTGACAGTATCAATAGCATTATAAAAAACTCAAAGGACAACCCACATGACTGGACCATGAAATTCTAAACAAATTTGCTTTGATGCCGGAACAAGTGTTCTGGCTCAGGCCCTCCAGCTCCACACTGTCCATACTTATTGAACTGTGCTCAAACGATGGGAAAAATGGAATGCTGGAATGAAGTCTGACATGATAGGGTTTGTTGTTTTTCTAATACATCCCACATTGTCCTGTAGATATGATACATTTATCCAAACTGACGTTTATGAAGTGAATGTACCACTCTTTAGTTTCCTGAGAGCCAACAAAAGATACTGGAATTTGTTGCCAAATACAGTGGTCATTGTCTTGCACGTCCTTGGTGGAAGTTGCCCTTCAGCAGGCACTGTGCTGTGACAGGACGTATACAGCATATCTTGAGGCCTCGCTTTGAGCTCACCTTTATCCATAACATGTCACAGATGTCTCTCACTCCTCTCCTTATGGACACTTTACGGCGGCACAGGATACTGACATATCTGAATGTAACCAGCGGAGCTGAACAGGCACAGGGAGGGTTCGCTTTGCAAACTCTGCCCTCAGGGCCAACACAGAAAACATATTACTGACTTTATCTTGTCAGTGAGCTTTAAATGTCAGGAGCTTTTATTCTGACCCGTCAGACTAAACACTGTCCAAGTGAGGCTGTGTTTTAGTGTGTGACCTGTATAGTTTCAACATTACATTCAAAGAAAAAAAAGCACCACGTATGGGGCTTGTACCATCGGACGCTTGAAATAAATGGCACACAATTATTGTGGCTGTCAAAAGATACAGTTAAACTGACCATGCAACTAGGCTGTGGCTTTTACTTGGCAAATCACAATATGCACCTTTAAAATGTTAGTTTTTTACAAAACTAACATTTCCTAGACCTGTCGCAAACACGTCTCCTGGCTCTTCAAAACCACCACACGCTTTAAATGCTTGGTGTAATTATCGTACTGAATAAGTACAATTATGTGACATAATACAGAGAACATAAAATGACAAAAAGTTTGAGTGTTATCACAATGAGCCCCATGTCTTGCACATATGCAGACATTGTGAAATGTAAATGATAATTTAAGCAATTATTCCTCAGTGCTGTACTCGGAGAGAAATATTTAGAAGAAACATTCACTGTCCTTGAAGGATGGATAGCAAACAACTACTATTTTGTATGCCCTACTCAAGCAAAGTTTAATTTTCTTTCTGATAGTTAGATGAAAAAATTGACCCCACTTTAAAGCCTGCGTGTAAATAATATAGCTAACGCCAACAGCTGGTTAGCTTAGCTTAGCATGAAGCCTGGAAGCAGGGGGGTAAAGATAGCTTGTCCATAGGTAACAGAATCTGTCTACAAGCACCTCGAAATGACAAGTATTAACCTTTAATATCTCATTTGTTTTATTCAGAAGTATTGGAAGTTTAACAAAATAGTGGGAGGGAAATGTGCTGGAACTATTTCATAGCTGGGCTGCAGTGACTTCCTGGAACTGCGATTTGTACAATAAGGTTTTAACTACATTTTAAATGAAAAGGCCCATTATTTCCCCTGCTATGTGCTCCTGTCTGACATCTAGTTTTTCATACCGTTATTATTTTCACTCATACATTTGTGTTGAATTCCAATAACCCAAACTAACATCACATCTCAATCGCAGGTACAGCTGACCTGATTGGTAATACAACAGGATGCACACACAATAAAACCTTGGGAGGTTTGTTGGTTGTGAGATTATTACAGCGCTGCACTTCAGCCTCAAACCACCATGCATCGCCTTTAATTTATTGTGATTGTAAGAGGAATGTGAGCCTGTAGAAGGGCATCACCGATAATGGTGGGAACTTTTTATTTTCCAAGGGAGCAAGTACTGTTGACTCCTGAATAATTTGTTTAACCCAATGAGGCAAGTGTTTTTCAACTGTACTGAATAATTAAATCTTGGTCAAGAGGTCCGTGTCCATACTCTAGCCCACACATGGATTAACCTCCCACAGTCTCTTAGCCTCATTGTGTTGAAATAAATCTTGTTCTAGGCCGGTGGAAAAAAACAAGTATCTCTTCTCCAACATTTTAACTTCTGTAGAGTTGATTTGGTATTGCATTCCATGACAGGTTCAGAAGAAAATCACTGAATACAAACAGAATTTGATGCAATAGAGTTTTATTTGTCATAAAGCAACAAACAATTTTTTGAGATCTTGATAAGATCAGTATGGTTGCCTCTGTATAGCGAAGATGTTAAGTGTGTTTTGTATGACCTAAGTGTAACAAATCATATGCACAAACTCATCAGATTTTGACACAGAGCTCACTATCACAGAAAACTGAAAGGTAAGGAATCCAACAGACAAATCAAAGCCCTGTTTCTGTTTGAAAACACAACTTGGGTAGCTACTCAGTGGGATATTTGACCTAGATATGCGAGCAGAATACCTAAAGATGCGACGCTTTCTCAAGTATGGATCTAAAGCATTCCTTTATTATATCACATTCACTGTTAATCTGCATAGCTGAACCAAAGGAACTGTTCATCAGAAGGACATTGCAAGGTTGTTAAGTTAAACTCTGAAACACACACTGTCCAGGTTTTCACTAAACTACCTGCTATAGTTTAATAAACTCCCCTCTGGAAGGGTTATCCGGACAAGTACGGCGGATACAACTCGAGTCACTTTACAAAGTTTTATTGCGCACACATACACACCCACTGATTAGCCCAACTGTTTCAGCTACACTAGCCCGTTGGCAACGTTAGTTACTTAGTGACATTTAGTTAGGTTACTTGGTGACATTTAGTTAGGTTGTAAACCTGCAATGCAAACACAAAACAAAACCCGAATTAACCAATGAAATGATACACTCGTTCATATTAACATTAATTCCTGATTTAACCTAGCTTAGCTTATAGTCACTCACCGACAAGGCGTACCAGTCCTGACCATCAATTGAATGAAAACAACAAAAGGGGGAGGCACCTTGTGGCTAGTCGTGCATATACACAAACACAGGTCGGAAACCAAGTATGATAACAAAATAAACCTTAATATAACATGAAAGACAACCGGTATTGCTAACAATGGCTAACCCGAGGTAATTGCTAAATCTGTAAACAAGGCGCGTCCATCTTTTCCGACTTTCCGACCTCGAATGTGACGTCACTCCCAGTTCCGACCTCCGACCTCCGATGTTAACGCGGCAAACACCGAACGCGGCATTAGCTTGACCATGGCCGCTGAATGCAACAAGAGGCGGAAAACATACTTTTTTCACGAGAATTGGAAAATAGACTTTTGTTTCACAAGTGTAAAGGACAAGTGTGTTTGTTTGATCTGTGGAGTAAGCGTGGCGGTCGGTAAAAAATGCAATGTGGAGCGCCATTTCACCACAGTCCACAGCACCTTCTCACGGAACTTTCCCGCTGGTAGCAATCTACGAAAAGAAAAGATAAAGGACCTGAAAATACAGCTACAACGACAGCAGTCTGTTTTTACCAGACCAGCACAGAAGGCTACTGCTTGTACGGAGGCTTCGTTTAAAGTGGTGCACATCCTGACAAAACGCAAAAAGGCCTTCACTGATGGCAGTGTTGTAAAGGAGGCCATGACCGCCGTGGCTGAAAAGTTATTCAAGGACCATAAATGTAAGACAGAAATATTGTCTGCTTTTGCTGATGTACAACTTGGTGCAAATACAATGGCAAGGAGAGTGTCTGCACTGGCTGTGGATGCGGGAAGACAGTTGGAAACTGACATTAACAGGTGTAAATGGTTTTCTATTCAGCTGGATGAATCTGTTGACGCGAGCGATAAAGCCCAGCTGGCTGTTTTCATCCGCATGGTTTTTGATGATGTCACTGCGCATGAAGAGTTTTTGACTTTACTTTCATTGAAAACTACAACAAGGGGAGTCGATATTTACAATGCTGTGAAGAACTACTTCACGGAACAGAAGATCCCTATTGAAAAGCTGGTGTCAATAACCACTGACGGAGTTCCAGCGATGACAGGTCGTCACTCTGGATTTATTGCCCGATGCAAAGCAGACCCGGAGTTTCCGCCATTTCTGGCCTACCATTGCATAATTCACCAACAGGCTTTATGCGCGAAGGTCATGGGATTTGAACATGTCATGGAGCCGGTTGTCAAGATTATCAACTCCATCAGAGCAAAGGCTAAGCAACACAGGACCTTCAAGCAATTCCTGGAGGAATGCACTGTGGCCTATGGAGATCTCCTGCTCCACACTGACATCAGATGGCTCAGTAAGGGTAAAGTACTGCAACGTTTCTTTTCCTTGCTGGGTGAAATCAAGATTTTCTTGGAAGAGAGGGGGGAGGACACCACCTTGTTATCTGATGCAGTATGGGTCCTTGATCTTGCGTTTTTGACAGATGTAACTGAGAAAATGAATAACTTGAACGTACAGTTGCAAGGTAAAGAGAAAGACGTCTGCAACATGATCAGTGCTGTTAACGCGTTCAGCGCAAAACTGGCCTTTTTCATCTAGCAGTTGAAGGCCAAAAGATTCCAGCATTTCCCCTCTGTCACAAAGGTTTTGGAAATCCATGCAGGGGTAGCTGATGCTTTGAACACAGAGAAGTACTGTGACCTTTTGATCAAGCTTGGCCAGGAGTTTGCAGACAGGTTCAGAGACTTTGAGAGACTTGATCCCTGTGTGACATTGCCAACCCATTCATGAATGTGGACATTAGTCAGATTTCTGGGCAGATGGCAGACCTTTTCTGTATCGATCCTGTGGAAATGGAAATGGAACTTTTAAACCTCCAAAACGACATACAGCTGAAATCTCAACAGCATGCTGAACATTTCTGGAGCTTGGTTGAGCCAGAAAACTATAAGAATCTGTGTCAAGCAGCTCTGAAGACAGCTGCTTTGTTTGGGTCTACATACCTCTGTGAATCTTCTTTTTCTGACATGAATGTCATCAAATCTAAGTTCAGAACAAGACTGACAGATGAGCATTTGAAAGACTCCATAAGAGTGAACCTAAGTGGGTATATCCCAGCATACAGCTCTCTTGTTGGCACCATGCAGTGCCAGGTATCTCACTAACTAAAGGTGCTTGACTGAATATGTAGGCTAGTGAATAAATTACTTAAAGTGTGATGTGGACCTATGTGATTTCAAAGGTGTGAGTTATGTTTTGACAAAGTGTCAGTGTTTTGTAAATGTTATGCAAAAAATGTGAGTTTAATGTGTTTTATAGTTTGAACAGATAAAGAAATGCATATGCTGATGAGTTCAATTTGGGCTATGTTTTCACACAAAGTGTGAGCATTAGAGGTCAGTGTTTTGTAAATGTTATGCAAAAAATGTGAGTTTATCAGTGATAGCTGAAAAGAAAGAAATGCATAGACATGCATACTGATACACATTTAGTTACATTTCTGTATTTTGAGTGTGAGTATTGGCTGCCAACATTTTGAAAATGTTCATGCAAAAAAAACATGTTGTTGAAAAGAGAAAGAAATGTTTTGACGGCAGACTTTGAGTTTAATTTGAGTATTAATGTTCTTACACACATAGTGAGTGTTGGATGTATGTTCCGTATATGCTTGTGCCAAACGAAACCTTATTCAGGGATTTAGATACGTGTGAATAAATGTTACACATGATATAAAACACAAAAGCTCTCCGTAATTTTTTTTCTTTAGAGGTAGCTCTCAGAGGGGAAAAGGTTGGAGACCCCTGTATTACAGCAATCAGTTACAGTAACCTGGTTTGATTACAATATAAATATAAACATAACTCTTCCTATCACTTATAAATATATATATATATAAAGCAATAGTTTCCTCTGCTGGAAAGTTCTACACACACAAAACCTGGTCACATGGTACAATGAAGCTGCAAGGTTGTTGTCTCTACAGCAGGAGTTTGGATTCTGTTCCAATTGAGGGTACGAATTATTTTTCAGATTTATTTTGTGCAGACGTAGCTTTTTCCCCCAAAAAAAGATTAAACCTTGCAATATGGAAAAAAACTTTTTCCATGTTCACCTTTAAGAATGTTTTTTAGTTGTCCTCGGCCAGTATGTTTCTGTGTTTTCCCACAATGCTTTTTAAAATGGTTTGTTATGCTGTGTTTCAGTTTTTTGCTGAAGGCAAGTTTAAATTAATCAGAGAGACACGTAAAGAGTTTTGGCCAATTTATAATGGTGGTATTGAGGTGAATTTCAAGATCAGTTGCAAGATGGTTGCAGTAATTTCTTAAGACATTTGGTCATTATATCTAATGGCTTGCATTTTATGGAAAATCACAAACGTGAAAACCAATTTGGAAGAAAATCTTGGCTCATTGGTAAATTCAGGTCATTTCAAGCCTGTATGGGAAACAGCTGTGCATGCTTACACAAAATGAGCCTTAATAATTCTCTGAAGTTTTTCCAGGGAAGATTAAGAGTTTGTTTATATGTTCAAATGATTACTAGGGTGGCTCTCACTGTCTGGGCCAAGGGATTAGAAAAGCATAAGAATCTGAAATGTAAAATGGTCTGTTATCTTCTGCAAGAGAGGAGTGTGGGGACCAGATGTTATCTTTATGTGGGTAATGGGTTATCACATCTCCAGGCACAGATTACAGATTTATTGTCGTTCTCTCCCTCCCTTAGACATTATTGAAGTTTTTCATTATCTTGTCCACACACTGTCACCTCAATGACTCAGCTCCTTCTCCTCAGCCGGATGCATAGTCACAAAGCAGCTTAGTCCCCGTCACCTCATTTACCCTCTCACACCAATCATAATAGCTCCTTATCGCCATAAACATATCATTGAATTCCAGCAATGACTTTCCGGTTATTAACTTTCATACTGCATCGCTAAAGCTGATGGGAAGATGGGGAATTCATTTGGTCATAGTTTAAGGATTAGAAATGGTTAATTGTTGTTTGGCTTTGGCGACTTAGAAGGAGATTCTGAATAGCTTGACAGATGCACTTATCAAACAATATAATGCCTGTAGAGTTAGATGTCAAAGTATACCAAAGAATCTGCAAAGACAATTAACCAAGAGGCAGGATTTGGTCTGGTTCATTTAGCAAGTATCTAACCAAATGAGCCGTTAACCGTGCTGACATACCAAATATCAAATAAAAAAGAGGCTGTGACCCATATTGACAAATGAGAACTTTCATGCATCTTCGCACCTATTATCACCTAATTTAATGTATTTAATCAACATTTACTTGGGTTAATTATTTGCCAAAGTTTAAGTTGGCTTAATTTTCCTGTCCTTACTTTAGCCAACAAGTTAAATATGTGGGAAAAACTGGGATTAAAATATATTCTGCGGACCCATGTGAGCTGTCACATTAAAATGCACAAATGTAAGTGGGATCATGTCAAAGAGCCTGATATTTCTAGTCACATAATCCTCCCACAGCAAAGTCCAAAAGTACTGTATGCAGCTTTCTGAAAAAGACAGTCCTATATATGGTGGCCATTAAGTCCTGGATATCCCTAAAATTGGAGCTAACGTGCACTTTGATTTCAATAAGAATAAAGCCATGCTAGCAGCTCTTTAAGGCTTTCGTTAGGCACAGCTTTGAAATAAATATGGAAACGACAACTTACTGACACGCTCATAGCGCTTATGTTGACATGCTGATGTTTACTCTATTCAGGATCTTATTTGAGAGTGTTAATATTATTAAATTGCCTCTTAACAAAAAGTAAAGCTAATACTATTTGAAATGTATACAGTTTTGCATGTTTTTGGTTATCTATTATTTGGACAAACTGACATTTTGACCTGATTACAATGCTGGTTGAAGTCCCATCATAATCAACATTATTACAATTGATCCCGGAGGAACCAAAATATCTGTAACAAAAGCTACTGTTGGCAACAGTTTGCGGGTAGCTAATAAAGTCAAACAAAAAGCAAGTGCAACACCACTATATATAGCAAGCAAGCTAATATTACTAATCTGGTGCCGTTGCCGGCTAAGGTTGATTCAGTTTGAGCACAACATGGCCATGGCTAACTGGCTGATTGCAGCTAACTAGCTGAATGCAAAGCTTTATGTCCACCAGGAACTATGTAAATCACCAGTAGAACTAGTAAAGTGAACAAAGCATATTTTCTCCAATAAACCCTAAATCCCGTGGCGCGCAACAGTTTGTGGGCACTGTATGCAGCGTAAGCGGAGTGTCAGACATCGTTAATAGTTACGGCGCCCCCCATGGATGGATGCGCCCTTAGCATTCGCCTATACTGCCTATGCCCAGGGCCAGCCCTGACTGATGGAGTTACTCTTTTGCTAAATACAGATCAGTGTAGCATCCAACCAATCATTTTAAGGTAAAATACATCCATCATGATAACTTCATGGTGACACTACAGGATTCGGAGCACACAAAAGACAGATGAAGAAGAGAATGGCTGCACAAAATTTCATGGCTATTTAGAATACTTCAGTCTGGTCCAAATTGGTGGAACGATCGACTGAATGCCATATCCATCCCTTGAGCCATTCCTTTATAATCACAGGAAGCCAACGAGTGGGTGGGGGGAAGAAGCCATACAAGCCAATGGTTTGTCATTGCATGCTTGATTTGTATGTGGAGCTGTTAGCTGTGTCACTTCTGTCAATATAATGGATGCAGATAAAGATGTCAGAGGTACTGTAAATAGAAACTGTTCTGTTGTTCCCCACAAATATGGCAAGATTCCCGCTGATGTAAAACACCAGATAATACGATTTTACAGACAGAACATTGCGATGCTTGGAGCCATACATCACACTTAGTCATTCAATACTGCTGTTCAACAGAAGTCAAATATACAATTGAAGAACTGTAATGGGAAAAATATAGAGTTTTTTTTTTTTTAACAGTGTTGTACTTGAGACCCATTTTGACCTGTGTGTGTGAGAGATTTTATACACAGCATGCCCTGACCCCAAGATCTGACAAATGCACCATCACCTATTGATCATTTTACTGCACACACCCGGCTACCCGTCCCTCTGCCCGGGATTCCATCCAGCAAAGTCCTCCTGTAATTTATTATTGAAAAGAAATCCTCAACCTTAACAACTGAGGAACACCTGCCTTGAGCTGTGTGAAGCTAAGGCCAATTGTCTGACACCAAGTTAACATTTGCATTTATTGGATCCAAAACTTTTGTCACCAGTGGAGCTTCTCAAAGTGTTGGAAGGTTGGGGAGACAGTGAACTAAATGTGCTATAGTTTGTTCTCACACTGAGACTTTCCCAGGACCAATTATAACTGTGCATCTGTTATATGAGATGTCCCTGTTTTATAGATATGTTATGAATTTTCATTGGTAAAGCCAAAACAGGAGTCATAATAGAAATATGGTGATTAATAAACAATATAGTAAAGGTTGCCAGGAGAATAAGGCTAGGGTATCCTTACCCTTAGGGGGCCCTGTGGCTCCATACACCATTTGGCAAATAGTTGATACAGTATAATGTAAATTGCCCTCTTGTAGAGGGGGTCTCGAGATAAAGTCTCTCTCTTCCTAATTTAAACTCATATTTTGCTCACTTGGAGCGTATTAAATAGGATTCACAGATTTTACAATCCCGCCTGTGCTTATTACAAGTGTAAAATATGTTTTAAGGCTCTAAAGTATGCTTTCTAAAGTAAAAGAAAATAACCATGGTGATTGTATCAATGTAAAAACCAGACATATTAAGTTTGACCCATAGTAATGAAAAATAAATTTGAAATGGGGATAATATTACATTCTCATGTGTGGCTCTTTGGCCATCCCAGTATGCCTCTGAATACATTCACGAGGAGACAGATGCATGTGTCCTATGGGAATCCATATTTACAAACCTAAAAACTGCCAACATCACTTTCAATATATCATTCCTTTGAAACAAACATGAGCATGAAGATTTCAAAGGCCAGACATGCCTGGGCGAGGCTGACACCAGTAATAATGTTCACAATATTTTCAGTGACACAGCCTCTGATATTTCCCAGACTTCATTTGCATGTTTTACCCAAAAAACACTGTAGGGTTTGCTAGAAATTCAAAATGTTTCAGCCAAGCATAACATCGGGGTAATAGATGAACAGACCATGCAGTACATTGGCTTGCTGAACACACAATATTTCACTGTGTCTATGTGTGTGTCACTAACACACCCACAGACCCGTTAACAGGCTTACCAAAGCAATCTCCTCCCAGTCCCTCTTTGCTGAGCTCAAACCTCGGTCTCATCATTTTTTTCCTCTTATAGAACCTAGCATGTATAACAGAGTGTGTCATTTTCCACATGCTCTCTATCTCCTCTTTCTCTGGGGGGATGTTTGTTGTCCACATTGAGTTGGATATACGCACACATTTCAAAAGCTGTGGCAAAAACTACACATACAGCAGGATCGATACAAATGAGTTGTTATTACATGTGATTTGATGGGGTTGTTTGGGGGATTTTCTTTGCAGCAATTGGATAATTCTACCCTACACGACACAGTGATCGATCTGAAGTCACCACGTAGCATTGAATTTCTCAGCGTTTTCTCATTCCACTCCATGTTGCCATATTGGACTGCTGTGAGCAACCTGCCTGCCTGCAGAGAGAGTAAGGCTGAGCGTCTAACTTCAGAAATCTGTATAGATGTAAAGTTCACGGCTAAGAAACAAACACAATTAGCTCAGTTTCCATGGCTTCAGCACAGTGACTCTGTGCATGTTGATGAGAAATGATACATGTGATCTTATCTTTGCATTTGTACTGTGAACAATTCCTCCCCAGTGAATCAGAGGCTTTTTTTTCTTCTATTTCTTTTCTCACCTCCATGAATTCAATGCGCCTGAGCTGCATATAAGGAAGCAATCGTCGGCTCTGTATACACTCACATCCTGATTATAACAAGGACAGATGCTTGAATGTTAGATGTCATTCTGGTTTCAAGAGAAAATTAAGAGGGTTTGAACAAGGGGCATGCACTCATCCTCTCAAGATGATGTATTGTCAAAAACATTCAGCATAATAACATCGACAATTCAGTCATGAACTTCCACGCTAAGTTCATCTCAAAGAACTTACAAACACTTCCAATTCTTTTTATCTAGATATAAAAGATGACAAGGTCAACTCATGAAGTTAGCTTGATCGTAATTCATTTCTCACAGCACACATCACGGACAACCCCAAGTCAATTGAATTTGCCGCACTTCTGTGAAGAGAGGCCATTTTTATGGAGCAAAACAATGATTCTGAAATGTACTTTATATCAAAAATGTACCTGAAATTCTTTTGTATTAAACCTTCTTTGACGTTGAATGCCTACAAACTCATGAGAAATAACTTTCAGGTGAGGTGTAAAAGTGATGAATCTATTAAAAGCAGCTCTGCTCGGTGTGTTTGAACTGTAAGTTTTATCATAGCAGCAATCTGACTGTACCTTTTGAAATTATAGCTGAATGTAACTGGATGCAAATTACAGTCTTTACTGGCCTGAAACACGATACCTGAAATGGCAGATATCAAGTATGCGGACACCGCTGGGGTGAACACCATATAAGCATTTCTAACACATAAGATTACAATTCTGAACTAGAACAAGCTCAGAGCCATTACAGAACCATGTTTCTGAGCTAATTCTTTATCAAAGTCGGTTGTCAAGGTACGAAGACATTTTAATGAACTAAAATTATATTATTTAGGGTTAGCAGTTGTTCTGCCGTAACTTCTCAGGGATTTCTGGATTTAGTAAGGATTGTAAGCATTGTTGAAAGAAGTTCTCCCATCTAAAAAGTAGCAACGTTCCTGCATTCAAAGCTTATTCTTAAGTAGAAGTGTGCATTTATATGCACTGACATATACTAAAAGTATCAAGGAAAAGTAATCATAGTGCAGACTGTTTGATTTGAAATGTCACAACTTATGGGGCCAAATAAATGTAGTGGAGTGAAAAGTACAACATTTGCCCTAAAATGTGGTGAAATAGAAGTAACTGAGAAAATAGTACGCTCACCGCTTTCATAATGCAGAATGCCCCAATTTGGAATAACACAATATGAACTGTGCAGTTTGGCGGTCACTAATGAAAACAGAACACCCGGCAGAAGGATTATGTTTTCATTATCAGCAGCCTTGCTGCACATCATCCCGCTTATTACATGTCCACATACTAAGCAAACCAAGATTTTACTCCCAATATTGATTTTAAAAAATCATCGTATTGCTTTCACCAAGAAAAGTCTTAGAAAATAAATAGTCCTTTCACAGCGTACCAAGGGCTGGAACTGTGGCTACAGTAACGTAATTAAAAATGACGATATCGCTGATTGAGGTTTTCTGTCACTTCTCCCCAAACATCGATGGCTCCAATGTCAATCCCTCAACTCACGACGTAACCTCGGTATCAGACCCGACCCCACCCTCGCTTTCCTCCCTCGTGTCAACAGTTCACATCAACTGCCTTCCTCCACCTCAAAAACATTGCCCGTATCAGACCCTCCCTCTACTGCCGCTGAAACTCTCATCCATGCCTTTATAACATTCCAAATGTAATACTGCAACTGCGTTCTCTATGGTCACCTGCAAACATCCTAAATAAACAACAATATGTCCAAAACTCAGCTGCCCGCATGCTCACCTCCACCTGACGCTCTGACCACATCACCCCTATCTTCCATGACCTCCACTGGCTCCCCATAAAACACCGGATTTACTTCAAAATATTAACTCTCACCTAAAAGCCACCAACCACCCTACCTCTGTGACCTCATCCAACAACACACCCCTACCCATCGCCTCAGGTTTGCTGGTACTTATCTACTGCATCCCCACAGGACAAAGCTCCGGGCCTGGGGCAACAGGGCTGCAGCCTCCCCCTCCCTCTGGAACACCCTCCCCAGTCACATTCGAAAGGCCATCACTCTTGCATCCTTCAAAATATCGGTCAAATCTCACCTATTCACTATAGCTTTCAATCTCAGTTTACTTTTGGGAGTAACTAGTTACTAAAGATGTTCATTAAATGTTGTGGATTTAAAAGTACAATATTTGACTCTGATATGAAGTGTAGGGACCCAAACCAAAGCCATTACTTTGCCGTGACTTCTAATCATTCGATGCCGGTCTTACAAATGATCTGTTGTAATACAACACAGTAAGGATCACAACTTAAAAAGCTAATTCCATAGAGAATCATTATTAAACCTCCATTCATGTGAGCCCTTTTCAAAACAAAACCGCAGTCCAACAATGCTTGCACATTAACAGTTTATTTAAAACAAATACTTGATCACATCTTTCTCTAGTGGCTCTCAATGCGAATTGTCTTCCTTTTTTATAGAAAAAAACCCTTAAATTCTAAACGGATATGAGACATTATGAGTGAGTTGTCATTTGTAATCAAAGCAGGCTACAGCAGCATCCACTGCTACTGCAAAAAAATGTTTTATGTTAACTTTTTCCCTGAGCCAACGGCCAACATTTCCAAACTTCAAAGAATTGTTTTCACGCCCACATTCTACTGTGAATCAAATAAGAGATAGAGCATAATTGCCTCGTATGAATAATTCAGTTGTGGGATTTATGATAAGGCAAAATTCTTATCGGGACTTTCCCTTGAGGTCCTGCAGACGGCTTTTTTCCATTTTGTATGGCTGGCTGCTTGAACAAGATTCCGAGGTCTCTATGTTCTTGCTCTCCGCCTTCCTCTGAATCCCACCAGGAACTCCAAGTCAGCAGAATTCACACTGACTGACACTGAGTCGCCACCAACAAACACGCCGCTCACTTTGCAACAATGTGGCTCGGTAGATTAAGACATCAAACTTCAAACAACACGACAAGCCGAAGACAGTTTTTTTGTTGTTGTGCAAATCATTAAAATATAACACTATTCTATCCTTAAAAGCATGTGTACAGTGATGTGTGCAAACAGAGAATGCAAAGTAGAAACCCAATTTGTAAGACAGCTGATGCTGTTTTGAATAATTTCTATAACTGTTTTGTAAGTGAGATCCTATTTTTATAATTTCTCCTTTTGAACACAACGGTACAGAAATTGTGGATCTGCGAAATCCTTAGCAATCCGAAGCCCAACAAAAGTTTTCCCGTGTTCTCAGATTTTCTGTGTTGGACCTGTAAAGTGTTTTTCCCTCTCCACTAAAGCTATTGTTGTTAAACGTGCAGTTTACAATTGGTTTTAACAATGACCTAAACAAACTTTCTCTGGCACTCTGTGACTGCTTGTGAGAGTTACCATACCTTAGCAGTTTACTTTACCTCAGAGCTGTCTATCCTGGGCTTATTTCAAACAGACGGGGTTCCTTAACTGCTGTCCAATTTTCTCCAAAGAAAAAAATACCTCCCACTACTATTCTCTTCACTAAAAAGTCACCTCCAGACATATCTCACGTCAAGTAAATGGAGATATATTTCATAAAGAAGGGAAGGAATTATGTGATATCGTTAAAGCTCATATGCCTATCTTGAATTGATCGATGGGTCAGGTTTTCAAATTTAACGTTCAATACTATTCCTTATAAATCATATCCATCCTTGTCACCAGAAAGTTTGCATCCCTCCTGCGATTATGGCCCCAAGATGCTCATGGGAGTTCGCACACAAAGACGAGGCGAAGCCCGGTCTCAGAACACATTTAGCTTTTTTTCGCGCCGTCTGTCAGACATCTTGGTTCTGATATGAAGGTGTGACCTCGTCGATTAAGTGTCTGAACCGACTGCGTGAGTCAGCGCTTTCAGAACTGTTTCTTGCATGATGGAGGGAGCTTTGAGGGACATCGGTTTTTATGTGTAAGGTTGTCCCTCCCTTTAGCTGCTGCCCTACATACACAGCTGCACACAGTAACTCACCACCAAGGACGGATAGATTGTTTGATCAAAGGAGTCCTCTTGTCAGACAGTGCAGGGGGGCCATTGACCCCCAAGGAGTCTGTAGTGATGCTAACTGGTATGGCACTTTGACAACATTTTCAATTACCTCAAGGCTTCAGAATGCAATATTTTCTTCTCTCTTACTTAATACCTTCAGATACAAGAAGGATGATACGGATTATTTTGCCCTTAGTTTCAGTTGCTTGTAAATGACCATTACTCAATGAAAAGCTCTGAATGGCTTTACCTTAAAGGTATTTTTCATATTTTTGATTGGGATGTTTAAGAATTGGTGAGTGTATGTTAAACCATTTTTTACACTCAATCATTTTATCCCAGCCTGATTACACAGAAATATATTAACAACAGCATGTTATGTGCTAGTTAAAATCCTTTTTTGAGGTGGGTAAACCAATTCCCGTTTTGATTATCGTTAAAAGGACGATGGGATTGAATGTGTTAAAAATTGTCATTTCACACAGAGACTGCATTTCTGTCCCGTGTTTTACCAAAAGTCGAGGAGGACTTGTTTTAAATATCATACATAAGTTAGGTTATGTAACAAACATACTTAATGTTACTTAAACCGTGATCTTTTTTCATTCTAAACCTCACAAAATAATTGTTGTTGCCTCAGCATACATTGCTTTCGTTGGATCATCCTTGAGTCCAATATCATCCAAAAGGACCAAAAGTATAACATGAGATATCTGATCAGTCGAGTATCTGACACTTAGTTCCACATTTTTTTCCTAAGACAAATGACAAAACACTTCAGTAGTTATTGCAGCGTAACAAGTATAAAGTATAGACCAGTAGCGGGGTGGGCATTTCACACCTAATAGTGTCCTACCTGAATTATACACCTCTTAATACCATCATTATGACGTCACTATAAAAACCATTAATACTATACAGAAACATAATATAACAGGCAGTTGTACGCCTGCTACATGGCCCTGGTGTCGTCAACTTGAAATCTGATTGGTCAATGCAACCGTTCCATTGTCAGCCCTCAAAGCAGATTTCTTTGACCTAGCAACACATTCTGACTGAAATATGATTGGATAAAAGCTCCAACATTGACAAACATTACTGGATGGAGTGCAACACAGAGAAAAGCTATGAACTGAAGAAAATAGACTATTGTAACTACTTCAATTCATGTGAAAAACAATGAAAAAACTATATTAAAATGTTAGTCAGTGATTCTGATAGTGTTGAGGCCAGTAGAGAAGGCCTTGCTGGCCCTGACGACCCCCCACTGGTAGAGATCAAGCATTCCTCCCAGATAACTACTTGGTTAAGGTTAGAGAAACACTGTGGTTTGGGTTAAGCATATATACCAGCGTTACACTATTCCCTTTTACTTTCGATTGACTACAGTTATTATGTAGAACTGCTAGAGGTCTGTTTAGCCATCCTGACAATAAAACAATTAAATATGTTACCCTACTCTGGAGCTTTCCATCATTTCAAAGCCTTTGGGAGCAACTTCCCGTACACATGCACAGGGCAACTCCAAAATGTAATTTAACACTTCCACTTTGAGTTGATGCCATCTGTCTTTATTGTTTATTTAGATGATAATAAGCTTTCCCTAAATGTTTTTACAACCCATTACAATGAAAGTGATACTTGATCTAGCTGACACTCTAAATTGGTTGAATTATAGAAGAACGCCCAAGCAATTTCTCACTGAGGGTACCAAAGAGACAAATAAATATTCACCACTTCAGACAGGCTTTTCACACATTGCAAAGGGCATCTATATTTCAGGGTTAGCAACATGTCAAACTCTTTGCCTGCAGCCCAGGTGGGCTCTTGTGTTTTGCAGGATGTCCCAAGCCAACAGACAGCTTAAGGCTGCCGTCAGACTCTTTATGTCATTGTGATGCCTCTCCTGCCCAAGGCCATGGAAGCAAACGCTGGTGTTCGCTTTTAGCACTTTAAAGTCCTTCGGATCCCTCCTAAAAGTGAAGAGCTGGAAGCGTAAAGTGTTGACCTGTGCTGGTCCAGGGTATACATTCGAAAGCAACCTCCTGCCTACACTGTGTAACCTTGTGACAGGCCCACATTGTTGTAGGCCTTGACAGAAAAAGTACTTGGTCTCCTGTGACATTGTAGCTTTCGTTCTGACTCAAACACTGTACCGTCCACCTGACCTCTTTCCACAAAAAGACTGTGATCCCAACTTTTCCATTACCAACTTCACAAAGACATGATTGACATCCAAGACTCTTCATCTGACCTTTCTGTCCTTGTGCCTAGGGACAAAGAGTTCTGGGCACCGTCTCAGAGATAACCACTACAAACTCTGAATTCCTCCAAAGCAGAAAATGCAACACCAATACCAATTTTGAGGCCAAAATTATTTAAATATGACTCAGAAACCATGTAATCTTTCAAAACTAAAAGCATGTGTATGTACATTATGTCAGTGAACTCTTACGTTGGCGACACAATTGGAAGACACCTCCTAAGAGTCCATTGTATAAAAGATAACACTGACATTTATCAAGCCTTTTGGAAAGTTCAGACCTTTGTGAAGTTTATTCCACACAAATTATTTAATGAACATACCTAATTTGTAGTTAATTACCTCGTAAGTCTTCTTCCAGTACATCTTCTTTGTGATCCCTTATTCACAATGACTTTGAACATGAGCTGTCAAAGAGTTCCTATTGATGGTGAAATCTAAGCAGCAAACGTGTTTCTCCTGTCACAAGAAAGACAGAAAAGCTAATGTTGCAATACTACAAATATCGCAGTAACTTTCACACAAGTAGAGGGAAAGATTTATGCACTTGTTTTTCAAAGCAGGTTTCTCATGTGCGTAGGTTCAAAGACTAGGAGAGTTCCATCCAGGATCAAAGAGAGAAACAATGAAAGAGGTGATCTAGTGAAGCAGAATATAATCTATTAGTGACACAAAGGTGCAGGAAAAGAAACAAAAGCACACAGGGTCCTCCCAAGATTCAAACTCAAATAATCACTAATTTGGCAGCCACATGAGGGCTGTCTCTTACAATTTCTTCAATCTTCAGCATCCAACAGACCAGTTTAACTTCACAAGTCAACCTTTAGTGTGGATAAAGATCCCCTCTTGAAAAAAAAACCCTTTTGGGATCAATTCTTAATTGATTTTACCAAAATGAGAATAGAAAACATGTCATCCCCAAGCCTTTCTCAATACCTGACTTCCACCATCCTCCAGTCTGATCACTGGGTAATAACATTAGATTTGTCAGTGCAAAGTAAACAACGGTCAGACTTAATTAGGCCATAAGGCGCTCTTTAAATAATTCAAACGATAGAAGAAGAAAGTCCATGGATCCAAGTCCATACAAATGAATGGAACCCTAATAGAATCAACTTTTTATCGCCACACATGTACACAGCACTGCACACACAGTGAAATGTAGACTCTGCATTTAACCCATCCCAGTATAGGGAGAAGTTGGCAGCTATTATATGTGTAGCATCCAGGAAGCAGTGTGACTGCCCGGTGCCATTCTCAGGGGCTCTTTGGCAGTTCCCAGGAAGAGTACTGGCACCTTACAAGGTACCAGTTCACACCCCATACTGTTTGGGGCTTTTCTCCTCTGGTTCCCGGGCAATATCTCTACTGACTGCTGCTATAATGGTAACCTTTATATTTAGGTACACATTATGTAGTTGCTAATCAGCATTTGTTATTAGTGCCATATTGGTTTTTATTTGTCATTATAAACCACTTACTAATGATTATTCTTCACAACCATATTCTACAACTACCAAGAGCTTTTCACTCAAGCTCATAATTACTGCTTAGATTTATTGTCCCAGGGGAATTTTTGTTTTCACAGCTGGTACTCAACAGATACTGTATACACATTACCGGAGATACCGACCAAACAGTCACACATAGCAACACATACTGTAGACACACATAACAACATAGCAACCAAACATACAGATACAAATACAGCAAAATTCAGGGTTATTCAATATTGTGCGTGCCAGGCGTGTGATGATTCTGAGGTACCTGAATCTTAGACAGGGTATTGATGTTCTTTTACATGAAATACTACCTTGTAAAAAAATATTCCCTATTTAAAATGAGGTCTTGCTCATAACTACTAATTCAGCTGTGTAGGTTTTATCTCTGTAGCTACCAAAGCTGTCCCTCCCAGATCGCAGTTAAGAAAAGGGAACATATTCTGGGATAAAATTACAGAACCACTATTGACATTGTGTTTTGTTTGTTTTGTAAGAACAGATCATTTATTAATTGTTGTTAGTACAAATGACTATCCTTATGGTTATAAGGCCCATATTGATCAAAGCATATTAACATTGCGATTCATTATCAACAGCTTGTATTACTTAATATGAATAAGCATTAGTTATAAGGTAATTGAGGAAAAAAACTCATATGGCCTAGCAGTAGTAGAATATGCAAAACAAGTCATGACTGTTTTGTCATGATTAATAAAGACCCAATACCTTGAAAAAAAGTTAATACATTTATATTTCAATCTCTTACACATAGTTTAAGACACAAACATATCAGCTTGATTCGACACTGAAAAGAGCTGAAACATGTTAGTTAACCAGTGTCTTTACTCAAAGCAATTTATTGAAATTATAATAAAAATACCAAAGCCCTAATTGCTACTGATGGTGCAATAAAACACTGAAATCAATAAAGGGGTGCTTCTTGGAGGGAATCCAACACTTAACCACATCCTTTGGCTGAAGTTGCTCAGAAATAACTCATTATGAGCAGAAAGCAGTCTAAAGAGAAAATGAAGGTCACGTCCTATAGTGCACTGGCCCTAGTGAGCTACCCATGGACTGGAAAGCTTTATTAAATAAAAAAATTCTAATACACATGGTTTAGTGATTATCATACAAAGCCTTGCATATATTGAGTCTGCCCCAATGCTTAAAATTCCCACACTTAACGGCCTTAAACACACACTGACACACATGCCCTCACTTCCAAGACATAAGAGAGGAAATCTTCACAAAGATTTAACACTTGGCATGTATGCTAGGTCTTGTATCTTGTCTGCCGGGAACTGTAAAACATCCAGCACGACAACCATACACATTTAAGGTGGCAAACACACGGATCACCGCCGACGAATGTGGTGGAAACAGATGAGCTCGCTGCATGTTAATGCGAGCTCAGCGAAGGATAAATAATTAAACACAGCATTACATAATGAATGAAGTTCCTTCAAAAGAGCATTGTTGAAGGAAGATAGGAAGCAAGATAGGTCCTTTGAGAGTTTGACAGTACAGTACAGGGGACCCATGGGATTGAAATGGCAAAATGTGCCCAGAACCTTGTATCGCAGGCAGGAGATCAGAGGAAAAAGATCTTCGCATGAAGGAGGGCCTGGCAGTAGGAAGGGTGGACTAGAGTGAGAGAGAGAGAGAGAGAGCAAATGTGTGGAGAGGGGAAGGAAAGAAGGGATCGGAGCCCTGACTCTTAGATGTTTGGCTGAGATCTTCGGCCCGGCGGCTGGTTGGTTTTTCGTTTGAGTTTCTCACCTTGATTACCACTCGAGGAAATTTAACAGAGGATGTGTGTAGGGCCTTGGGGAAAGAGACCCTGAGAGACCAGACAGCGTGCCTGAAATGGTAAGTATGGGTGTTCAAAATGCTCCTGGTAAAATAATAAAAAGATTTTGGATGTTCAAAGTTTCCTCCATGGTAACTATATAATCTCCTGTATTTTTTAGAGTGGATGTAACAAAGAGCTGCAATAAATAGAGGTGGTGAATATATACAAGTTTTATATAGTACATACTTTTCAAATAAATGTCTCTTTGTACTTTTATTTCCAAATATTTCAGAAGGATACACATAGGGATTTCCAGTGTGACAATTTTCTATAAATGCAATTCTTAAGGGCCTGGTAATAGAAAGAAAAACGTTCACCATGCTTCTAAAACAGGTTGCATTAACAGCATTAGTGATAATTGTCCAATATTAAAGGTGTTGTAATAATACACTCTCAGACAGACCATTCAGCTTTCTAACATTTTGCTGATAACACTTTTTAAATTAAGGTGGTGTTAAATTGTACTTTTAGGCCTAACACTTATATTTCGACACATGGAACATTAGCATTCATTTGGATTCAAGTTAGTCATCGTTTAGCTATGTTTTGGTCTCCAGCAAACATCTGGCTCTTTAAGTGTAAAAAGTTGACCATCTAACTCACTAAATGTTTCTTTATTCTGTTTGGTGCTGGCAAGGTAGCGTACAGTAGGTTTATTTAAACTTGTATACCAGAAACAACTTTCCTATTGGCAGAAAAAGACACTAAAATAACAAAGGCTGAGGGTTTGTCACTACAGCTTGCCTCCACTCACCTGACTCATAGCCATTTAAATATTTATAAATTCAGATAAAAATTAAATAAAAAATCTGAATATTTCTTTCACTATTAGTTTTCTATGAAGACTTAATGAATCTGTACAGTAAATAGAGGAACCACTTGAGGGATATTAGCAGGCCGGGGTTGCAGTTGGAGGCATAAAAACCTCAGAGAGACCTGACAGTGTGGCAATGGGTATGAATAATTCTCCTGGTTTAATCATGATAGAAAATGGGATATGAAAAGCTTTTTCCGTAGCAACCATTACACATCTCTCCTGCTGTGTAGATTTAGAAGAAATGCCTACAATAAATTCTGGATCCCGTGATTCACATACTGTAGACAAAGATGGCACAAATATGAGAGATAATCTTCTATGTTTACTGACAATATATTCAACAATTATCTTGACGGTGGACAGGTTGGTATTAAAGGTCGCTACAATCTGCTGTGGCTGACAAGCTTGTTGTGGTGTGCTTCCCACAAAGCACACAGGTGGAATATAAAACACGACGGACACGTGGCAAAGAGATCCACAAAGCACAAGAATAAAAATTAGGACATGATAATTGTCTCAGGAGTTACAGAATGCATGGTTCTAGTTCCTCAACTTGTTTTTTTTTTCGTCCGATCTCTGTATTTCACATTTGATACATAAAAAACAACCTGTACCTACAGATCCTGTACTGTGTGATATCCAATATTCAAATCATGCATCATCTTGATTTCTTTTTCTTTTTCAGACTTTATGGACTTGGATTTGTTTTATGTTCCTTTTTTAGTGTGCAGTTTCATGCTGATGCTGCAGCTTTCAAGACAGGCCCTTTAAAGAGGAGAAATAAAAGACTACTTTATGTTTCGACTGCCATCTAAGAATCTCCCATATGCTCAATGTTACTCTTCAAAATTATGTAATCTTATAACTAAATGCCATTTTTTCTTCCTTTGTAGGATGTCTCGGTAGCTGGAAGTTGCGTCTTAGTTGGACTAGCACTTTGAAGAAGGAAAAGACCAGTTTTATAGTCTGAAACACACAATTTCACTTCTTATAATAAGTTGCCAAACCCTGTTTAAATGCAATCCCGTGGAGGAATGGCAGTCTTCCTTGAGCATCACAGAATGTGTTTGTAATGATTTTGCTTCAAATTAAGTTAGAATTGGGGGATTTATAGTCCAAAGCTATGGATAAGTTGTCAGGGAATAGTAACTTTGCCGCCCTTTTTGCAGAGAATCCAGGAGGAGTAGTTTCTCTCTCAAAAGTAAAATTCCCTCACCATTACAAATTATTGCTCCACTGCTTAGCAGGGCATGAAATCCCAACAAGAGGCAAAGCATCTTCTAAAGTGTCTCAGTGGAGTATTAATTGCTACACAACTGATTTTAAAGCCAATATAAGTCATGAAGGGGAATCATAGGAATGGTAAGATGCAGCGGTTCCTCTCGGAAAAGCAAAACTATAGAATCCATTTAAAGAACAGGTCACGCTGATCCCCTGAAATCTAATTTCCCCTTAAAGGGAATGTCAGAATTTTGCTCCAAAAGCACTTTTTCTATCAAACTGTAATCAACTTTCATACACTTTCTTCCGCTCAATTCAGGTGTGGCTTACAATTTCTTTCATTAAACACCCACACTTTCATTCAGCATGCTATGTATGATTTACTATGACCCCTGCTCTGTAGCATAACCTTCAGTTGCATACATGGAACCATTAATCCTCTTATTTCCCCATGTCACCTACACTGTGTGTGGCTGCTTGCGAAGACCATTAATATCCAACAAACACTGTTTTTTTTACACATCTAAACACATCTTTGTATTGACAAGGACTAAATGCACTGTTTCCACTTTCTAATTTCCTTTTGATACTCCCAGGATCTGAAGCCTTCTGTTCATATTTTTAAAAATGATTTCTTGCAGCACCGGTGACCTTGACTTTTTCTTTTATCGCCATTACCCTTGGGCATAGCTTCCTAGATTGTTCTAAGGAATAGTAAAGGTGACTTTGTTATGTACTCCATACAAAATTACCGTATCAGTGACATAAGATTCTTATATGACAATAACTATGAATTATTTTAATATAGTTTTAGGTTGTGTTGCTTCATTATAGTGTCAAAAGGCAATATCTTTACCTTATCATTATACAGTAAATGTTAATTGAACAATTTACGGCTGTAGAAATAAGACACCATCAATGTTTAACTTGGTCCTTCATTAGCATCTCTTTGAGTAGACAATTCTGTCTTCAGGTCGCAATATCCCAGGAAAATAAAGGCTCAGTTTACGGCACACAAAGGAAGAGGATATGGCTTAAATTGCACCTATACTTATGCAGTTAATACAATAAAAACAGGGACGCTCTGCAATCTGAACCAAGAGGTGAACTCTTTATTGCTCCCACATTGTCAATAACAGCGCTAAGAAGAGGCAACTGAACAAAATAGCATATGTTAGCTATCCCCAGGTAGCGCTACTGGCTGACTGACAGTGAAACAACAAGACTAATGGTTTCTGGTAGTAACTTTATCCACCAAAAGCGCCTTGTTAACAGTGGAGTTTCTAGTAAGGGAGACCAGTATTCTTCCTTTTTTAAAGCACTGAGATCAGGGTTTGTAGTTCATACAGATTTTTTGCAGCTATTTTCTAGCTTTGGATAGTAACGTTAGCCAGGCTGCTATTAGCAGTGTTGCTAACAATATACTGTAAAAACACTTCAATCTCTCTAACCTCAACGCACAGAAAAGTTTAGCAATGTCTCTGTTGTACAGTTTGTTTGGAAACCAAAACCGTGTGTCCTGTGTTGTAAGCATCTCTGAGGAAAACAGAAAGTGACTGTTGCCTTTACGACATCTGCACCAACAATATTTCTACTTGGAAACGCAAAGAGGTAGGAGTAAAGTTATCTGTTTGATGAACACACACAAGCCTTCTGATTTAATCCTCAGCAATGACAATCATTTATAAATAAGTCAAAATCTATGCCTTATTGTTGAGAGTCATACGAGGTGAAATAACTGTTATCAATTTTCTCATTAAACTCTTTCTAAAATAAGTTTATTTCTAACTTCTCAAGGAGACCGATGGTTGGAGGAGCCCTGGAGTGTTTATCCTCGAGGACTGTGAAAAATCGGGCTGGCATGCCTGTGCTGTGGGGAAATCAAATTATATTGTTGTGCACATCTCTTCTGCTTCATTGGGAGATTTCCTGCCTTTTTCTCAGTACCTTTCCCATGCTGATGCACATTGAGTGCTTCCTGTGACAACGTGTAGGGAAGTCACAACAACAAGCTATGTGATTGGCAATTTAATTCCCAGCCTGAGCGATTACCTGTGTGCTGTCACAGACTGTATAAATATGGAAAGCCTCACAAATTGAGAATCAATAGAACAAATATGAAACTCTTCCTCTGCCTAAATGTTGTTTGCAGTGCGTCATCCCTCTCAAGCAGTAAAAAAAAAGCTGAATGCTGATTCTCTGATAGGATTTCAACCTCAAAAAACACACTCCCTTTAAGTTTGACAAGCATTCTCGTATAGCTGGGATGAAAGCCAGGCATTGACTGAAATTTCAGAAGCAGAAGATGATTTACTGTCATGATGTGGATACAATGCTTACCTTCTGTTATAAGGTTGTTAACATGTGGAAAAATATTGTTGGCTGAATTATAATTAAAAGAACAGAGAAAGATACCATAGGATATATTTGGCATAAGAAAAACATAGGCTGCAGGAATGAAACTCCCTCTGGAGAGAACTTTGGGATGTTAGCCTTGCAAACCAATAACATGCACAAAACCCTATATAACACACTACAGTAAAAGGGGAAATCCAAAACAGCAGCATAGGGCCGCTTTACCAGCGTAATTGTGTGCAGGCCACATTATAATAACAGTATCTTTGATCTTAAAGACAAACATAAGGTCATCATATCCCCTCACTTACAAATCCAGAAACAGTGAGGGCAGCGTTGCTTGGAGAAATTAATGCACGGCTTATCTGAAAAACTGACTACGGTGAAAATGCAGCTGCAGTGTGACATCAACCCAAGAAATCCAAACAGATTACACCTGTCCCTGGACCACTGCACTGCAAAATACAAATCAGATATGGCTGTCAGATATGAGTCAGCGAGGCCTATGAGATCATCCAGCAACATCTCTGACTGTGATCATCCAGACAGTCAAAAGCAGAGGAAGCAGTTTGTCTGCCAGACACAGATGAACGTTAATTCTGAGACAAACTGCGTGGAAACACTATAGCTCTGTAAATTGCTTCACAATCTGCAGATCATCAGGGTTTCTTGACGGTGCATGAGGTGTAGCACCCTCAGGTTAGATGCATTCATACACTATGAGAACTGTTAAGGCGAGACTTGACCATATAAAAAGTACAAACTAAGAAGGCACCTCAAGGTGAAAAAATGCATACTGTTGCTTTAAGGAAAAACACTGCATGTTAGGATCTCAGGCATTTATGGTTTACGGTTTTATTTTGAAATGTATCTTGTTTTGTCACTTCCTGTCTTTAGTTTCCCTCCTGTCTGATTGTCTGATCGTGCTCACCTGTTGCCCCTGTGTGTCTCCTCCCCCTTCCCAGCTGTTTCTTGTCTTGTGATTACCCTCCTCTGTATTTAGTCTGTGCTTTCCTTTGTGTTCTTTGGCGTGTCGTCGTCGTTTCTTGCTGTTTCCCCATGATGTCTTGGATCGCCCTTTTCCAGCCCTCCCTTTACCACCGGTTTGCCTTTGTTTTCATTTGATACTTTTCCTTTTTTTCCAAGCATTTTTGTTATCAGCTTTTTATTAATAAAAGATCGCCCTTTGTTATACCTTTGAACCCCTGCCTCCTCTATTGCTTCTGTGCCTGGGTCCTTCCCCCAATCCTGACACTGCAGGTGAATAGGGTAAACATTATATATAATATATAGATATTTTAAACTCCTACGATTACTTACACTAAGATAATTAAGGAATGAGAACTTTGGCATAAAATATGGGCTTATTTGGATACAATTGTATTAAGCTAGATTCAAAATTATTCCTGTTCTCCTTAAATATATTGTATCATTCAATAAATCAGGAAGAAAACAGTCATAAAAAGCTAAGATAAAAGATGCAGCCCTCTGCTTATTAAAGATGATCTTGAAGCGATGCAATGCGGCTGAAGATCCTATTAAGTCATGAAGATATGGCATTTATTGAAAGGACCAGTGGGTGGAGGAACAAATAAGCTCGCAGGGGAGGTGGACGCACTGCTGCCTGTACTTTTTATGAGATAGTTAATGAGCATTCGGCTCTGGTCTGGTGGTCAAAGGGGGACCAAGGTGTGAGCCACTGCACGCTGCGATATCCAGCAGATGCCTCTGCAATGACAGCTGGTGAGGCAAATGGTCCAGAGTGCAAACATTCAAGGTAATTATGGAGTAATTATCCAGCATTGCTGCCATATGGAAACCAACCGAGCCCCATGCATCTTATTTCCATCCCGAGCTGGATCAGTTATTCATACATCAGCGGGTGGCATCTTCACAGACGATTTGATGTAGTTGTGAAGTAGGAAAAAAATAAGCTGTCTGTAAATGTATTTGGTGCAAAGTCACCCAGAAAATTTGGTAAATACCGACTCCTGTGTTGGAGGTACTCTAAGCCCGGCGCGCTTCATGCCCAGATATAGGAGTCAGTTATCTAAATAGATTTCTCCCAGGTGGACAAATTATTCATATCAGCCTTAAGTTTTGCCGCAGTGGGAAGATGCAACAGGACGGTCACGCTCCCAAAAGGTTTGTATCTTCATCAACCGGACATGGTAAAGTGCTGCAGCAATAGAGACACTGTTCTGTCTCATTAACACTGGAAAATCTCATTTTCAATTTCAGTTCTATTTTTAAAATGTTGTTTATCTCCCTTTTCAGCAACCTCTACTAATGTCCTCCAGGCACTTGTCTCATGTTTGCCTGTGAGTTTATTTAACATCAAAAGTGGACATAATAAACACACCCGATGAGTGCATTGATTCATCTTTCACACTTCCAGCAACAAAACCTCCTGCGAGAACAGATGTAGACATAACCCTTATCACTGATCTTGCAAGGCGTAGCCGGAGCTTCTAGCATGCTGACTTTTTGATGTTGATGATGTCTCTCCACGCTGCTGAAACACCGCACCCCCCGCCTCTGGGACTGAGGAATCACTTGCTCCACTGAAACCAACAGATAATCGCTTATCTACACTTGTCATGCCAGGCCCGCTACCTTTGCAGCTATTTGTCTTTAGATCTTCTTGGATATCAGTTTTTTGATGGCACTTTTTCACGCTCGCACAAACACACAAACAATGAGCATTCACGGCAGGGTGCCCACAAGCACATTGAGAAGCATGCACCACATACACACCAAGTGTGATATTCCTTAAGGCTTGCATTTTGGTGATAGGATGCATGGTTGGCAATAGGGGAAAAAAACTGAGTATTTCTCAGGCAAAAGACTATAAAAAATAATGTTTGCTCTGAAGGAGGTTTAAGGTTACTGTACTTACAGAAACTGCAGTGAGGTGCTGCAAAGTATCTGCAAACATTGGTATCATAACCTTAGGGACTCCAAATCATTTGAAGGAAACATTTGGCAAGTTAAACAAGAGTAAATGTCATTTTGTCTCACTTTTGTCAAGCCCTTCAATATAAGTCTGCCTTGAGATTGCTGCAAGTTCTCCTCTTCACTTCATACTGTTCGTTTTTTTTGCTGGTGTTTTCCATTTTAGGTCAGACAGAGATTTCATTTCGGTCATTATATAAAGAAAATGTGCTAGTCTTAATATCCGAAAATAGACCTCTTCATTATTCAAAAGTGCAAGTCTGACATGCGCTGATCAACAAAAACCTTCTGAAAATGTCTTTTAGCGACCAACTGAAATTTGCATCTGTCGAGCATAAATAAACATCTCTTTATTTATCATTTATTGTTAATGAAAACACATTTTGCACTTTCTTATCACGTAAAGTTTTCAACAACATAAAACAAACATTTGTAAAAACAAAAACTAAATAAACGTCTTATCCGTTTTTTATTGGTCTGAAAAATAAATGGATTTTCTCGGTCGAAGAGACACGTTAAATCAACAATTGGCGATCCAAATGAAAAATGTTCGAAATGACAAATACAATTTCACCAAGCATTCAAGAGTGTCTTCTACCCTGCAAAACTTTGACATATTGTATTGAGCATTACACTTACAAAAAAGCCGTACTCTGTGCTCTCTGATGCCTTCTTTGTGTGCATTCATCAAAAGTCCGCTGCAAGATGGCAGCCTAGATTGATAACTGTTCATGAAGGAGCCGAAAAACCGGCAAGTAACTTGTTCACAGAGGGAGCGCTGGGAGGCCCCCTATCTGATGAGTGAAAGAAAGGGGACAGAGCAACAGTGTGAGTGCAGACAGCGCTGGAGATACTGTCGGGTTATTGATGTGCTGCAATAAAGCAGCAGGAGGCCTGTTAGAATGAGCTGAAGAGCTTGTATCCGTCCCCTTTAAGACTATCAATCATAACATTTGTACCCAATTAACAGTGGCTCATTGCTTCAAAGCAAATGCATATTGTTGCCGTTTCGCTCCCTATTTATGTAACAAAAAGCACATCTCACTATCTTCCATTTAAGTTAAAGTGTACATGAATAGAGAGTAAAATGTGTGTTTTGGTTGATTTGGCTCTTCTGTTCTGTCCCAGTTAGCACCCTGGGAAGGGCGTCTCGCTTAATATGGGGAAAAGGCATCAAGGCCCTTCATCTTAAATAGTTAATAATTATGTAATTAATTCTCATGCTACTCAACTTTGTAGATAATTCATGAAAAGGCTAGAGGGGGAATCAGTCGAAATGTTGGATGGCTGTGGGACGAATAACAGGCTCAAAGAAACTTTGAAATATAGGCGCGTATATCGATCTTGACATGCTATATAAAGTACGTGTGAAACTGTAGTATAAAACCACCAGACATTAACTAAAGAGCACTGGAAACAATACATCTTAATCTATAATATCAGACCAACATTTTTGGAATATGTTAACTGTTATTGTGTGTGTGTGTGTGTGTGTGTGTGTGTGTGTGTGTGTGTGTGTGTGTGTGTGTGTGTGTGTGTGTGTGTGTGTGTGTGTGTGTGTGTGTGTGTGTGTTTTTCGCCCACAATGTGACTCGATCACAGCTGGAAAGTAGCTACAAATGACGCCAAATTTGCTACACCTGTCCTAAGACCCTTACCGCTAACCATAACCATCTCCAAACTGTTGCTGGCCCACCTTCAACTAGTCTTTCTCCCCTTGTTACCCCCTTCCCTTCCTTCATCAAATATTACTACGTATCAGACACACAAAAGCATCCTCAAACCTTGACGTTTTTTCACAACATTACTTTACAATGACTGCCTGCTCAATCGCTGATAAGGAATTCAATGGCCACAAACACTGCCAATCTTGCTACACAAAAACATCACGCACACCAGATTAAACCACTCTGCCATGGCACCAGCCCAGGAGTTACATTGCCAGTTAGAAACTGTTGTATTCGCAGAGTATAACAAGATTTAACTCCATTCTACAATGGGGGTCAATAAAAGTCAAAGCTACAAACGCCAAGTCGGTCATTGCTTTAGCTGCTTAGGGTTGTGGATATCGAACAACTTAATTTAAGAAACAAAACCAAACAGTATTACCTGATAGTTTAGCCTCAGTATAGATGTATAACATATGTGATTAAGAATTGTTTTTTTGGCCACCTGATGAATATAAGATTATTTTGGTCTCCTTTGGGAGAAATTGTAAGATTTGTATCTGCTAAATCCTTCACTATGTTCACTAGTTGCTGCAAAACATTTAGTGTAGGGCAGGTTACGTTAACTGAGGTTTTACAGATTTTCTGCAAAAAAAGCTGCCTGCTGCAACTTGAATCATCACTAATAAGAGCGGAGCAACAGTATTCTACTTTTAGCCATTTCTTTTTTACCTTTTAACATACTGGCTCAAAGATGAAATTTAAATTAATTGAGGCCCCATGTACATTACGCTGTGTTGCTACTTTATTTAACACTGTTATTCTCAGGAAACACAAAGTTATTAAAAAGACTGACGTGGTTCAAATCAAATTTTAATGATGCCTCTTCTGCCGGCTGGGTGACAATGCTGTGGCCTGAGAGTCACAGTAGCTTTTTACTCATATACAATGTGATTAAAATGTTGATGAAGCACTGACTTGTTCTTTATTAGTCAAAAGGCGTTTCGGTTTCCAATTATCTAGATTAATCAAAACTAACTTGGAGGGGACAGGAATCAATGAATCAGTCATTCTAGTCCACGACTCACAATTCTTCCAAGCACAGAAGGGCACACAGGGACATCTCCACCTCTCACTGCAGTGTTGTTCGATTTTCTGGATGTAGTTATACAAGTGAGATTGTTCTCTTTCTGGAACAAATAGTCTTTCTTTTTGTTGCGTTTTCATCTCTCCACTTGTTGACGGAATATGTATTGAATCCAAATAGCATTTATTAAACATCAAAAAGTGCCTTTTCTTCCCTTTCCCATCCATCTTATTGGTTCTGCAGTTCAGAGCTTTAGATTTGTTTCTTGTTTTGTCTCTAATAAAAAATATGTAACTTTTTCTCTTCTGATGCTGATATTGTTTTATTACTTGGATGGCCTACAGTAAAATACTAGCACTGAGATAACACTTTAAAATAAGGTGCACACATTTGTGAGGCGTTGCTAAGGAACAAGTGAGGTTGAAATCCACTTGATAATTTATGAATAGTTATTACGTTGTTGAATATGTCTAATTTGAGGACTTTAATTTTGAATAATGGTGATTAACTTGAAAAATAGACGATGAGCTTATTTATTAATAAATCATTAGATCAGTTCTTAAAAATCTGAGTCATTCCAGATTAAATGTGAATCAACACATGCCCACCATAAACTAGGAACGACTCAATAACAACTTGTTACTGAATCATTACTCACTCTTTCTGTCCACCCCCATGATAGTGACACACTGTGATTTACATTGGCAGTTTCTAAGGAGTCCCTTAATATAAACATTTTTGTAACTGAGGAATTCACAGCTAGTGCCTTATAAACAAAGCAGGATGACACACACATATTTTAATGATAGCATTTAGACAACATATTAAGATGTATAACCAGTTCATGCAATAAACACAGCATGTACCAGTGAAATATTACCTTCACTTCTTCAGATTCCTTGTTATTGTCCTCTATAGAGGAAATGTGTATTGCATTTAAGTCTATCTGGAAAAGAGGAAGGGGTTTGTTATTTAGATCTTTTGCTGAATAGAGTGTGCAACTTTTTTGGCCTAGCCTTCCCCTTGCAATTTAAAAAAAAATAATAATGCAGAGATCAAATAGTTAGATCAACAAGAGGTTTTTCATGTGCGCCACAGGTCATAAAGTTGCTTCACATGCAGAGGACCAACCCTATCTCATATCTATAAGTGCTTCTTCTTTCTGAACTTCACTGATGTCAAACAAAGTTCACTTTAAACTGTAGAAAGAATAGTAGATCAGCCGCCTCCTGCTTGAGGGTCAGCTTGTGTTCTGCACAAAGTGCATCATGATCACTGTCCAATGTGCTGATCCTGCAACCCCCATGATGCAGTAGATATCTGACTGCCCGTCAGTCGAGCTTATCAGCAGGATTGTATGTACTGAGAGGGGATGCAGTCTTGAGGGCTAATGAGATTTGTTGTTTCAAACGTCAATGATAAGTCAGGAAGCTTTGCAAAGGATTCAGTATTTGAAATGTTTTCCCCTAATCTCGATCATCTCTGGGGATGTGGTTCATTTGTAGAATTGCCTTTTTTTGTCTGTTCTCTAGTAATTCACCATTATCTTCTATATACATTACCTGAGATCCAACTATGGCCAGATATATGGTGTGAACCAAGGCCTTAACAAAGACCAAAGTTTACCCAGTATACCTTAACTACTTTATGTGTATATGTGAAGGAAGCGCCCTCCCACAGTGAAACCCTGTGATTGAACAAATGTGTGTGTTTGGATGGAATCTAGACACACCCTCCCAGGACACATAAGGAGGGGGGCAGACTACCAGAGTCTGGCATTTATGAGGCATTCAGTTGTCAGTTGGCTGCCAGTTGGCTGGCCCACATCAGGGGTAGGAACATTTAGTTTGCTACTTTGTCCTCAATTCTGAGATATACTGCATTCAATTATATCTTCACTCAATCCCTACAAACTACTCAACATGTTGTATACTGTATTGTAGGGTGTTACCAACCTACAACGGTGTAATCCTGAATTGGACAAGCTTTTTGCATACTTTTTTTTTACCCTTTACCTTTCGGGTGTCAGAAAGTGGAAGGGATGCTGCAAATAACATACCAAAAAATATCAACGTGTCAACCAGGCTGACTTCACGCTGCGGTTGGTCAGGTGTGCAGTGTTGGGACATTAAGCAGGGTTTGAACTTCTCTCCCGAGCTTCCTTTTTCCATTCATCACTCTATTAGTTTTTATGTGTTAAACCAAGTGCAACACCATTTACGACTTTGAGAAGAAACTGCCATGAAATGTGTGACCTCGTACTAGTTTTAACAATTTTTTTGCATCCCACCCTTTTTTATGAGGGCAAACCTTTCACTGAACCTTAACGTGTAGCCTGTTTGGATAAATAAAACCATTTTCCTGTAGACCTAGCTTAATTAACACTCAAATGTTGTTTTACTAAATCTGAATTCATCCATACATCTCCAATTACATCCATAGACATTGCAACCCTGCCTAAAAAAAATGTAAGGTAGCTACTAATTCGTTTTTCCAATTGTGTTGTGGTGGGAAATGTAATTCCCTCATGGAAACATATTGTATAAAAGTGTATTTACCTTGTTTGAAAAACGTTGATGACATACTGTATAGTTTATAAAGTAATTTCCTGGAGACGCTAACGATATTTCTTATTTTCAGTCACTTCACACCTTTAACTCTCCTAACCCAAGCTTTATCTTGTTGTCCAAATTAGAATTTCTGTTGATAGCAATATACAGTATAGAAGCTCTTTTTTGGAACTGACTCTAATAATATACGATGATAACATTGATCATAATGTCTGTTAAAAATGGCTTTAATCGGTTGCTTCTTGCAGTTCTTGGCAGCGTTCTGTATTGCCTGCTCCTACTAGAACAGCTGAAAAATGGGATTAGGTTCCAAAATGTAGTATAAGATTTGGAAAGTGAGAAATGTCAGCGCCTTCCCAAGTGATCCTCAGCTCATTGATATTGATCAACAACACTGTCGGCTCCACTGCAGATGGATGGTGGTCATTTAGTTCTCTGGGGCCAGTTAAAATCTTAGTTATTGCTCTTTAAAACGTGGCCCTCTACTCCCGGGATCAGGGGCAGTGGGAGAGGAGCAGACAGAGAAAAATATGTCACAGACAATCAATATGGCTGTGAGAAGCAGATGTGACAGACTCAGAGTGAGATGTTGGTGAATTATAAAGGGAAAGGTTAAAGGTTAGAAGATGTGCTGTATGTGGTCCTTGCCCCCCTCTACTCACACGATGATAGACTGACCCCCGGTGTCATAGGCTGGGTAATCACTTCGGGTTTCTTCCACCTGCCTTTGCGAAACCTCTATGTTGATAAATCACACCAGTGATTTAAGATTTATATCCATCCATTTTACGAGTTAGTCTATACCTATAATTTTTTGATTCTGTGTCATTTACATCTAGAACGTGCCCGCCCTGCTTACAGTTATAATTGTAGCATTCAGTGCTTTCCATAAGAAACACTGTGCGTGTGTGAGATAGATCAAGAGAGAATCACACACCTCTGTCACAACCACCAGCAGGACTTCTTTGACAAGGGCAGCAGCAGCTTGTAATTTATTCTGATGGCTCCCCCCTCGCGCCATACAGCTCTGAAGGTCATCCTCCACACTGATAAAAAGGCCGAAAGAAAAGCGTTTTCACAAGTGATAATGAACTCCTTATTCCCTCAAACTCCATGTCCGAGGAGTGGCTGGCACAATTTTCGCTGTAATGCGAGCTGTCAGGTGGTTTTGTGTAGCCCGAGGGAGGATTTGCTGCCGTGTCAGGCCGACAAACAGAATTGATTGAGGTTCTTTCAGCATAAGAGAAGCCCAGAGAGCACAAAAATGAACCATAAAATATGATAAACAATGGCTGAAGAAAGGAGTTGGCATTTCATGAAACACACAAACTAGCTGAGGAGATTTATGTTAGAGTTTTTGTGTTTAAAGCCATGCTTCTGCGGTTAGTTTTATAGCTGGTGTAACATTCATCCTCATTTTCACTCTATGCTTTTTTATATATTTAAATATTTATGAATTGCATATTTATGTATACTGGCTGTTTAGAGGAATGACAGCATATCTAAAACCTCCTCAGTGCAAGTCTTTTCTCTGGACCGAGTCTTTAGTGGTGAGAGAAGAAGACTTCTCTGTGTGTATTTGATGAAGATCCGATCGAAACCACCAAGCAGCAAGGCAACTTCAAAGAGTAGTGGATAAGCTATGTAATGTTTGGAGAGTAAGAATAATAAAGATTTAAGGGCGAACAAAAGTTGCGGGGTTATCAAATGGATGCAGTGGATATCTATAAAACGTACACGTTCTTCGAAGCAGTAGGATTGCTTTGACTTCATACATATTTGCCTTATAAAGTAGGTTTTCAGAATCATTTCAGGTCCTGTTAGCTGTTGAATGGATTATTAGAAGGGTGAACTACCTTGGACTTAGCTTTGAAATGTTTTGACCCCTTTAACATGATACTCACTCATCACTCACTCAGCCTTGCGCCAAACTAAAGACTTAGAGATCAGAATTTGAGAACAAGTTTTGCCCGGAACACATGACTCTGCTGCTTCAGACCTTTTAAGGTTTCAAGGGATGTAAGTTCACAGAGCTCAGAAAATAGCTGCCTTGTCTATGTTGCTATGTCGACATTTCTACTGGTAAAGGTTTCATAAAGACCTCATACCTAGGAGATAAAACTGGTCTTTTGTCATCATAAAAAAAGCCATACGAGTGTTTCGATGATCCTCTTTGATAAAGGTCTTGGGAAGTTTAGGCAACTTAAAAATGTCACATATATAGTCTGAAACCAGTAGAGCTTCAGATCAATTCATTTTCTTCTAATGTTGATATCAACTTGCAATTTTTGGTTCTGAAAAGTGATCCAATGCGGAAATGCCTTGAACCTACATTCTTTCTGATGGCCAGCAGACATCTCCACTGGTTCAAACATAATGTCTGATTATATAGAAGTCTGTGACAAAATGACCCTACATTTCCATTTGTTTATTACCACAGTTGACATTTTCAAAATAGGTCTATGGTTTCAACCGCTTGTTTCAAGTCTTTGCAATACAACATGATGTCCATTGTGCAAATTAAGGTCCCACTAAGAGAAAAAAAGATGATAAAGCAGCGTAAGCTTCAGCGTGTGCCATCCATGTGATTCAGCAGTTAAGGACTCAAACTCTTTCACAGTGTGTTTTCAGTTCATGCAAAGTAATTGCAACATTTGGTTGCCTGAAAAGGTCTTGCTCAACATTAGGGTTGTATTGGCTCCAGACTTTTGTGTCACTCCAAAAAAACAAAGATGGTGATGGCCAAGAGGCACATTATTGTACTGCGGTATATCATTAGAGGATAAGAATCAAACCTCTAATTTACTCATAATGACAGATCAAAGTCAGAAAACACGTCCTCCCATTTTCCCTCTAGTGTTGTTATGTTGTATAATTGCGTCTTAATGAAAACCCACAGGAGGTACTCACACAAGAACAGATTTGTGGCCATTATGACTTAAGTTGCTTCCACTTTAAGTTTTTAAAGATAGCTCTTTTTCAGACCGTATGTGGCCATTGTTTGAGCATGCAGGAGAACTTTTGATTCAGTTAATATTAACACTTAATATTATATTATATTCTATGATATTGGTTGTAACGCCTGCAATGAAATGATAGCTTCAAATGAGGTTATTGCCTTGTCGCTTAGTGCCATTTAAATTGAAATAGAGAGGAACTATGAATATGGACTAAAGATAATCATTTGATATTATCATTGGCAAAAGCAAACTACCTCATCGTCCCTTTCAATATTAAAGCCCCCCCCCCCCCCCGTTTGTCTTTGTTAATTACTAAAATATGTGCCCTGTGTGAAACTAAAATGAAATGTGGACTTTTTAAGCCAAACAATGATGTCATTTAGTTGTTTAAACATAACCCGACCCTAACCCTAAACAACTAATTATGTTGCATTTAAACATTTTTAACTAACATTTAAACTATGTGTTTGAAACAGTAACTGTAATACTGGAGAAAATATATGTTATCGAGAATGCAGTTTAGTTGTATGGGAACATAATTTCGTAGGAGAAAGGTTTGAAAGGATAAAGCAATAAGGCATGGAGTGCAAATAATGTTATAATAGGTATGAGGCATGAGTATATTTATGTCATTTTCCCACAGAGCAAATGTAGCTCTCTATGATACTCAATGGGGCTTCACTGTTGGCTGGCAATGACAAATTGTGTTTAAATGAGATCGCAATCTTGATAGTGATTTCCTTGGACAAATATAAAATGGCAGATAGAGTGGCAAAGTGGACTTGGATTGCATGCAGATGTGCGTGCCTGCAGGAATCATTAGAAGTGCAAGTTGATCGATTTTACTTATTATACACCAAATAAAATGTTTTATACTTTGGTTTTTTTCATTTAGGCATGTCTAAATTCATGGGAAGCTGTGCTATCTTATCGTTTACATGCAAACAGATCTAAGAGGCACCTGAGCAACAACACTGTTGCAAACATCGTTCAGATACGAGGCTGAAGGAGCTTTTTGGCTAAAGTACTAGTGGTGGCTCAATATCAAGGTCTGTATCAAGTGAGAGCTAGGCAGAGAAGAACACCCCACAGGCCCCGCTCACAGAAAACATGCTGTTCCTCACACTTTCGTCTCCAATCTCTTTTATCTACTATCCGCAATCTTCTCTAAGGCTTTCAGCAGGACAGCATCAGAATATTTATGATTACCGTAGTTTGTTAACGTTGTATTTCACCTGGAAATAAAACCAGAATAAGTGTTTTGTGTCTCAAACTCAAAAGTATCTTCCAAAGACAAAACAAGGTCTTTTAAGACACATTTTTGACATCTTAAACTCCCCAAGTTTTAGGGTACAAATGGTGATGATACAGGCAAAGTTTTAAAGGATTTAAACTCCCAAGGATGTCTTGTAAAGCTGAGGAGATTTAGCAAAGGCTTTTCAGACGCTGTGAATTGCATCTCAGAGTGGTTATGTGGAGGCCTCGCACACACCAAATCAAATCAGTCCTGTCAAATTGAAGCTGCTGGATTCCATGCCTGTGCGGAGTGTCAGTGAGTCCGACCTCTCCTCCCCCCCTATCCACAGCACAGCCGGCCCCTCATCTGCTCTAAGCACTGTCATAACAACACAGTCAATACACTGAATATCCTGTACTCATCTACATGGATCATCATGGGGCATGCCGATCAGCACATGCGGTGAAAAGCATGGCTATAAATTAATTAAGGCTTTTTGTGTCATATATCCAGGAGTATTGGGTGTTTAATGGTTAGGAGTGTGATACGTTTGAGTCCAAATCATATTGAGCTGCTGTTAGGAAAGGCAAGCTCTCATGAAAGTTCCTTTCTAGATTTAGACGTGGGTGTAGTCGGTCAATAATAATGACTGTTCCTCCATGGACAGTGTGAATGCGAATCTGTTGTCATCTGTCAAACTTATTTCAACGTCAGATGCTAGATAACAGTTAACAAGTCCCAAGATTCACTCTGTCAGGAGAAAAAAAGGAAGAACACTTGAATCATTGATTCAAGACGGATTAAAAGTAGAAAAAACTAGTGCAGCACAAAGGCACGTTGTCACACATTAGCATTCAAAGCATTACAAGCGCAGCACTGACAAAACAATTAAACTATAAAAGAATCATTATTCATTTGTTGGCTCTGTCAATTTTTTCTAAATGAAACAAATGGAATATTGGATGCAGTTTAATGCAATATTCCAACCCTCAATTTCCCCTTAACATTAAAGGGGCCCTATTATACTCATTTTCATGTTCATATTTCGATTGTGTACATCTAATGAGACATGTTCACATGCTTTAGGGTTAGGGTTAGGCTCTGTATCAATAGAAGCGCAAGTGGTATATAGTGATGTCATTATGTCAGGAAGTAAACAATCCAATGGAAGCGCTTGAGGTGTGGGAGAGAAACTCCCTTTGGAGGGAACTTGGATTTTTTAGCTTTAGACCATGTACATGAACAAAACCTATACAACACACTACAAGAGAGGGAGAATGCCCAAAAGCATATTAGGGCCCCATTAAACACAACTTTGATGTCGTATTTTTACATTACTGTTTAATTTCTTTTTGTGACAAATATGAAGAGATGCCATCTGTCATAAGGTAACTGTTAACAATGTTAATGTCCCCTCCATACGTGGTTCTAAAGCCAAATTTAGAGCGTACAAATAATAGATGAATAATAAAATAACTAAAAAACAAGGTCAATCTATTCAGCAGCCAGCAGCACACTAAACTTTTCCAACCAGTGCAGAGAATCTTTCTATACTTTAAAAAAAAAATAGATGAATATTTATTCCAGCAGTGTTTGTAGCTAGTATCTAGTTTCTAAACAGTGCTTAGCATAATTTGAGTAATACCCTTTAGATCATGGTGTGAGCGGTGCTCCATCCAAACTGACGGACGCCTTTTAATTTAAAGGGAAATCACGTCTTTATTGTGATAATGAAGACATTGGCCATCCGGTAATGAACCAGATAACTGACACATCAGTAGATGAAGCAGAACGGCTCATCATTTACATACTAATTTATGCACTTATATTCAAGGATAAGCACATATTACTCAATGCTTAAAACTACTTAATATTCATCACACATCCTTTGCTTATTTCCATTTTCGCCTGCTTTAATAAGCAAACAAAAACAAGATCAGTGAAGTTTTAGGTTTGCTGGTGGTTTTAAGAGGGAATATGGTGAGAGCAGCACAGAGTTTAAAACCCAGTCACAGTTTGGAGTTGCACAAAGGGAGGAAGAGACAGCCAGAGAGAAACAGGGGATCATCTTTCATCCAGACCTATTTTATTAGTGATCTTAAAAATTCTTCATTTTGGGATCACACTGTCAGCTCTGCTCCAGTTTCCTGTTGGAGAGGTTTCTATCCATTTTGACTGCAGTTAAGATGTCACTTTGATGATAATAACATATCCACATTTAGACTGATTCAAGTTGTTGTGTAAATCTTTTTTTTTTTTTAATGGGGTCACGTAGATAATCTTCAATCCCAACTTTTGCTAAATGTGTTTCTTTGATTAGATCTACCTGAATCACCAAAAAATGTGTCAAGTAAACTGGTATATTTTCTTTTGTTTTTGAATTATTTTTTAAATGAATAGTTTAACTTTCATTTGCTTCTTTACAGACAGTTAGATAAAAATTGATTGGTTGTATTTGCCTGTTATAATATAAGGCTACAGCCACCAGCTGGTTGGCTTAGCTTAGAGACTGGAAACAGTGTGAACAGAAAGCCTGGCTCTTTTCCAAAGGTTCTGTATTATGTTTATGTATTTTCAAAATGCCTCAGGCAACAGCTGTTGCGGGCGCAGAGGCATTTAGTTTTTGGGTTGTCTGTATCTTATCCCATATTCCTTCTTGTGATGTTGATATCTCAGGACACATAATGGGAGTTTCGTCAAATTTGGCAAAAAGCATCCACTTTGACTCAAGGATGAAGTGATTAGATTTGGAGTTAAATGCCAAGATCACCGTGACCTCACATCCATCCCATACCCGTGACAGCAATATCTTCAGAACTCATTAAGGGATTTTTTTGGACTTGACCCCTCAAAGATTAGCTGATCATATTTTAACGTTCAGAGGTGAATACTGTGACTTTACAATACATTTTTGGCCCTTAAGTCAATAATTCCTTTACTAATTATGACAATTTTGTTTAAGGTGTTGTAAAGTACAAACTGATCAAATGGGGACCATTGGAACAGACATGCTCAAAATTTCCTCTTTGCCTGGAGCAGTGATTCTGCCTGGGCATTGGCGTGAACACTCTTGGAGGGGTGCATTGAGGAGACTGTACTTCAGGTTTAACATGTTTGTTTTGTACACTTCAGGTAAACAAACAATTTACAACATGTAAGTTATTGAGCTTACTTGGTGCTAGTAGCCAGATTTGTTTTAAGTTATGGTTATCGATACATGGGGAAGTGTCCAAATGACAATTTACGGAGAAGTTTCATGCTTTGCAAAAGAAAAGAATGGTGTAAAATGAACTTTGGAGAAAAAGGGGAGATTTGAGGTTTAAGAATGGGAGTGATAAGAGCTTTAGCCCGCATACAGCAGCTTAATGTACAAAGGAAGCTTAAGATCAGATGATACCTCCATTGATGCTTCCAATGATAATGATCATGTTAGACATCCAAAGGAGTGATCAGCTTCTGATTGTAAGTGTCGGAGTTGCTTGCAGTCCTTGCAGTGTGCAGCTCAGCAAAGGCAGTCAAACACTCCAAACTAAGACAGGAGAGGATGTTCGCTGAATCCAAAAGAAGTCAGAAATGTAGGGGATCTACTCTCGAGGTGAAATAGAGTTCTTAATGTGCAGAAAGTACGACCAATAAGAGGCAGAGAGATGTTGTAGGTCGAGAGGAACAGGGTTATGCAGACCTTGATGTTAAGAGAGCCAACCCTCAAAGGAACAAAAGAACAGCCCCAGAAAGTGGAAATTGATTGTAGAGGGGAAAACAAATCTATCACAACAAGAAAGTGGCAAAGTTCAAATTGTGCCAAACAGACCAGAGGCAATGAATACAGAGAGTGTAGTAAACTACAGGCTTAGTAAAGTAAATAAAAAAGTTTGGAGTGTGTCGGCGTCTATGATTATTTGAGCAGAATGTGATGTGCTAGTGTCACCATAAATCCCAGCCACCGGCTACGTTGTCGTCCGTGTTAAGATGCAGGGACACAGAGACATATCCTGTCAGGAAGCAAAGTTAGTCTTCCTCGACATGTTGTCACGCTCAGCTGTGCACCCCATCGTTTAAATCCTTGGCTGTGGTAGATGACAGTAAACAAACTAAATTAATTATGAACCTGCAACAAATTATCTCTGTAAGTGAGGGGTGGATATGGTGGCAAATAACTATTATTATATATAAAAAGGCTATGGGCAATAGATGGCAATAGGGGTTGAGACTAACTCACAAAGGTCTGAAAATTACAGGGCTGTTAGCTATGCAGTGAACACACCACTACCCCAAGCTGTGTTAGTAGGACTCCCCAGGATAATGAATAAAATATAACATATATTATATATACCTTTTTTCTTTTATCTGTCAATTTATCTATTTTTTATCTGCTAAACCTGGTCGGGTTTCGGGGGCTGCAGGCTTAACAACGTATTCCAGACATTACTCCCCCCCCCCCCATTGTTTTAAAGCTCTTGCAAAGAGAACTCCAGGGCGTCCAAATGAGATATATAATCCCTCCAGCAAATTCTGGGTCTATTCCTGGGCCTCTTAACAGTGGAACATGCCAAAACGTACAACGGGAGGTGCAGAGGACTTATCCTGATCCAATTCCCGAACCACTTGCTCTTCACCATTCGATGCAATAGAGCAGTAGCTAGACTCGGATGTTCTCCCAGATGTCCAAGACCCTAAGTGTAAGTTAAGTTAAGTTTTCCCTGTCTGAAACACCTCAATTGTAGTCCTTTGTACATCTGGGACACAGTGACATTACTATCATACTTGCGCTTCTATTAGCTAGCACTCAAACACATTGTTCCTGATAGGCTAAGGGATGGGACATCTAAAAGTGGTTGACCAATCACAACAGAGCCACCCAATCAGAGCAGACTGGGCTCTGGTTTCAGACAGAGGGTGAAAAGCGTGGCTGCAGCACAGGCAGTATGAGAAAAATAAAGAGCTTTTTGAACATTAAAGCATGGAGACATGTCCTAGTAGAGACACAAAATACAAATATAAAACTGAAAATTAACATAATATAGGGTCCCTTTAAATTTGTCTCAGCAGCACATTGTGAAGGATGGCTTTTATTATAAAGAAGCCTATGTTTGAATAATCACTCAAATCAAACCTGGGCATAACTAAAAATGCATTGCATAAAAAAAATCCCTTCGACACATAACAAAAGGCTGAGCCCAGTCACCCTACGAAGGAAACTCATTCGATTGCATTTATAGAGATTTCATTTTTTCAGAATCAGAATCCCTTTATTAGTCCCACAGAGGGCACATTTAAATGTGCTACAGCAGCAACAGAGCCAGACAGCTTTACAAAAGAAAATATGCATTTAAAAAAAATATTAGGATAAGAAAATAAAAACACACAATTTACAAAATACACATCCTGAAGGAGATATAGCAGCCAGGTAAATATTGCACAGCTGTTGATACTGGAATATTTATGTTTATATATTGCACATAAATTGTTATTGCACAACTAGTCAGTTTTCTTTTTGTTGTATGCATGGGGGGTCTACCAGGGGCCATGCTGGTTGTAAAGTCTGACCGCTGCAGGAAGGCAGGACCTGCGGTATCTCTCCGTGCAGCAGCCTTTTTCTTTTGGGTTACTACCTAAAGTTCATGACCAATGCTGTGCATAACCTTTCTACTTTTATGACCCATAAAAGTTGTATGTCTCTTCAGACTGCGACTGTGTTTCTGTGCTCAAACTGTTCAATTGATATATCTATCCATTATTTTATTTATTTTCAAGGACAATGCTTGTGATTAACATTACTGTTATTGTGCCAGTGTAAGCCAAATGTTAATTATCAACTGTTCCTCAGCCTGATCTTAAATTGGAGGTTATGGTTTGTTCGTAGGAGGCGCTCAACGCAGGACTCACACCAGGAGGCAGATGAAGGTTAAGAGGTTTATTACTGTGATTACTGTTGATGGACATGGGATGAAAAAAGGGTACGGCTGGTGGACACACACACACACACACACACACACACACACACACACACACACACACACACACACACACACACACACACACACACACACACACACACACACACACACACACACACACACACACACACACACACACACACACACACACACACACACACACACACACACACACACACACACACACACACACACACACACACACACACACACACAGAGCAAAGGGAGAGACAGATGCATTAAAATAGATAAGACAGCTACAGTTCTAGTAGACTTTGATATTGACAAATGAAGTGCACTTTTAGACTCAAACTAATTGTTTTGTTTGGAGTCCATAAAAAAACTCACCTCTTTTCTGACCCTTCACCCTACCCTAACTGTGTGTAGAGTCCATAGATAAACCACAAACTGATTAGACAGAGTATTCCCAGTGGAAGATGGTGTCACAAATGTGCAGTAACATTCCCTCTGAGTTTACTCAATAAATTAGGGATGCATGCTCAGGGATTATGGGCTCAGCTGGTGAGTCTTTCTCGGAGAATAGGGTTAGACAAAGGGAGAGAAACATATGCAAATCTATCATGCCTAACACACACAGGAAATGTGCATAAAATATGGGTGTATATCGGATTTTAGTTTGCTTACAGTTTGATCATCCATATCCTCCATACTCCCTTATTGCTGATATTAGGATATTGTGTAAGGTCCACTTCTTTCCATTTTACAGTATGTCGGAGTCATAAGTACACAGTGTTTATTTCTGGAAAGGCATATCATTTCGATAAGGGGGAGAGGATTGGAGCTTGCTATGCCTCCTACAGAAGCAAGAGGTCCTGGGCATAAGCTCATATTGATTTTGAAGCTAGACATGCTATATATCTCACTTATCTCACCCTCAGGAGCGGCTCTACATACGTTTTGGAAAATCACCACGCCACCTGTAAAGATTTAGTATGAACTCACTCAGAGTGTGTTATAGAGGGTAGATACATAGAATCGGAGGATGAAACCCATACATGCACACAGCAGAGCACTAGCAGTGAAATTTGTCCTCTGCATTTAACCCATCCTAGGAGCAGTGGGCAGCTATTGTACAGCGCCCAGGGAGCAATGGGGAGGTGGGGATTGGAGGTGTCCAGTGCCTTGCTCAAGGGCACCACAGCAGGGAGGTGAACTGGGACCTCTCCAAGAAGCAGTCCACGTTCGAAATTTCAAGTCTGTTCGGGGACTCGAACCGGCGGGAGGTATATCGCCTCATAAGTGAAGTTATAAGTTAGAAAATTAATCAAATGCAGGTATATGTTTCTTTATACTTGAATATGCTTTAAGAAACATCTCAGCTCTCCGTAGGGTTTCAGTTCTTTAGTTGGCAGCTCATTTCAGATCAGATCAGATTCAACTTTATTGTCATTGAGCAGAGTACAGGTACAAGCCAATGAAATGCAGTTAGCATCCAACCAGAAGTGCAAAGATGTACTTCAATATATACAGGGAGAAAATAAATGACTACATACATATGTTATACCAGTAAGTATTTAGGGATTGTATATGCAGTATCTACAGATTGTATATGCACAGTATAGACAGTATAAACAACCTGTACAGGAGCGTCAGATTGCTGATAATAAGGGGACATATGAAGGGTCTATTTCAAGTTTGTTATGCAAATAAGTTATTGGGATATGATTTGTTTGAAATATTTTTCAACTTGAATTGACTCAATTTATTTAAAAATTGGTCTTCTTAACAGATGAATACTGTGTCATATATTTATATTTAAGAACTACAGTATAGGAAAAGAAGTTTCAGGTGTGGACATATTCCATTATACATTTAGTATTTGCTGAGGGCCAATTAAAAGTGGACCGCGGGCTGCATTTGGCCCCCTGTCAAGAATTGGAGATTTGTATTTGTGGCACTGGAAGAGAAACATGGGCAAGGAGACTTGATTGACAGCACTTGGCATTTCTCAACATTCAGTATTCGTTCTGTCACTATGCAGCAGACAGCATGTATCCAGGCCTCATGCAGTCTGTCTGCAGCTATGAAGAGTGCCAGGCAGTCTTTATGTGAGCTTCTCTAGCTGTAATGACAAAGTGGAAATGTAGTAACCATGTGCACCGTTGATCTTAAGTGCATATTTTGAGAGGATTGTTGATGACAAATAAAGTCTAAAAGAAGTTGCAAATAAACTATTAAAAATCAAAGAAAATCTGTATTTTGCCCATAGCACCAAATTTATACAGTGGGGCAAAAAAGTATTTAGTCAGTCACCAATTGTGCAAGTTCTCCCATTTAAAAAGATGAGAGAGGCCTGTAATTTTTATCATAGGTATACCTCAACTATGAGAGACACAATGAGAAAAAAAATCCAGGAAATCACATTGTAGGATTTTTAAAGAATTTATTTTCAAATGATTGTGGAAAATAAGTATTTGGTCAATAACAAAAGTCATCTCAATACTTTGTTATATACCCTTTGTTGGCAATGACAGAGGTCAAAGGTTTTCTGTAAGTCTTCACAAGGTTTTCACACACTGTCGCTGGGCAACACGGACTTTCAACTCCCTCCAAAGATTTTCTATGGGGTTGAGATCTGGAGACTGGCTAGGCCACTCCAGGACCTTGAAATGCTTCTTACGAAGCCACTCCTTCGTTGCCCTGGCGGTGTGTTTGGGATCATTGTCATGCTGAACGACCCAGCCACGCTTCATCTTCAGTGCCCTTGCTGATGGAAGGAGGTTTTCACTCAAAATCTCACCATACATGGCCCCATTCATTCTTTCCTTTCCACGGATCAGTCGTCCTGGTCCCTTTGCAGAAAAACAGCCCCAAAGCATGATGTTTCCACCCCCATGCTTCACAGTAGGTATGGTGTTCTTTGGATGCAACTCTGCATTCTTTCTCCTCCAAACACGACGAGTTGAGTTTTTACCAAAAAGTTCTATTTTGGTTTCATCTGACCATATGACATTCTCCCAATCCTCTTCTGGATCATCCAAATGCCCTCTAGCAAACTTCAGACGGGCCTGGACATGTACTGGCTTAAGCAGGGGGACACGTCTGGAACTGCAGGATTTAAGTCCCTGGCGGCGTAGTGTGTTACTGATGGTAGCCTCTGTTACTTTGGTCCCAGCTCTCTGCAGGTCATTCACTAGGTCCCCCCGTGTGGTTCTGGGATTTTTGCTCACCGTTCTTGTGATCATTTTGACCCCACGGGGTGAGATCTTGCGTGGAGCCCCAGATCGAGGGAGAATAGCAGTGGTCTTGTATGTCTTCCATTTTCTAATAATTGCTCCCACAGTTGATTTCTTCACACCAAGCTGCTTACCTATTGCGGATTCAGTTTTCCCAGCCTGGTGCAGGTCTACAATTTTGTCTCTGGTCTCCTTTGACAGCTCTTTGGTCTTGGCCATAGTGGAGTTTGGAGTATGACTGTTTGAGGTTGTGGACAGGTGTCTTTTATACTGATAACGAGTTCAAAAAGGTGCCATTAATACAATTAACGAGTGGAAGACAGAGGAGCCTCTTATAGAAGAAGTAACAGGTCTGTGAGAGCCAGAAATCTTGCTTGTTTGTAGGTGACCAAATACTTATTTTACCGAGGAATTTACCAATTAATTAATTCAAAATCCTACAATGTGATTTCCTGGATTGTTTCCCCCATTCTGTCTCTCATAGTTGAAGTGTACCTATGATGAAAATTACAGGCCTCTCTCATCTTTTTAAATGGGAGAACTTGCACAATTGGTGGCTGACTAAATACTTTTTTGCCCCACTGTATACAGTGAAGTATCATTAAATGTAAAAATTGTATCTTTCATTCTAATAGTTTTAAATAAAAATATTTTGGGTAATTTAATTGAAAGAATAAAATACCTATATTTGCAAATATAATACATTTCAAGTTGGTTAAAATGCACTATAAGTGGTCATCGTTTGTTTTAAGTAAAGAAAAGTGCAACTCAAAAATGTTAATGAGTGACCAGCATTGACCTTATAAATCATAATGCTTTTTGATATTGAATATTTGTGAATGGTTGTAACCATGTTAATACATTTATTAAAGTATGTGTATGTACATTCGAGTTGTAGAAAGTCTTATAAAAAAAAAGTTGTAAGAGCGATTGTTAGTGTGTGTTTACAAGTAAGAAAGTGCAACATGGAACAGAGCAAGAGATATGACAGCCTGTCATGTGTCAGCCTCTTGACAATCAATCGTTGAAGGCCTTTCTTCATGAAAATGCATAGACATGATAACAAACACTTTTAGTGTAGCTACATGTAAGTGTAGCATCTTAAAACTGTGTGCAAATATGTATCTCTGTGATCAAGAATTTTGATATTGAATAGTTTGTAAATGCTATTCTCAGTGTGAACAGAAAGGCCAATGATTTCAGTTTCAGTATGCTCGCCCTGGACTGCTGTACCCTGGAATGGCTTTCACCCAGACTGACCAGTATCACAATAGGGTGACACACTGGTATACCTGCTCTCGCTGACAGACCGTGACAGTGGCCATTATCAGTTCCCGCTAGCACTGTCTGAATAGCTGGCGCAGCTTATTATCTAGAGCAGTTGGCTTTTGGCTGGAAGGAAAAGGGGAATTTCAGACAGCAGGGAAAAAGACACACCATTTTATGTTTTCAATAGATCTGTAGCCGAGGGAGAAATTGTTGCAGTCAAAGCTACATGAGGCATGCAGTTAGTCTCATTTTCTCCAGAGCACTTACAGATTTACCTGTCTTTACCAGGAAACAGCTTAAGTATGGGCTGTTTATAAAACCCTCACTAGCCCATTTAGAATTTGCAGTGAAAGATGTACTATGCACTTTCACAAAAAGAAAGAAGAAAAGGATGTAAAAGCAGACACCAGTTACAGGGATAATTTGTAGTTATAAAATATAGTATAAAACACCATAACATAAAAAGGTTTGCACACCTTTGCAGTCACTAACCCTGCATAAATATAACGAAAAAAACAACAATGCAAGTCTCATGCAAAAGGGAGAAATGCACCTTTAAGTGTTGTCATGAGATAATATGCATGTGGTTCAGTATTGACCCTTTTCTATGCAAATAAGCCTCCTTGCAAAAACAATCCAATTCAGAAAAATCAGATAATTACTACAAGGAGTCATATCGAAATTATTAGTGTGTTTTGGAAGTAACTGAAGTGCACTTATAAGGGTTGTCATGTTCCGCCTAAAAAAGGGTAAATTGCCCTCGGATGCAAAATATTATTAGCTGTAATATCATTAGTACAATATCTGTTGGGAATCAGACTTATATAGGGAGATAGTGGTGGCAAGTGATGTGCAAATTCACAGTGCCATCATTTGCTGCAGTCCAATATTTGTGAATAAATGTATCACTTTAAGAAAAAGATGCATCTTGTTGCATTTACATTGATATTTATGCTTTAAAGGATGGATATGTCATTTCAATTTTTTAACAATACCATGGCTGTAAAGCTGTATTCTTGGATTGTGAGCGATGTGTTCTCAAAATGATATGTCATGATCAGCCATCGTCATTTTTTTTATTCAAAGACTAAAACGTTGTTGAGCAACAACCCACAAGGACAAGGCAGCAAACAAGCCCAGTTATTGTGCTGCCGGTTTCTTTTAAGCAGTCTTAGAAGCTGTAGGGCTGGATCAAAGATAAGACCACTTTATCAACCTCTTTTATCTTTATAAAGGACTTTTGACAAGAACTCCACGGGAATTCAAGCAGACTGCCTTTCCCTTTCAATCTGCAGAGAAAACATGCTGCACATTTGCTGTGTGTTTTGCAAATGTGGACTTCTTTTGCTTTTGAGAAGCTAGAGTTTTCAGACGCTTGCTTACTGCAAACATGACCTGCATGAAAAGTAACTTTCCCAGTGTGTGTAAAACAATGTTTATGTCTCTTTTGAACAAATGTTTTAATGACCACACATTTAAAAGCTGTTGAAGTATTTATTAGTGTTTCAGAAACAGGTTTACTGCCAAGTAGGTTAACACATACGAGGAATTTGATTTGGTGTTATGGTGCATACATATACATACATACATAAAACAAAAATTGGGACTGTGATAAAAAAACTATTATAAGATAACTATAATAACATAACAAATATAGCAATATTTACATTGAAAAGATTTGGTGTACCCATAGAAATTAAATTAAAATTAGAATTAAATATGTGGTATGTAATATTTGGAATTAGTTTAACTCATGGATCCACACTACTTGCAAAACTGATCCATAGTCTGTTTCATAATTTTAAGTCTTTTGTCAGTTTATTTTAAATGATTTTTTTTGATCAACATTAGCTAGCTAGTTTTGTCACATTTGTGTTTTTATATTTGCATAGTTTTGAAAATGCAGCACGTTATGGAAGTGTTTTGGGCCCGTTGCACATGTCAGCCTCCGTATAGCCCGACATTCATTCTTGCAATCATATTAGTCACATGCTCAGAAATAAACTTGTTTTAAGTCTTAGACAAAAGCATTTTCCAAATAAAAGCACTTTTGGTAAATAACAGTACAGAATAAACCATTGTTCGGGACTTGTCACTATCCCATGTTTCCTTGCGACCACAACAATCTTAAATGTTCCATTTCCCCTGATTGCTGATGACATCAATTCAAAACCAAAATAGTGTGACAAGAAATAATTTTGAGGGCCTTACATAACAGGTGCTTAAATTGCTTCTGCCTCAGGCTATTTCCTGGTAATGAGTATAAATGAATTGAAAACTGTAGATGGACCTGAACCGCAGAGACATTGATTCCACAGTGTCTGACATCCCCATGCTAAGAACAGAGATGGAGTTAAAGAGGCTGTGTGGGGGACTCATTTGTAGCTCCGCCCTCCACAACCCTGTAATCCAGTTGCTGCATGTTATTTTGTATTATGGTTTTTCTAATTACTCTTCCCTTGATTTAGACTTCCTGCTATGCCCTACGCTTTCAGATACATCTTTTTTTATTTAGCGGTTTAACTTGCCTCTACAGCTGTTTCTTTTAAATATGCACTTTCTGCATTGAATTATCAATATGCATTGGTTCATGCTGATCTGAATGACTGCTTGATTAATCACCCTATACTTAGATGTATTGCTGATGTTTGTGTTTTATGTTTTCATCTAATTGCGTATGCATGAGTAAGACGTGCAATAAATTGTTTCCATATTCTTAAGTGCAGATTCTACTCATAGGACACATTGACCAGTAATATGCAGCGTTATCAAAATAAGTAATCCTCCATTATTTGTTGCCAGTGTGGAGAGGAAGGCCGCTTCAGATGTGCATGCTGCAATATCCCACAAGTTACGCCAAATTGGATGTACTCCCATGAACTACTTACCTCCTTACATTTATTGTCAGTGAACAGAGTCAATTTTAACCCCCAACTGCAGAGACTCGTCTGGCCTTAATCTCACTCTGCATTTAGAGTCTTGTAAGAGCGAGGATTAATTCTGGCAGGCCCCTAACATAAATGCTGCATAATTATTGTCATTCAAGTACTTCATGTTTGACTACTGAAGGGGGAACTGCTGGCTTAAGTACACTTTGTGATCCTCGAGACACTGAAGAAGACATTTGAATGGAACATGAGTAATGAGAGGACAAGCTTAAGTATTAATATTATACGCAATAGGAAATCATGTTTGTGTTTAGTGTGTTACAGCTATATTTGCTTTTACAAAGACATTCAAATAGTAATTACACTGTTTACAAAACATAATATTCACCTTCATGGAAAATGTGTCTCATCGGTGAGACAGCCATCTAGTTACCAAAAAAAAGAAAAAAACAGCAGGTTGTTTCTGATTCAGGTGGTGATTAATTGTTCACATTGTAAGCACAATTGGAAGTCGCAATGGTCAGAAAAAACAAATCCCTTTAAGTCTTCACAAGAGGAGAACTGCCCTGATCCTCTTTTCCCATGTTGTTGTGTCTAAATGACTAATGGGGACAACAATTTCTGAAATTGGTCCATTATTGTGCTAGAGCGCTGTAGCTGTCAGCTGCCAACATGGTTAGCAATACTGTAATACTCTGATTGTGGGCCATGGTTGGTAACCTCATAAAGACAGCATATCATTTTCCCTGATTGTGGTCAAAGATCTGTGGAGAGGACTCTGGCAAATGCTGGATGTTAATTTGAAGAAGTGAATAATTGCATGGGAGCTGGTTATAATGAACAGAAGAAGTAAAGCCGAAAGATGAAGGCAGGAAAAGAACATTTTTAACGTTTTACTCTGAACTGTAAGTACCAAAAGGTGTGAGTAGAAATGTAGAGTCACAATTAGTTTGGAGTTTAATTGGGTTAAACAAAAAGCTCCCACATTACACACACTAGTTTAATGATGTTGGTTCCCTCATCCAACACTTAGAGAATTAGCAGATTGTGAGGAAGTGCTAAAAAGCAACTCTGAAGTTGTGTGATTTAGATACACTTAATGCACATTTACTCTTGGCAAGAGGAGTTCTTCAGAGCAGAGGTGGGCCCATTATAGATCATGCATAGCAACGATGCCTCTCAAGTTTTTAACTCCAAAATGTTGGTTCTTTTATAACTTCTCCCTCTCCACAGGGATCATGAGGATGTAAGTCTTCATATAAGATGAGTGCCAAACTAATTGAGTTGGCTACTGACACACGGAACTGTCCCCGTAATTTGTTACATAAGTGCTAAAGCAGACATGAAACTATACATATTTTATGAGATACCTGATAACATAAAGCTCTTGAAAATGCATAAATTATACACTCACATTAATCTAAAGCATACAGTGCCTCAAAGCTCCTAGCTTTTTGCAGGGAAACAAAAGCTCTGAATAAATGTATTCAGTGCTCTCCCTGACTGCTTAAGGAATAAACACACACCTCTCCATACTCTCTTTCTAAGAGGCAGGATGATGGCAGAGAAAAGGGGCTTTTCATGCTGACTTTTCTCTGACAACTCAGTCATGGAAAACAATATGTGAAAGCTGGGGAGTCCAGCTAGACAAAGAACAGCCGTCTGCAGTGTGTGGAGCTAGGATCCTTTCCTTTAGGCCAGTTGATGCCACAAAAAGAATCCCTGACAAAGTCTCAGTGATAGGAACAGTGTCCTGGGGAGACTTGGATTTAGGACACACTCAGGCGTCTCTATTTCCGGGTGAAATACTGGAGCAAACTCATAATATCTCATGAAGCTTTTTTTCCGCCACTGAAGTGAAAGTGAAATGAGGTTCTTTTTGGAGCTGGGGGGATCATAGGAAAGGGAAATGGTTTCTTTATTAACTGCAGGGCAGACTAGCCTGTGCTTCCCCTCGGCATCATGTTGAGCATTAGAAACTCAGAAATGTAGGACAGACCTCCTTTACCATTCCACCCCTCCCTCCCTTTTGCATCTCTTGGGCTAAAATGAGGTGTTGGAATACCGCTTTGATGAATGCTTTCCCTCTGTCTCCCTTCCTATGAAGCCGGACTGAATGTATGACTCAGACACAAAACAGCTGAAAGAATATCAGCCTTCTACTGCAAAAAAAACAGCTTACGAAGAACTTGTATAAGTGATAATTATTCTTGTTGTAAATACACCCCAACTACTCTGAGCAGGTCTCTCCATACAGACTATTTTCCAGTCCAACTAGTCCGTCCTCGTTTGTTTCGCATGTACAGTGGGGCAAAAAAGTATTTAGTCAGACACCAATTGTGCAAGTTCTCCCATTTAAAAAGATGAGAGAGGCCTGTAATTTTCATCATAGGTACACTTCAACTATGAGAGACAGAATGAGAAAAAAAAATCCAGGAAATCACATTGTAGGATTTTTTATGAATTAATTGGTAAATTCCTCGGTAAAATAAGTATTTGGTCACCTACAAACAAGCAAGATTTCTGGCTCTCACAGACCTGTAACTTCTTCTTTAAGAGGCTCCTCTGTCCTCCACTCGTTACCTGTATTAATGGCACCTTTTTGAACTCGTTATCAGTATAAAAGACACCTGTCCACAACCTCAAACAGTCATACTCCAAACTCCACTATGGCCAAGACCAAAGAGCTGTCAAAGGAGACCAGAGACAAAATTGTAGACCTGCACCAGGCTGGGAAAACTGAATCTGCAATAGGTAAGCAGCTTGGTGTGAAGAAATCAACTGTGGGAGCAATTATTAGAAAATGGAAGACATACAAGACCACTGCTAATCTCCCTCGATCTGGGGCTCCACGCAACATCTCACCCCGTGGGGTCAAAATGATCACAAGAACGGTGAGCAAAAATCCCAGAACCACACGGGGGGACCTAGTGAATGACCTGCAGAGAGCTGGGACCAAAGTAACAGAGGCTACCATCAGTAACACACTGCGCCGCCAGGGACTTAAATCCTGCAGTTCCAGACGTGTCCCCCTGCTTAAGCCAGTACATGTCCAGGCCCGTCTGAAGTTTGCTAGAGGGCATTTGGATGATCCAGAAGAGGATTGGGAGAATGTCATATGGTCAGATGAAACCAAAATAGAACTTTTTGGTAAAAACTCAACTCGTCGTGTTTGGAGGAGAAAGAATGCAGAGTTGCATCCAAAGAACACCATACCTACTGTGAAGCATGGGGGTGGAAACATCATGCTTTGGGGCTGTTTTTCTGCAAAGGGACCAGGACGACTGATCCGTGTAAAGGAAAGAATGAATGGGGCCATGTATCGTGAGATTTTGAGTGAAAACCTCCTTCCATCAGCAAGGGCACTGAAGATGAAGCGTGGCTGGGTCTTTCAGCATGACATGATCCCAAACACACCGCCAGGGCAACGAAGGAGTGGCTTCGTAAGAAGCATTTCAAGGTCCTGGAGTGGCCTAGCCAGTCTCCAGATCTCAACCCCATAGAAAATCTTTGGAGGGAGTTGAAAGTCCGTGTTGCCCAGCGACAGCCCCAAAACATCACTGCTTTAGAGGAGATCTGCATGGAGGAATGGGCCAAAATACCAGCAACAGTGTGTGAAAACCTTGTGAAGACTTACAGAAAACGTTTGACCTCTGTCATTGCCAACAAAGGGTATATAACAAAGTATTGAGATGAACTTTTGTTATTGACCAAATACTTATTTTCCACAATCATTTGAAAATAAATTCTTTAAAAATCCTACAATGTGATTTCCTGGATTTTTTTTTCTCATTCTGTCTCTCATAGTTGAAGTGTACCTATGATGAAAATTACAGGCCTCTCTCATCTTTTTAAATGGGAGAACCTGCACAATTGGTGGCTGACTAAATACTTTTTTGCCCCACTGTATGTCTCTCATTTCCCCTTATCTGGCCAGCACCAAATGCCTCTGGCAAGAGACAATAGAGATTGTGATGGGTGGTCGAAATTGCTGCATTGGCTGGCCCAGCTTTCGTCTAATTTTCAATTCATTTAAATAAGCGGCGCAGCTGCACCCCAGCCAAAAAACACACTGCTTATGTTTACGGTCGCTTCAGAGTGTTGTGCCTTTGGGTGGCATCCCTCTGCCTCTCACAGGACTCCGAGTGCTGACTGACCCAAATACATTGTTTTGAGTAGTGGTGGCACATTTTCACTCAGAAAGTGAGTCATGCATCAAGTTATCGCCAAATGAACTGGTTCGCTTGTGAATCTGTAGTTGGACGGTGCTCATGTTTGCTGCATCTCATTGTGACTCTGTTCTTCTGGCTGGAACAAATTCAAAGTGAAAGCATTCTTTTCAATGTTGCTGCCCTTTAAAAAGGTGCATCAGGTGCAGTTTTCAGATCTCGTACACACCGTTGACCGTGATACATCTCCATAGGTCTCCAAAGGTTGTTAATGAACATCAGTAACTCTGCGGCAACCTGACCTGCTGCTGATTGTAGCTGCTGATGCTTTCAAATTTCACTTTTTGGGGGAAAAAGAAACACACTTTCCTCTATTCCCTCTTTCCCCCACCCTTGCAGGAGTTACACAACCCACATTTCTGGATTTTCCGAAAAAACTAACTGACTGCTCTGTTTTGGAACCAAATCGCCCTGCCCATTGGAATTTCAAAGCACTCCCAATCTCTTGCACCCATCCCGCCCCCCTCCCCCAATCTTCCCCTGCTAAAGGATGGAGGATGGGGCTAGAGGAGGAGCCAGCGAGAACATTTTATTCTCAAGCCAAAAAGCACATGAAAGAAAGATATGTCTACAGTGTTTTGCATGGTAATATATTGTGTCCTCGTTGTGCTTCTGCTCTAACTAGCTATCTTATTTTTTATTGTTAAATTTAACTTCATTGGACTTCAATATTGATCAAATGCTAAAGAGGTACTGCTCCCGGGATGACCAAAATGAGTCTTCCAAAGCTCACCAGGTGGGGACCTTAGTCTCTCCTATGGCTTCAATTTCAAAGGTGAGCTCAAATGAGGATGAAGATGAGTTGGTGATGTGCAATGCAACACCACAGGGGGCAAGACTAAGCAACGCTGAGGTATTGTTGGATTTGCCCCACTACTTGTCTCATCTCCCTGATAATCAGCAAAACAGCTGTTTTGTGTCTGTCATACATTCAGTCCGGTTTCTTTCAGTACACTGTGATGCCTTTTGGAATGTGTAATGCCCCTGCCACCTTTCAGAGGCTGGTAAATCTTGTATTGGGACATGTTCCACAGTGTAAGGCATATCTGGATGACTTTGTGGTCTATTCTAATGACTGGCCTAGCCACATGAGTACCTTAAGTGAAGTATTTAAATGCTTGTCGGCTGTATCCCTAACACTAAACCTTGCCAAATGTGAGTTTGGAAAAGGTACCGTCCTCTACCTTGGTCAACAGGTTGGCCAAGGGCAGGTGTGCCCTGCTGATGCAAAGATCAGGGCAATTGCCTCCCTGCCGGTGCCATCCACCAGGAGGGAACTTCGCCGCTTCCTGGGAATGGCAGGGTACTATCGCCATTTTTGCAGACAACAGTCTGGGGAGTGCCAACACTCATTTGAAAGCCTTAAGGGTATTCTGTGTTGCTCTCCTGTTCTTTCTGCACCTGACTTTTCGATACCCTTCAAGCTTGAGGTCGATGCCAGTGGAGTTGGCGCAGGGGCCGTTCTTCTGCAACCAGATGCACTGGGCATCGATCATCCCGTGAGTTACTTCTCCCGGAAGTTTAACAAACATCAAGTTAAGTACTCCACCATTGAGAAGGAAGCTTTAGCCCTATTGTTTGCCTTGCAGCACTTTGAGGTCTATGTTGGCTCCAGTGTCAAACCTATTCAGGTATATACTGACCATAATCCCCTGGTTTTTCTTGCAAGAATGTACAATCACAATCAACGCCATATGCGTTGGTCATTGATTGTCGGGAACTACAACCTTGAAATAAGACATCTCGTGCTATGTAAAGGTTATTGTCCGGTCCAAACATATTGTTTGGATTTATATGTGTGGGGGTGTTACGTGCCGAGCAGGCTGTACTTTTGTTTCTTGTCTCCTGCTCTTTTCTCTACTCCCTGTCATTCGCTACAGCTAATCAGCAGCTGATCAGTACCTGCCTGGGCATCTCTGACTGATGACTGATTGGCTCCTCTCCCTCAGCTGACCAATCAGCACCCAGGACCAGCCATAAAGGAGACAACCAGGAAGCCTTCTCGGTCTCACTGCTGGGCCTGCTGCTGACTGGAGAGCCTCAATTTGACTGCGTGTTAAACTATTGTGACAATCGTGTATCCTATGCTATATGTTGTGACTGTGTGCGTGTGGTGGGAGGTGGAGGAGTTAGGTAAGTTGGGGTACCCTTTACATCTCATCACGTAGATAACCTATGTTAGACACACTAGGTTAGCGGATTGTTGCCACCCCTGTATTTTGTTTTGTCCACTTATTAGTAGTTCAGGAAGTGAGGGTTTTTGGTTGAGTTTGTTTCAGAAGAGAGATGTAGAGATAGGCCTTGTTTTTGTTATATTTATTTCTTTTATTTGGCACAATCTCCCTTGTCTCCTCCTCCTCCTCACCTGAAGAACATTTGTTGTTTATTCTTTTGTGATAAGAAATAAACATTGTCTGTGACCTTTAACCTGACTTACTCATTAATTGGTTGTCGCATGTTACTGTCTCCAGGTCCCCTAGACTTTAGTGGGGACGTAACACTACCTAACACCCCCCTTAAATGAATTGTTGTTGATCCAATAATCATCACACTTCTTGCACATACCTTCATCTTCAAAAAGTGAACCCTGACTTTGGTTGAATTGCAAACTAACCGTACTATTCATACTAACTACGATGTAGAATTGATTATGTAGTTCGGTGTTCTTACTGAATAGAATTTATTTTTAAAGAGTAAGAATAATCAATATACTGAAACGGAACATTAAATGATATAATTCACTGTTTACCGACAGACCAGATTTTGAACTTCCGGTCATACCGGATGTTATTGTCTTTAGCCTCAGCTAGAGTAGAGGGAGAATGACGCGTGGTGTTACATACTAAGCACACCACCTCTACCTCTGATTCATTGTCGCTGCAATAATACTATTATGTGTAAATAGAGACGTCATAAGAGGGCTAAGCAGAACGTGCCATGATCTCGCCTCTGTCAACGTCAGCCAAAAGAAGAAGACAGAAGAAGATGACGAAGTCAGATGTGCTGAAGACCCACCCCGTTGCAACTAACCAATTAGAGAAGACAAGACCGGAAGGACCTTAGAGTAGAAAACAATTTGAAAATGTTGAGATCAACCCTTCTTCCTACGACGCTGTAGACAGCTAACCACTCGAAAGTGGCCTGTGGACCAGTTAAACAGGAGAAGACCTCAGCCGAGCGTCCATTGTGAACTTATCATATCATTGTATTAATAAATCCTGTTAAATTTAGAGGAGGAGTCTCTTGGATTCTTTTAGCCTATTCTTACTATATCATTTAGAACCCTACACTAGCCCACCTTTTTTTTTGCACAAGATAAACTTATTGGACATACAGTACTATACTACTACAAAATGCACACTTTAGTGAATGCATCTGTCTATACCTCCTCATACAACAGTGTACAGTATTTAAATAACTGTACAGTATATTTAAATACTTTCAATTTATTCTACATATGTATATATTTTACATCTTTACATCCTTATTGTTGTTATTGTAAATATTTTCTTGTCTACTTTTTGCACTATTTTATTTATCTTATTTGCACTTTGTATGTTGAGTTGTTGGAGGAGCCTGGGATATAAGATTTTCATTGCCAACATATATGCTGTATCTGCTGTGCATATGACAAATAAAACCTTTGAACCTTTGAAACGTTGGTTGAAATTATAACAAATGAAGTAGTGACATTAGGGAAAAGTTACGAAGAAAGGTGCTCACGTAATGAATTGGAGATAACATATTTAACACTTGTGATCCATACTGCAGGCTGATTCAAAGAAGAAGTGGGCTTATTGCTTGGGTTTACTTCAGTGTAAACAGACTGCTGATGATGGCATACTTAATGATTAAAGGAGTAGGTATTATGCAGTACATACTGATTGAGTACATGCTATGCAGTATATTGGTTTGCGATTCTGAAAGCCTGTATCCTGTATCTTTGCCCCAGCAGGTGGTGTGGATTGGTCTTAGCTTCAGAGACAATGCAGGTTTGCTAATAAGGCTGCTAGTTCTAAAGCTTCTGATTTCTTTTCACGTTAAAGTGGTATGCTTGGGGCTGCTGTAAGACAAAGAAGAATTTGGGTGGTGTACCTTTTCTTACTACTTTAAGTGGCAAGGGGTTGTGTAACAAAAACATTGTTCGTTTCTATACTGCATTACAAGAACAAACCATCCCTTAATGGTCCATCAAGTGTGCTAGGCTAGGCTAGTCATGTTTGTCATTGTTATGTTAATTTAGTATTTCATGTTTTTCCACTTCCTGTTTTATTTTGTACTCATCTTGTCTGTCATTTCAGGCTTCTTTACTTCCTGCCTTGTGTCTCCTCCCATCGTCAGCGTCTGCCCCGCCCCTGATTTTCACCTGTGCCCACTTACCTCTTGTATAAATTGTCCTGTCTCCCCTTGTCAGTTGCCAGTTCGTCTCGTTCGTCATGCGTGAAGCCAAGCGTTCCAAGCCCTTTTGTTATTGAAGTAAGTGGAGTTTTTTGGACTAGTAATTCAGTTTTTCCTCCCATGTGAGTGCTTTTCTTTGGCGGTTTTTGTACAAGTAAACATTATTTTCTTCATCAACCTTTTGCCTCTGGGTCGTGCATTTGAGTCCTCATACTGTGTCAAGGTTCATAGCAATGTTTTATCCAAAAGGCTTCATGTATCATCAACATGTGAGGATGATGACCATGTCATTGTTCTGACATCCCAGTTTTTCCAAAACTCTGTAAGTCCGGAAAATAGCCCATTGGACCAAAAGCCCATTTTGTCGTACATTTTTCTGAAGGTTTAAGGCTCTGAATATACAATCTCTTCAAACAAGCACATGGCTAACTATTATGCAGAATAACATTGATGAAATGACCAGTCCTACATGCCTGGTTTTCCCCCTGATATTCTTACCCTCTCCTAACCAAACTTGTTCCTCATGCCTAACCTTAAAGTCTTACCAACCTACCAAATAAGGCAATGTAGCAATGGTCATCGGAAAACTCCCTGATGACATTTAGCCTGGGACGTGCAGTTTTAGCCTGAAAATATATTAAGAAAATCTGCCACTGTTGTCAATGTAAACTGTATGTACCACAATCACATTTATACATTTCATTTTCCTACATGAGCTACGCAATTAACAGCTAAATCTTTTTATAATCCTGTAGCTGTTCCTAATGGCATATTCAACTCAATAAAACTTGCTAACCTTGATGGCCTACAGATTTCTGTATCTCCAGTCAGTCAGAGTTGATTTACGACCTTGCTAATGTTGCTCATCTACATCATCTAATTACTACAGTGCATGGATTTTTGAATAAATGTACAGTGGTAAAAGCTACAATGATTATAAAACAAACCCATCGTCCACACACTGAGTGATTAATGGCCAGTGTCAGTCATGGCGCAATATTAGTGCAGCCATTTACCAGGAGCTCTGGAGAGAGGATGGCACATTCTGCTAACGTGTTTTGGCCCCATATAGGGTGAGTTATTGTGAAGAAGTTATAAAGGAACGCTCCATTCAACCAGTATTGTGCCATATGATAGTTTATAATACTTTCATAACAACATCTGAAAGATAAAGCTTCCCCTGTGTAAGCGACAAAGCTTATCACACACACACACACACACACACACACACACACACACACACACACACACACACACACACACACACACACACACACACACACACACACACACACACACACACACACACACACACACACACACACACACACACACACACACACACACACACACACAAAGTTTCTGCCATTTATAAACTACTTTCCCAAATTAGCCGGTTCCCCGGTGAGAAAAGTGGAAACCTGCCACTGAAAATGCAAACTAACTCAGTTTGCATTTTTTTTCAAACTAGCTTTTTCAACTAGCTTGTAAAATATCTGCAATAATTTCAGAAGCAGTCGTGTGACGATATTGTTAAAATAAGTCAATAAAATATATACACTTTAGATAAGTTTTCAGTCACAGTTGGCATACTTTCCGTTATTATCCCCGAACGCCAACAAGCGCTCCCTCCCAGTTGTGTGTATCACTTTTTAATGTCCCTGTTTTTGTTGTGTTTGAGCTTCCTGCAGCGTTTTTTAACAACGTTTTGTATTTGCAGAGTTTTGTGTATGCGGCGCTTTAAATTAACCCTGCGCATGTTTGGTCAAGTTGGTGAATGTTTTCATAGTGCTTCACATGTCTTGTCAAGTTTGTAAAGATGTTTCTCTATTTTTTTATTTGCACTGTTTTTGAAACTGCAACGCGTTTGTCCTAAAGGAAATGTTTAGGGCCATTGTGGGAAGCTAATATCTTCATTTGTGTTCAGTGAAAGTCATTTTTTAAAGATTGTCCTTTTTTAACATTATCTTTTGGACTTTTACTGTATTTAATGGCAGTCATCTAAGAGCATAAAATTAACAGTTACCCTACATGACTGCAGAGTTAAAAGAAAACGACTCAGTGCTGCATGCAAAATGACCTTCACAAAGAGGCAATGCACATAGAGGTTTTTTATCTTCTCTTTTAGTTATGATTGTGGACAGTTTAATTAATGCCATGTTTTTCTGTCTGCTCAGGCAACCTCGAGGGAGCATGCAAATATTATTTATGGGTAAATGGCCCAATCACAGTTGCTCTGTATTCAATTAATCAGAGTGAGGAAGCCACAGAGAGCCTTGCACAAACAGAAAATTCATCAATGATTTCAAGTCTAATAAGGCAGTAGACAAATCACTGGCCTGTACACCACCGGGGGCGTACAGTACAATATGTTGTTTTTATGATAAAGCGGTGAATTTGTATTTCTCAGCTCGATTTAAAAGAACATCCATGGGAAAATTGGGAAAATAGACCTGCGACCTCAACCATTTTATTGAAAGAGTCAGAGTCTTTAATATAGACTGAGAATATAGTTTCTGTTTTCTTACAATCTATTGAGATTCAGTCACTTAACACCTCTCTGTTTGTGACTCCAGAGTCCAACCAATATATTCCATGTATGAGTGGAGAGTAGACAGGTTAACAAAAAGCCTTTTAGGAAAATGTGCTTCCAATAAGCTCATCAAAAGGACCTGTCCTAGAGAGACAAGTCCATGGCAACCATCGTCTCAGCATTCATTGTAAATAAAGAATATGTCCACTTGGAGAAGATGAAGGTCCTCGGTTTAAAAGCACAATCTCTTTTTCATTATACTAAAGGTTAACGTTGTATCCAAGGTTACAAAATGACGTTCAAAGCGTGAATGTGATGAAGGTTGTACGCAGCCAACAGTTACTCTATCAAGTGCAAAGATTTCTGGCTTTTGAAACCCACTTTCTCGTCTGTTTTCGACCCAAATCTCATCGTCCTTCGGGATTTTCACTCACTCACTCACCCCGCCCCGCCCCTCCAGCTTGCCTACTTGACTTCTAGCTGCACAGCGGTGGATCGTGTTGCTGCCAGGCAGTGAATAGCAGCACTTGACAGTTTGTTCTCAAGACGAAATCAGAAAGCATCATTATAAGAATATTATTTTTGCACTGTGACATAGCAGCTCTATACCTGAGAATTTTTTGTGGATCTCCTCCCTAATGAGCTCACTTGATTTTGCTTTAATAGTGAGGATGTGACTGATTATTGTGTCACTTACAGGCCACCATAAGCTTTGTCATTATTAGGGATGGATAAAAATTGCTCCCGCTGCTGTCTGTACTAAAAGCTTAAGCACTGCTCCTATAAAACAGAAGTCCCGGGAAGGTATTTATGATTTTAATAAAAATAGCTGATAGGAAGTTAAGGGAATAAACTCGCTCAGTGAACCTGATAAATCTCTAATGCCTTATTCATTAATGTGGTCAAGTGGATTAATCTATCTTTTTCTTTGTCCAGGGTTCATCTAAGGGAAATATTATTATCATACAATCCATCTTGCATGTCCCTCCACGTTTTCAAAATATTATGAGCCATGAATCAGGATGCCCTCCCCCACCTGTTCTCTCACTGGAAGAGGCTCTAATATAAACAAATCTGTGGTCATGGTGGTCCTCACAGATTTGCTTGCCATGATTTAAGGTAGCATCTGAAGATATTTAACCCCCTTGTCATAATAAACAAAATCATCTGATAACTGTAAATGTTTCTCCAGATGCTGTGATTTGAGTGGGTTTGTTAAGCCATAAGGTTTTTCCAATGCATATCTAAATGTCTCTGTTGATTGCCGGATTGTGGTAATAACGTGGCAATCATTCTCTTCCTCCCTGTTGCACAGCCCACCCACATGGGACTCTGAACAAGATCAATCGAATGCAAATACAATGAGATCTAGGTCTGCTTTGTAGTCATCAATCCTTTGTAAGAGCTGTTAAAGATCCTTTGTCTCACATTTGACCTGATCTCATGTCAAATATAGCAAAGATACCAGCAAACTTCCCTGTTACCGATCAGATAAATATCATAGCTACGGGGGCTGAAATTACCCCCTGGTTGGTTGGGAAGGGGGTAGAGGAAAGTCTCCCCCCTTCCCCCTCTCTCTGTGCTAATAGCCCCATGGGGAGCAGCTTTCTGTGCACTTCATGTTTCCCATTTGGTGGTTATAACCCTGATGGGGATGTTTAAGGATGGGAAGCCTTAACGCCCCCATTTGTTTTCCTGTAGGTAATCGATGGCAGACTCAGGGTTACAGCTAATGTGATTTATGTGTCCTATTTCAACCGTTATGCTTCATGTACAAATTGTCTTAGGTGATGTAAATTCCCCAATCTTTTCACAACTTGCTGACAGCGAATCCCGGCTGCCAGCCCAGGCCATTAATCCATGTTTGTGTCCGTTGCCTTTGTTTTTCCCCCCTCCAATAACAACACCTGCACATCATGAAACGTTGAATGCGGTGACACAAACTAAATTCTTAGCCTAGTGCTCAAGTCACTTAATATTGACAATAAACGCGAAGACAAAGATAAAAAGATTTCCTCCCACACTCCGAGTCAAGACAAAACGACAAGTCTCATGGTAATTGTAATTGGTAGGTATTTCTATCAGGTTTCATGTGGCAGAGCGGTAAAAATGTATCCTGCTTCACCCTTGATGCTTAAGTAAATCGTCCACAGTCTAAACACAAAGGAAATCAAATCAGCCTATTCATTCAGCGATGCATACCCGTGTAATAATGCCACTACCTGCAGCACATTAATATCTCCCCTTCATTTCTCTCCGGGGGATCATCGATGAAGTAAACATGGATTGTGTCAGAGTGGGCGATGTGTTTAAAAGTTGCTTAACAAACCTTGATCAACTGGACATACTGTGTTTTACACACATAGTCTTCTGATAAAAACCTTGTTGACACCTGCACAAAAAGAAGAAAAAAGAAAAGGCAACTCATTGAGCTAGAAATTGCGATTAGCTACACAAAGAAACTGCACTTGGAAGTCCAATCCCCTTACTACAATGGTGAGGCGTATCAGTTTTAACATCAGCTGCAATGTTTAGAAAATACATTTAAACTAAGTTCGAGGTGCGGCATGCAGTGTTGAAATTCTCGTATGATATCTTTCTCTGACAAGATGAGAAAACCAGCGTCTTAAGCTGCTGCACTTGGTTGTCAAGGAAACATTTATGAAAATGTAGTGTGTTGTGCTCAGAGATAGCATTCTCAAATATTTGCAAAAATACCATATTTATGGCAAAGACTTTGAAAGGACGTGTTTATTTAACAAAACAGAACCACTTTCTCTGCAGCTCCTAAAAGCCAGGATGTGAAAGCCACAGTGTAGTCTTCCCATGGCTCCCTCACCTAAAGTGCTCCAATTGTTGTCTGCAGATGCTTTACTGTACGTTACAGGGAATGTAGCTGGCGTTTTATTATCTGATATTGGTTGTGTGTTAGCCTGCCTGGTGCTGAACAGTGATGATGCAGTGTCCCTGTCCGGGAGCCAAGGACAGACCTCTGTAGGAGGCAGAGCGGAGCCTGATGGAAGGAGAGAGGGCTGAATAGGACAGAAGAGACTCCTGAATGCACCTTTGTTGGGGGAAATCTAATAAATCATAACATATAGCTTTGTGTTTATATTACAGTTAAATTACATGAAACAAGACGAGAACTTTGACACACATCTGTAATAAACCATAAACCTGTGCATACATCAGTTCCATCTATAATAGACAATACCCTTAAGGGGCAGTGATGAATGAAATATGAACACAGAGTGAAGGAAGACAGAAGGGGTAAAGCTGAGGATATATGGATGTAGATATTCCGCTGATGTGAATGCTGACCGAGCCCAGGTTAACTGCCCTTTAAACAGAGAGGTTGCATTGGACTCCAATGTGTATAACAAAAAGCATGTAAATTAAGATATAAATTACAGATCACTGGATGAGATGTGAGAAGAATAACAAGGTGTAAGATAAAGGTGCTGTATCAATTTCCCATACTGATTTTAGTGAAACTATTTGGATCACAGAGCTGTTACCTTGTGGAACAGGCAAGAGGCCATCCACTCATTTACATTTACAATTCAGGCATTTAGCTGGCGCAGCTACCCAGAGTGACTTGGAGCAAATGAGGAAGCAGGTAGCAGTTTAGTGTCTGGCTCAAGGACACAGCGCTGTTAATGGGTGCACTGCCTGTCTCAGGGATCAGACTTGTGACCTAACACAATACATTTCTAACCACAGAGGCCTCCTTTTCTAACACTTTTTTAAATGGGTTGCAGTCACGACAGTTGGTATTAAGTTAGAATATGCTATGTGCTTTATAATGAAATGTAAAAGAAATGTTGTGGACTCTTTTCAAAAAAGGATCTAATCTCTGAACTGATCTGCTATCCAATGGTTCAGCCTCTGGGGACAACAGCCGATATTTCAGGTTTTCTGGAAAACGACTTCCCTTCTGCGCACCAAACGTTGTTTGCACTCCAATTAGCAACTTCCTGATCTAGGCAACATCTAGGTCAATCTATATAAACAGATGTCTGTATATTAATGTAGACTAATAAATAAAAAGCCAAGCGAAATCCTTATCAGGCGATAGCCGATTGGTTCAGTGAATGCATTTTGGCCAATGCGTTTCGCCTCTTACGATCTCCACAAACTGTTTACTTGCTGTTAAATGCAACCAAATTCTGCTAAAACCTGATTGGTCATTACTATTCGGACTAGAAATCAGAGTAAAATCAGACAACAGACAGAAACCAGGGATACCAAAATCTTGTCCCGTCCCCAGTTGATTCTGCATTCATATGCAGATATTTGTTTATAGAGATTAAGGATGATCCAAGTCATCACTCCGCTTGTCAAGGCTAAATTTTGGCTGACAAATCCAGGCGAAATAGTCAATAAGAAAGCAGCTTGGTGAAAGGCAAAAAACGGCTGTTAGCCTTGACGGAATATTTCAAACACGATTCTTCATATGCTTCAATGATCGGAGCCATAAACAGCCATGATGGCGGCTGTCAGCTGATCCCCATCTGGCGAATTTGTGACCATATTCATTCATGACTGCAAAAATCTGCATGATTGATGGCAATTAGGTTTAGTTGTCGTTACACAGTTGAATGAGAAGTGCAAGCCACACTACACAGAAAGCCAATACTTTTGACTTCTCAATAAACTGCAATTCATGGAGTCAGTAGTTATGGCTTCATACTGTAGTAATGAAAGCAGTTTGGTTCCTCTGAGGAAGGCTTATCACTAATTGGCCCAGCTGGATAGACAGAGCTACTAGTGTTAGCATACTCTATGGCAGAGAAAAGCACACCAACCTTTCCCCAACGTTATTTCATATTATCTGCCAGCCCAGGCATTATTACGTCTCAGAGGATTACAATGTTCCCCTGACATTTAGTCCCACCTCGCACATCTCCTGTTCTTTTTTTTCTCTCTTATCATCCCCCTCAGCCTGCTCATTTTGTTGAGTGAAAACAAAAACAAAATCTGACATCTGTACATCCCTTTACCCCTCATCTCTTTTGGTCTCTGGCCCCATCTCAGGATCCTGATTCACCACTAGGTCCGGAGATCAATAGAAAGGCTCTGTCAGGAGGAGCCACTGCACTCCTCACCCCCCTCCGCTTCTCCCCCATGTCTCCACGGACTGCAGACATACAGCCTGCTGGGAAGCTGGATTTTTAACATCCAATACTGAAGAGCATCTCCTCTTCCTCCACCCCACTCCCCCGCCCCGATCCCTTTTTTTTTGCCTCTTTAGATCACTTTTCATCTCTGCACATCAAACCCAGATTAAGAGAAAAAAACATGAAGAGAACCTTAATGGGATCCTAAAAGACGAAGGAAACCAGGGCTCTATTTGGTAGCCAAAAAAGAAAGAGCCCGAGAAAATAGGATATCAGCGCAACACACAATGTGAAGAGAAGACAGGGATGTGAGAGGGGAAGAAAAAAAAACACAGGGTGAGAGAGAGAAGTTGTGCATTCAGCTAAGCTGCAAAAGGCTGGCTCCTTTTCCCTCCCCCCGCCTTCCTCTACCCCCTGAAAAGTGTTCTGTCTCTCTCTCCACCTCTTTCCTCTCTCCCTCGCTCTGCAGCTGTGGTCTGCTGAGCGTCACCTCCACACAGCAAGTGCCTTTACTTGAGAGGAGAGGAAGAAGGGAACGGAGCGAGGCTGCGAGAGAGCTTATCCCGGGAGTGTTTTTGAAACGCAACAGAGGAGCATCTGACTGGTGGAGTAGAGCGCTGGTGGAGCTGGCAGAGCATGCAAGAGTGGAGACAGGGGAATCCAATGGTGCTGTTGATCCGGGTGTCCCTGGCAAAAGCTGCTTGAGCAGGAGACTGAAAACAGCGCAGCAGCCAGGATCTCGCCAGGGGGGCAGCATTTTACAGCGACAACTGCATGCAGACGGCTGAAACCTACACACACACACGCTGGGAAACACACATGAACTCCACTTTCACTACAAACCACTTCTTTTTCTGAAAGGCACAAACTTGCACAGATACAGAATGGTAAATTGTGGAGGATCCTGGATGATGGAGAGAAAAACTTCTGGAGAAGGAATTATTTTTTAAACAGGACTTAAATGCAGAGATTTTCCCACTAAGAATAACTTTCTCGATTCGGGGAGTTGGAGGTTTAATCCCTCCATCTACGCACAACACCACATAACCTGCTATTCCTAGTTGCAGGAATTGAGAGCGGTCTTTGAGACCATTAAAATGCCTTCTCCTGATTCAGTCTGAGCAGTAAGTGGATTATGACGGCAATATTTTGGGATTTCTTCGCTTGAGAAAGAAAAAGAAAAAGGAGAGAAAAATATCCATGACCGGTGGATTTACGTCTGTCAGAGAAGGAGAGCATCCCGAGCATTTCTGTGGATTACAGATGGGCTTTGTGATCTCCAAGTGCAGTCTCATGGATGATCACTCGCTGCCAGTCATTAGGATAAAGTACAAAGAGGGACACAAGTGAGTATTCAGCTGGATTTTTATCTCTGAAGGCTTAAGCTTGTGTGAAAACAAGGGTGTCGGAGAGGAATCTGGAATGAGAACACATCGCAGCAGCTTTTTTCTTTGTATTTCATTAACAGAAAATCCAACTGGTTGATTAAACTGCTGTGCTGTGTTAGATGAGTGATTATCAGTGTGGTAAGGTAGACTGATTTATTTTATTAATTGTTACAATAGGAATCCTGTATGTTTACAGACCATTTGCCAATGAACATAATTTACTAAATGAGGGGTACGGTCTACCCGGCAGGTGGCTTGGGCACAGGAGGAGATTGATTGAAGTGATCTGTGTGAATCCTATTAATGCATCCTGGACTCTGGCCAAGGCAGAAGCTATGGAGGGGAACACCTCTGTCTAGCAGCCCTATCTGATCTGCACCCCCACTGGACAAACCGAGCACCCTCTGCAACCCCTCTTCAACAACACTCCTCCTCTCGCTCAGACAAGGATGGTACCTCCACCCCCCACCAACAAGCCCCACGTGTGCCTGTCCACCATCCTGATCATGAGCAGCATGGCCCTGATTGATGCCTACCTGGTGGAGCAGAACCACGGGCCAAGAAAGATTGGCATCTGCATCATGGTGATGGTGGGTGACATCTGCTTCCTGATCGTCCTGCGGTACGTAGCGGTGTGGGTGGGAGCCGAGGTACGAACAGCTAAGCGGGGTTATGCTATGATCCTATGGTTCCTGTACATCTTTGTGCTGGAGATCAAGGTGTACTTTGTGTATCAAAACTACAAGGCGGACAGGAAGAGCCTGGACGCTCTTGCGAGGAAAGCGTTGACGTTGCTGCTGTCAATCTGTATCCCGGTGCTGTTTGTGGTACTGGTTGCTATCGACCACATGGAGTATGTTCGCGCCTTCAAGAAGCGTGAGGAGATCCGTAATCGTCTCTTCTGGGTTGTGGTGGACTTGCTGGACATACTGGACATCCAGGCCAACCTGTGGGAGCCCCAAAAGAAGGGGCTTCCACTGTGGGCCGAGGGCCTGATGTTCTTCTACTGCTACATCCTGCTGTTGGTGCTGCCCTGTGTGTCCTTGAGCGAAATCAGCATGCAGGGCATCAACATCGTGCCCCACAAAATGCTCCTGTACCCCATCCTGAGTCTGGTGACCATCAACGTCATCACCCTCTTCATCCGTGGGGGGAACATGCTTCTGTACAGGGACGCCAGGGTATCCGGTATCTTGATGGGAAAGAACATCCTGGCCATCATCCTAAAGACCTGCAGCTTTGTGCAGTACAGGAGACAGTTGCAGAACGCTTCTCCTGCCTTTGGGGTGGAGCTGCAGAAAAACTCAGTGGCCCATGCTCGCCCTGCCCCCAACCCTCCTCAAGTGATCATGCAGGACCAGACGCCCCTCCCCGAGGTGACGACGTGTGAGCACACATGACCCTCAGGAGGCTGGGAGGGCACAATGTTCCAAAACCTTTTTGGGCAAGTGAACACGCATTGATGCTTGACAGCACACAGGACACCGCAGCGGAGGACAGAGAGCAGTGCTTTAACCAAAAGCTGTCATGGTGTAAAACACAGCATCACATGTGACTTTGTGTTTCCTCCTATGAATTCAGTTAACTGTGTATTTTTTCTAACTGTATAAAAGATTTTAAAAAAAAGTCATTACTGCGAGATTAGAGGATATATTTTTGAATTGTATGTGTTGCATTCTAATCTTAAAGTTAAGGGTCTGTGTGCTGTGGTGTGTGTATTTCTGTTGCTCGAATGTCCTTAGTAGTCGAGGGCTTAACATGATGAGCAACTAATGGGAGAATCAGAGTATTGAAAATAGCAGTTAAAGCGTTCTCTTGAAGGAAGTGTGTTTTCTATGTGATTCTTTGATATAAAGTATTGTGTACAACATAAAGGCTTTTCTGCTCTTTCTCTGGCTGTAAAGGCTTTTTTATTCATGAAATCCTGTAAAATGTATTACACCAATTGGGTTCATTTTACTTTTAATCAGTCTTCAGCAATTGCACGTTATTTTCCCTGGTTTACAAAAGAAAACAGACAATGATTTAGTTTGCTCTGGTTCAATTTACATTTAGAGAGTACTTAATTGCTCAAGTGGTGCCTGTGGTATATCTTTTATTTAGAATAGTGATCCTTACCTTCGAGGATGTTTATTTGGAGCGAGGAGGGAAACATTGTGAATAAAATCTCTAAGCAGTTATGAGTAGTTTCATCACTGTAAAGATTGACCATTATGCCGTAGCCATAGGAAATAATACACAGCTAAGGGGCCCCGGTGCAAATAGATAAATGAACCTGAAATAAGGAAACCTGTTTATTATCCTCCTCAGGCGCTCAGTGACTATATATGCATGTGCTTAGTGGCAGATTTCTGTGTAAGCACAATTATTTTGTTCTTCACACAAGGACAAAATGGATACTTTAGTCCAGTAATGTGAATCCAAACAGCCAAGAAAAACATGCTTTCTAAAAAGACACATTTCTAAGAAAGTTTTTCTTCTCAATCACCAGTTGAGTCAGAACTGGTCTTTTTCATCCATATGTTTTTCAGTGATAGAAATATTTTAGAACTGACTTAGAAGACAGAAGGAAATCCCATGATTCGAAGGAGTGCGTTTACTGGGTGGGTTATTACCAACAAAGCAAGAGATGCAGAGACATATTGAACATGAAGTCAAGTGGTGTGAAACAACGTAGTGCAGAAAAAGTAATTATCCTGGCACAGGTGTGACAGTTTAAACAATTACTACATTTTAACAAAACGCTTCTTTGCTTGTACTTGGGGAACTTTTCTTTGCATAACCTCTCTGTCACCACTGACTGCCATTATTGGCATATAAGCAGAGTGGCTCTCCGTTTTGGTAAAGTCCTTAGAGTGCAGAAGTCTGTCCAAAGGTTTTTTTTTCTGTGCAAGCCCCAGCTACAGGAAGGTGGCAACTTCCTGTAGCACAGACCAAGCTATTACATCAAGACCGCTGTAGCCAGCATTATTTGTATTTGTTAGTGTCTTATGAAGTTACAGCATCAGCAATTTAGACTCTATATGGATTGCATTGTTGTTACAGATATGTAGCAATACAAAGAAAAAATCATCCTTTATAGATGAATGTGCTGTACGGAGAATTCAGCTAGGGTGATAAACAATGGGGAAAGATTTTCTGCGGAAATAGGCTGCATTGCGTCAACGCCCATGAAAACAACAGCATTCTAGTACTAAAACGTCAATAAAAGGTTTTCAAAAGTTAAACACATGACTTTTAGAGCTCTCACAAAAGACGACATTCAAGTGTTGAAGATCCTATTCAAGCCTGAAGGTTTATGCCCAAGTAGAAAGTGTGGAGAAGAAAAAACGCTGAATTTATTGAACTTCTTTACACCATTCTTTGTATGGAGGGCGGAAGCATACTATGGATACGTCAGCAGTGCTTCAAAACAGACAAGCGCACTCTTTTTCACTTTTATGACTTTGATGAGTAAAATAAGTGCATCCAGGCACCAAGGAAGCACAATGTGCAAACTAAAGCTAAGATTCAAATCCAGGTCATTCACTCTGATTACTAAACCATTGTGATGGCCTGCAAAGCACATTCTCATATATTCCCGCTCTCATGTGCAGTCAAACTGTTGCATGTGTAGGACAGGTACTTTAGATATTCTTAAAACAGGCTTAAGCGTGTATGTATTTGAAGTAATGCCTTTCCTGGATGCTGGCTGGGTTGCCATGAGTGCGACCAGATGATGCAGTACAGTCACACACAAAAGCCAGATGAGCAAAGAATGGATAATTAACTTGTTTGGGCTCAATGCAAAAGCATTTACTTTTCAGTGTGCAGTGGTGAAGATGTATTCAGATCATTTACCTAAATAAAAGTACTAATAACACACTGTGAAAATACTCCACTCAATACCTGACTTAAGGTCTACATCTGTGGCCTGGGAACGTGCAATCAACATAAGATACTTACTTTGTCAAACCCCGTAATTAGAGAATTAGATCTGGAGCTGCGCCATACCCAATGAATGGTACACTGATTCCTAAATCTAGGTTCAGCCCACCAATTTTTTTTGTCCTCTCATTTAGCATCAAATGAGCTTTATTTAAATGTTCTCACTTAAAATGTAAATGAAACCATATTATGAGAACACTACCAAGGTTGCTTTGAGTTTCATACCATCTCTGCCAATTCATTGTCTATGGAGCAGTTCCACACCCTGTACTTGATGACATCACAAATTTAAGTTTAACATTTGGATTTGGGAGACAGTTGTTCATGTTTAATAATATTTTAAAAACTAAAACACTGCACTAATGTGTTTTTCCCATTTTACTGCTGTGGATTTGATCTTATACGCTTAATTATTCAGTTTATCAGACAAATTTAAATTACATACCACCAAATTCGGAGTAGCTAAAGGCCCAAAGGACAGAAAGCGTCTGCACATTTTTTAAGTACACCTAATTTTGCCTCGACATGCACCAAAAGGATTAAGGCGCACATCACAACGCTTTGTTGCCCCTACTCCAATTTTTCTGCAGCCATTAAAAAAGCTTTTAAAAAGGGCAAAAGTAACAATATATTTTGGATTGCAATATTAATACTACTACAGCGTGTTAAAATGACAAATGTCACTAGTGGTCGGTCATCTGAGCTTACACCATTTTTGTTGGGTTTGTGTTCTCCCTGTATGAAAGCTTCTGTAATCGGCACACCTAAGATTATTTGAGGTAAGAGAAGCATATCCACAACTTAACTGTGAAAAAAAGGTCTTCATCAATTAGATCAAGTAGCTTAGAGTTAAGGAAAAAATACTGCTGGTTCTGTGGTGCTGGCAAAACATCTCTGAAGCCTGCAATGCACCATGGGAGCATCAAGTTATGTGCACCAAATTAGGAGCTTTAATTAAAGCTTTCTGTAAGTTTGGGTAACAAATAGGTCAGACACATTAGTAAAAACTTTTTTGCTATTGAGTAAAGTATTTATTTAAACTCCAAAGTACTGAATGTAAATTCTTTAGTGTTGAATCAACCATAACATTTTTTAGGGCAGTGCACTATACTGTTACTATGTAAAGTTGGCAAATCATATAAATAATTAGTTTAATCTGTATACGCTTTCAGTGTCAGCAAAGCGCTTACTTTCAGCATACAAAGCGTGCTCATAACTGTATGTTTATATCATGTAAGAATGGTATTAATCACAAAATGATGATCACTCCTCTGGAAGCCCCAAGCGTGCCTTTGGGCAGTCTCCCAAACTAATCTAACCGCACCGCCCACCCCACCTCACATCACCCTTCCTGCACCGCCAGACCCTGAATGAATGTTGCATTCATCCAGATGACCATGTTTTTTTTGCTTTGCACTCTCGAATGTTAATAAACTGGGATGGCTGTTGGATGCACCCACACTCTTGCCACATTAACACTGACAAAGCGACCCGTGCCAAGCAAGGAAGACGGACGGCTGCAATAAATTCACAGCTCGACCTTCTGCGGTCTTGGACGGCAACGAACGGGGTAACAAATGTATTTTTCATGGAAGGCATGTTAGAGCAAGAGGAGAACAAACCAGATCTGAAAATTAATGCTCATCAAGTATTGATTCGCTTGTCTAAAGGGTGACTGATATGAGGTTTAAAAAGGCAATTTTCTCAAAACAAATAACAGAGCTTATTTTAGATGAAGCAGAGGAAAAGCGTGCTGCAGAGTGTATTTAATGCTCCTCTGTAATGCTGAAACTTACAGTAGAACGCTTTTACAAACAGTGGAGCAGCTACCTCACATAGTAATGAATACCTTAAAGAAAAATGTAGATTCTGTGCACATGAATGAAGAACCGAAAGACTAAAAAGTATTTCTGCAGTATTTTAAACTCAATTCCTCCTATTAAACATATTGTATGTACATAGATTTTCGAAGCACTTGCACATTAGCTCTTGGCAACATTTGACGTCCTTGAAGTATTTTGCTGAGCAGTTGCAATTATCAATTTCTCAGTGAAGACACTTGTGCCACTTTTTTTAGTGCTCTCAATCACCAAATTACAGCCAGTGTAGTTAAACTGTTCCTTCACATATACGCCTTTGTCTGCATTTTATGAGAGGAGATCTGAGTGCAGAGTACAGCTACCCCTGTAACAGAGAAAGGTTTCGCCATCTTGCTCATGCAGAATTGGGCGAGGATTAACAACTGCTGTAAAGTGTGAACTCGGCGGAGGATCAAGCTTGTGACGTGCAGCTAGAGCATGATCTCTCTAATAATCAGGTCACTCCACAGGACTGCCAACAAGTTTGGGTCGACCCAACAGGGAACCCAGGTGTCAGGAGATGAGAGCGGGTCGCTTGGAGCGTTCTGAAGTGTTGAATGTAGATGTGAATTATGGAGAGCCGTTTCAATATTTAAACTTGTTGGCAGTTTCTTGAGATTTAGCATTTAAATCTGAGCAATTCTGCAAGTGTTCTGTCAGCAATGTTGACCTATAAAATATTCAGATAGTTTATGATTCTCTGCTGCTAGCGGGGCTTTTTCTCAGGCACCCATTTACAAGTGAAGCATTAGTCAAGCCCTTTAAGACCTTAAAAAAAACGTTTGCTTTGTGACATACCTATTGTAAAAAGATACACTGATCACTGTCAGCATATTCACTTTGACTTAAAAAACATAATTTAGTTCATAAGAGACTATAAACAGGAATTATCTTTCTTCTCATGTTTACATTGCTTTTTTGTGAAAGTTCCAGAACAAAACATTTCACCTTGTTGTCATTTCCGCCCCCTGCAGTTGGTCAAATCCCCTCCCCACACCTGTCACTCATGTTGATGGGCTGTCTACTTTGAAACAGCATCTAGCCGTAGGCTGAGGAAAATGACAAAAAATAAGGCACCAAAGGCATTAAAAGACAGACGTGGGGAGTTCAGACAAATTTAACTACATGTTAAATTTGTCCACTTTTGTTGCTTCAAACCAGCCCGTGGCAAGTTGATCATCCCAATAGTTTGTAGATTAAAAGACAGATTAATCGAAAAAACAGATAATAGAAACATCAGATGAGCTATCCTTCTGTAGTTGAGCTTTTAATATATGTAAATGAGTTTCAATAGTGGGTATTTGTCTAAAAGGTTGTTGTAGGTCAGACTTGATGTTTGGAATTCTGTGTTTGTATTGGCTAGGGCCCGTGTTGGAGTGACTGTGCTATTTTTCATTCTAATGAGGCAAATCTGGCATTATAATCTTTCCACGGCATGCCGCTGGCATGACAGGGGCTACAGCCAGACAATTATGACTGAGAATTCATTTTGCTTGGGGCCGCATCTCAGCTGGGTCCTGAAAGATTAAATAAGCCTCACAGAGAAGGTGAGGTATCTCTTACAATGAACACTGGAGCATCGCGGGTAAAAAAAAAAAAAACTCATACGGTGCTCAGCAATAGTTATTTGTTTAAAAAGACTGTTATATGTTCATTCAGGGTAATGATCTGCAGCTAATGCCAAAATATCACCAGCGGCACCCTACAGTATGTCAAACATGTAAACCTAATTACACATGTTAACACGCTGAATGAATCTCTATTTAATAAACATGCCTTAGGTCAACAGTCAGCAAATATTTTGCTGACAGTTGTTTGGCATTGCAAATGCTTGATCCATCCTTTCTTCTCAATACTAGCATGTTGCGCATTGTAAATATGAACTCTTTCAAAGCTATATGATAGTACATATACGTGTGTCTTTAACTTTATATCCTAAATGTTTACAGAAGACTTTAGTAAATTAAAATGCCTGCCTTATTCCATTTAGCTGGTTCAGTTTCAGGGCCCTGCTATTTGTGCATGTTTACTGGGACACTTAAAGAGCAGAGTCATTGTTAATGTTATTACTAACAGCTGTGATTTTAGTGTTATGACAAGTCACATTATACACTGTAAAAATGTCTATACCTTATAGACCCCGCTATTTCACTTATGATCTGCGTAAATCCAACAGATCTAAAAAGGTCAGTGAGCATTTCACTGCCCCTAAACCTCCATGCACCTAATTCCCCCTGCACCATATGAGCTATGAAAAGACCGTTTCACACTTATAAGAAGTCAGCAGGATATCCTCAAAGGCTTGGTGAGTCACATGAAATCGTAGTATTAAAGAAAAAGAGTCAGGAATCAATAGAGGATGAGTTATTCAGACAGTTTGAGCTCTGTGCTTGTTTTAAAAAATTGGTTTCCAACTCACAACGGGCAAGTCCTCTTTACCAATTAATCCACAATTACAAAGTAATTCCTCTTGTAACCCAGGAGCTGGTGGTTTGGAGAAGAGTTCAAGGAACAACAGAGAAAATGAACAAGGGTGTTTTGTTTAATTTGTTTTAAACCCTGTGTAAAGAGCATTTCAAATCTCAAGTTAATGTTGATAGAATATAATGAAGGTCGTATAAAGACAATCACAGTGAGAAGTGGTTTGTCGTTTGTTGCGTTTATTGCTTTTGTGTCAGGGCAGGATTTTGGTGTGCAGTGTTTAGGACTGAAGCACGAAGACAGAGAAACTGATCCAAAGCAGAAACTGGACTGATTCAGATGTAAGTAAGCAAACCGACTGTATGGCTACATACATTACAGTAGGCTAGGTAAGCCAAGTGTTGTTAGCATTATTTAAACTGTTTTTAGCTTTGATTTTATACATTATGTAATTTTTCTGAAAATCCCATGTTATTTGCTGTAATTTAAGATGAAAATTGGGTCCTTTTTTCTTATTTTAGTCGTGACAGTGGAAGATAGACAGGAAACTGGAAGAGCGAGGCGAAGGTAGGAAGACATGCATCATAACTGCCAAATGTCAGACCCCTGCAGCAGCAGAATGGACTGAGTTCCAGTACACAGGACACCTGCTCCACCATGTGAGCCACACCAGGGTCCCCATTAACAGGGATGTTAAATCATTATCTATGTAGATATAGAACATTTAAAGACCTTCCTCTCAGGTTGAACCATGGCTTGCTAAACAAGCTACAAGCATGGTTGTATGCACTGCTAGCATTATTTTACAGGCTATGGGTTTAATAGCTTTTCAGCTGTAGAACATAAAAAAGCTAAAACATTTACCTGAATATGTTGAGATTGGGATGATGGTCCTTTTACTCTTGCTCTTTCACAATTTCAGATGGGCAGCTTTGGTCCAAAATGCAAAAAAACTAGAAAGTATCCAAAAGTGCAAGGAACCTGGGCTAAATGCTAACACTAGGGAGCTAAGACAGCAACCTGACCCTCGAATAAGGAGACACAAATGCAGAAGCAGCTACAAGCTAATGACACACAGGTGGACTTAATAAGGGCGGGGCTAACAATTACAAGGGCGGGGGGGAAAATGAAGGCAGGAATTAATACCATACAAGCAAAATAGGAGAGTGAACCTTCCAAATAAAACAGGCCAAACAAATGGTCTATAATTGTCTTTAAAGCTTTAATTTTATTTGCCCCCCACTCAGAGGCGTGTTTTAAGCAGCATATCTGAAGAAAAAACTGACTTACTCCCTTTGATGTATAAAATAAATAGAATATAAGTAGTTGTAGAAGTCACCTCGACAGTATTGTGACAGAGAGAAATAGAACAACTAGCTGTAATTGAATTTTAGCTGGACTGTTATTAACTGCAATCTTAACAAAACACCCTTTTACCTCAGTCTCATTGTTACTGAAACACATTTCATCCTGAAAGATTAGCTACTGCAGCTGCACAGCCTGGAGACACAGCCCTCCCTCTGTGTGAGAGTGCTCTGTTTGACAAATGACTGACTGACTTTGGCTTCTGATACATTTTGTCATTTGTTTCATAATTGTATTACTATCACACTTATACATTTGATATTTCCTCTAGCGGTCGATAGTGACAATCAATTAGGTATCTTAATCACCATGTACCAAGTCAAGTGTCATTGTGTAAATGTCCCTATCAATTTCAACTGAACCTTTGCAGATCATTTACATGCACTAAAACCTATAACACACTATACAGGAAAGGGGAAAACCCCAAAAAGCATAATACGGCCTCTTTAAAAAGGCAAGGACAGAAAGAGAGAAGACATACAGAAGGTAAGAAAAAGTGAATTATTTACAAAATCAAAAAGGAAGGAAGAATATAAGTAAGGAAGTCCCTGCAAAAGCAATTTTGTAAATGTTTTCTATGATTTGGACAATTTTCCTGATTTTTCAATGACAAATAAATTGAAGAAAAAACTGGAAATGACACAATCACAATGAAAACCCTTCACAAAAGAAATGCTAACTTCTTACAACAGCAGAGATCTCAAAATCACTTAAGAAGCCCTTGAAGCTGAATTCACACAATAAGTACAATAATGCAATGTACTGTAGCCCGTACCTGGCAGCCAGGTTGTTTACAGAAGTGGAAACATCTGTCAACTTTCAACAAACAAGGCATTTTTGAAACAAACACTTTTTCAACCTAGAGAGATGTGTTGTGTGCTCATCATTAAAGCAACTTTATCAATTTGTAGTGAACATTCAAAGGTGTATCAGCTGGTTTTAAATGTCTATAATAGTGTATATACTGCCAGACTGCCAGGGTGGTGCAGATAAAGAGGCCTCTGGAGAGAGAGCTGCAACGGCTGGTGGGGAAAGAGACTGAAAAGAACTTATATAGATGGAAGCACTGAGCGGAGCTTTATTGTGGCCACCGAGATGATGGTAACAGAAAGAGGATGAGTCAAAAGCTCAGCGCACAGGAATGACCCCTCTCAGAGTGTTGTCCCCTGGGAAATGTTTTAGCCAAGATAGCGAGGGGGCAGGAAACATTTGCCCGCTGTCTCTGAACTTGCCTCTGTATCGATGGCCAATCGTAACATTTCCTAACCTTCTTTGTATCTGTGGACCCAAGGGGGATTATTTATAAGCTTATTAAACCGTAAATTCTGAAACAGTGTTGGACATTGAGTAGGAGGCATATATTAAGCTGCCAAGTTGCCAAGCTGATAAAATAGTCTTGAGAGAAAAGAGACAATCCTGTACCTAATGCTTTGATGAGCAATATATATTCCAAATGGATCTGTAGGTGAAGCTGAAACACACTGTATGGTTGATTTTGTCTTCGCATACAGCTCACTTCTAGCTTCGACCCCTACACGACCTTGTGGGATTTAATCCTTCCATTTCAACTGCGACATGAACTGGCACTTGTGTAACCTAATTAGCAACAGGAAAGTAGAAAATCAAGATAAAGCAGGGGGCATGAACGGTGGGAGGTTTACAATGTAATATGATAGAGATAAGGTCAGAAACCAGAACCTCAAAGCTGAAGTGTGAGGAGGAAGAGAAAGATGGGAAAATAAATGAGGAGATTTTAGGCAGATTTGATTGCATGTCTATTAATGACCTTTCGCTGTTTAAATGTGTCATTCTAGCAAGGAGATCTTTATTGGTTTTTTGTGGATTTATGAGGTGAGGGGCAGCAATTATAAACTCATCCTCAGCTTTAGGTTGCTATGTGTTTAAAGGAGTAGTTCAACCTTTTGGGAAATACACTTGAGGGGCCCTATTATGCTTTTTGTGTTTTTTCCCTTTCCTGCAGTGTGTTCTATAGGTTTTTGGGCATGTAAATGGTCTGCAAAAGCTGAAATCCCCCAACACATTGTATATGATAAGCTAAGGGAAATCTCTAAACTGCAGCAGTCACAAAACTCTATTTTGAAACCTGAAAATGTGTACAATAGGGCCCCTTTACTACTTTCAACAAGGAGGTTATGTTTTCTCCAGCAGTGGCTCAGTCAGTAGGGGCTTGGACTGGGAATCGTAGGGTCGCCGGTTCAAGTCCCCGAACAGACTTGAAATATGGAAAGTGGACTGCTACTTGGAGAGGTCCCAGTTAACCTCCTAGGCCCTGCTGTAGTGCCCTTGAGCAAGGCACCGGACACCTCCAATCCCTCCTCCTCATTGCTCCCCGGGCGCTGCACGATAGCTGCCCACTGCTCCTAGTACTATGATGGGTTAAATGCATAGAACTAATTTCACTGTGTGTGCTCTGCTGTGTGCATGTATGTGACAAATAAAGAGGGCTTCATCCTCCGACTCTATCTTTTTGGTTTGGTTTGTTCGTCAGCATCTGAATCAACAGGAAGATTTACAAATTATTGTTCATTTTGTTAACAATACAAGATAGAGCATTTGTCCTTTAAGGATGTCTGCACTCACGGACTGAACTGAACTTGCTCTGTGGTGAATAGTAATATTCATACAAATAATGCACTGTTCATGTGCCAGATAACTTCTTGGCCTTGCACATTTGACAATTGACTCCAAGTTCACTGGTCGAGTTTGTGGTCAGAGCCAAGAAATATTCCAGTTTATAACCCCTGGAACACTGCAACGGGCTGATTTTAATTATTCCAAATGGAAATTATCAAACAAGGTGAACTGTGTTCATTATTGTGCTCTTGAGCCAGGCTAACTGCCGGCTGGGTTTAATGTTTAGCATGTTGCCCTCTGCCAGACAGCAAGGATAACACCCAAAAACAACTTTATTTAGAAACAAGTTAATTTGCTGACACAGTAAAAATGGAAACACATATTTAAAAAACCTCCCACCACAATAACCATAATTAAGATGTATACATAAATGCTGTGTGTCAGTTGCTGTACTGCATGCAGCTACTAGCACTCTAAGCTAAATCTATTAAGCATTATACTGTCACTTGAGAGTGACACAAAATTACTTTGGAAACATATATTTGCCTCAAGAAAAGAGGCCTTTTGCCCTAATAAGATTAAGCAGAGAAAAGTCTCCGGCAGCAGGCTCGGTTCAGCTGCCAGCATGTACTTCATGCCAAGCATGCAGCAGCACGTAAAGGTAATAAGCCAACACGACACTAAGCCTGTATAAGGAAAGGGATGGCTGCCACGTTTCAGATGCGTGTGATGAGCCTAGATGTGACGGATCATTGTCCAGACTGGAACTGAAGTCAAATATAATTTTTCTGTCCACGTCAAAGGACACAATGCTTTGGAAAGACTACGTAATGGCTATGTTGGCAGAAGAGATGCAACACTATGTTTGGATGGTAATCTAGCGAGGGAACGTATTTCCTGTGTGCTGCTCAGCTTATAATTATGTATGTAAAGCGAACTATGAGTAATATAACAGGATGGTACTTGGTAAATAAGGCTATTTTCACAGCTGTATACTGTGGAAGGCTTTGTTGCTACAGTGATGACAGCCTCTGTAAGCAACGCTGGCATGAAACAACTGTGTTACTGCTGGGAATAGCAGGTTGGGCTCTTTTTCTGTATACATTGCTACCCTATAGATGACCTATTTCTCTTGAGGTGCAGTTCTGCAATCTGTTTTAATGACAAAAAGCTGGATTCAACTTTAGAGAACGACAGAATAGTAAGACTTTTCTTAAATTAGTTTTTACCAATTAGAGAATCTGATACGGATAAGAATATTACAGTCTTTAAAGATTACAGCAGAGTGATTACATAAGCCTGGAAGAGATGATTATTGCATTATGTGATTATTGATACTTTTCCATTTGACATTTAAACACGTTGTCTCTCATTAAAATGCCTGGAAGCCCCACAGTGAGAGCACAGTGATTCAATAATTATACTGTTATGAATAAGCATACATTTTAAAACAAGTACAGATTAAATACTGTGCAAATGTTACAAACGCAACTTGAGAATTGTGTCATGAAGACTAAATGATGATTGTGACCGTAATGGTCCATTTTATGTGCAAGAGCCAAGAAAGTTCTTCACTCAATACGACTCCTAAAACTATGCTTTAAAAAATTCAATGGGCACGATTAGTCATGATAAATTCAATTAAAGATTCTCAGGCCAGAGGACAGTTTCTGTGACTGCTCTTGTGAAATTATTGTGGTGAAAAGTGTTTGGCAAAAAAACAAAACAGGTTCCCCAATATAAAAAAAATAATTGAAAAGCTAATCTTGTGTTGTTTGGTGTCGTACAAATGGAATTAATGGGATGGGTGCTTTATTCAAAATTGCTATTTAATGAGTTGAGTCACCCTGACTGTTGTGTGTTTACAAGTCATTATCACTGACATTGATGTGCTTGTTAAATACGCCGCCATTGTCCCATACAGTGTTCATGCTGATTCTTTAAAGCGTGACCGAAGTCTGTCGTTGGGGTTTTCAATAGACTTCATCTGCATCCTGACTTAGTATGAAGAACAATCTGAACAAGTTAATAAGTAAATTTTAAAAAATTCAATACCCAATAGCGCCAACACAATGTGGAAACACTGCCAGAGAAAAATAATATCTGTGAGATTGAAATATAATGAAATTTAAAGAACTGCCATTGTGGTTTTGTGTGAAAAATCTGCCTTATTGAAGTTTTATACATGGAACAGGCTGCTTTTTTCCTCTAAACACACACATGCACACACAAAGAACAGGCTCAGTCAAACACATAATTGTTTTCCCACATTGAAAGAAAAGCATCCATATTCCTCAGGGAGACAGGACAGCAGAGAGTCTTTGTACACTCAGTCATGGATATTTATCCGTGCAGCCACAAAACAATGTCCACCTGACCAGCAGGTCCTTCTGAACCTCTCTGTTTCTCAATTCTCCTTCTCTTTCTAAGGTCTGATCCAATATCCTCTCGAGCAAGCCTGGGCCAGAAATCATTCACTGGCAGTTGTTGCACAGCATCCAACATTGTCAACAGCCGGCTGGAGTTGGGACTGGGAGCTGGGCTGTGTGTTATAGCTGCCATAAGGCTCTGAATCTGAAGGGGATCCTGCACGGAGATAGGTCTGTGTCTGAGGCGGGGCGGTGGGCAGCGGCGGCAACCAGCTGTCTGTGTGATTTAACTGTGTGTGTAAATCAAGAGCGAGTCTCGGCTCGACCAGCCAGCCTCATTTCAATCTCTCTACAAATCACACCACGCAGGCAGAGTGAAGGGGGAGAGTTATAAAGGCGCCCCAAATAATCATCCTCCGCAACTCTCTTTCTTATGCTTTCATTTATTAAGTAGACGAGCAGAAATCTGACATCCATCAAAAAAGACACCAAAAATATGTTGTGCTCAAGCCAGAAAACATTAACGTTTGGCTTGTCATCTGTGGCTTTGTATGTGCAGGGTGTATTTCTCATTGCATGCAGATATGGTGAAGCAATAATTGAGGTGGATGTTTGCAAAATCAGAGAAACGATCTCACAGAACAGCAGCGGGAATCCACAATTTCAGGCTGGAAAGAGACTTTTATTTATGATGTGTAAAAAAGGGGTATTGAATTAGCATATCTCTTGCCGTCAGCCAACCTATGTTGAACTAGATATTAGAGAGAACCAATGCCAGGAAGCAGGCAACACGATGATTCACTACCAGCAGATTAATTCCCAGCTCCAGGGAGGGAGTCACACGAGAACCCAGGGAGGAAACAGACTATGAAGGCCACACACAAACACTTCTGACAGCACTCACAGAGGTATAAAAGATGTTAGAGACAATTTACTCCACAAGAGCCGCCACCCAGAGCATTTGGTCAATACAAACAATGTCTCGTTTAAACTATAACACAAGTTGTATTTTAAAAGCTTCTGTCTGACATCACTGCAACCCGTTTCATTGCAGTTTATATATGAACAAAACAAGCACATTTATTAAGAATAAACACATCTTTCAGTAGACTGTAGGGCAAAATACTTCAAGATAAAATATAACTTGGTTTCCTGTCTACTGGCAGAGTCCAAACATTGAGTCAGAGTTCATCAGTATTCTTAAGGAACAGCTCCAGGCATTAATAAATGCAGGAAAGCATCCACTTTGTCAAATGGCTTTAATAGAGGGCTTCCTATTTTCATGAATGGTCTGTTATAGATTTATTCAGATGGGATTGAGATAGAGTTACTATGGTACCGCAAATCATCTGCACTGAGATGCTAAGATTGCTCTCTGCTTGTCTTATAAATTGTTTTTGGGAGGCACTTAAGCTGCGCCCGATCTGACGGTATTTACTTCTGTGAGATCATTGTGTCATATCTATCCATGGTATCACGGGCACTTCAAGGGAACAAGCGTGCAAAGCAATTAAATCAATGTATAAAATACCTTGTTATGGAGTGTACCAGAGAGAAAAAGTAAAAACATTAAGAACAGACATAGGCAACGTGACAGCTATTAACAGCAAGCAGAGCAGTCATTATCTACACGAGCGTGTCAAAGAATCAATTACAAATTGAATTAACTATTCATCTGTAGGTGCCATTCTGGCAAGGATGGGATGCTGAATCCTCTTAGGCTCTAAGTGGTAACTCAAAAGGACAGACACCTGGAAATAATCCAAAACCTTTTTTTATTCAGTAGGCATACATGCCCAAACATATGCCAAACTTAAGTGCAGTATACATTAGCAAAGTCTTCGGACATCATAATGCACTTTAGGAAAACTGGTGATTTGCTGCACCTGTAGAAGAACCTGATTATATCTCAAGCAAAACACAGTGTCATTATATTACTCTTGATTATTGTCGAATAAATTAGGTTGCATTATAAAGCAAATGTTAGATAATGTTGCTGACCTCTGGAAATAAGTATGTTAAATATGAACTGAGGTTATTTCCCAAACATTGTCTTAATTCTGTATGAATCAGTGGGCTGCTGTCCAATGAACCTAAGCTTGAGACAAAAACATTGACATTTTATCTGCAACTGACGCTACCATTGTGTGTCAATTGACAAAGCTGTACCATCCGACTAGGCAGACGTGCTACCCCTCGGCCACGAACACCGCTCAAAATTGTCGCAGAGTGCTCAGCTTAGAGATCAAATTAATTCAACTTTCACCTAGTTACTGCTTCCTTGTCATTGTAAAACCAATCAGAAAACCGCTGTATGTAGCGGCGCAAGCTAGCAGAGGAGGTAACCTTGTCCAGCAGTGGCTCAGTCAGTAGGGGCTTGGACTGGGAATCGTAGGGTCGCCGGTTCAAGTCCCCGAACAGACTTGAAATATGGAAAGTGGACTGCTACTTGGAGAAGTCCCAGTTCACCTCCTAGGCCCTGCTGTGGTGCCCTTGTGCAAGGCACCGGACACCTCCAATCCCCCCTCCCCAGGCGCTGCACGATAGCAGCCCACTGCTCCTAGTACTAGGATGGGTTAAATGCAGAGGACACATTTCACTGTGTGTGCTCTGCTGTGTGCATGTATGTGACTAATAAAGAGGGTTTCATCCTCCGATTCTGTCTATCTATCTACCTTAGTAACATAACTGATAAGGCTTTTCACCCAACCTCTCGTTGAGCAAAGAAAAAGTTGCATAACTTGTGAATGCAGCTTAACTTTGGCTGTCTTCGATTTGATGCAAGAGAGCCAAGTGATAGTGCCATTTAGAGTTTAAAAACAGCTGCCTGCTGCTACTGAAAAATATGCTATGAGAGTGGTGAGAGTAAACAAAACATTAAGCTTGCTGGTAAATGTTCTTTTAAACCGTCCTAAAGACACTCTGAAAACAACGGCTTTAACTTTTGATCTGTAACCTCACAGAAGACCGGGGTTAACCACGTACCATATATGAAATAGAAACAGTTTATCTAAAGCCTAAACACACCAACAATCTCCACATCAATTCCCAACATAAACTGAGGAGAAAATGTCACACAATGCTAGCAGTGACATGCCAACCACCCAGAGCTTTCTATTGAGTGAAGACTCTTGTGGCATGTTCATTTTTATGGCAAGGAGCACTTTTAAAATGCGGATGATTTTTAAGTACTTGACTCTGAGGTTCTCAGTAAGGAGCCCAACATTACATCTGAATGGTTCCAGTGGAAACAGGGAATCTCAATTTCCCATGAGCTTTATGGTAATTAATTTATACGCTAACATCAAAACAAAAACATAATTAGCAGAGTGCAACTCAGTACTGTTTGAAAAAAAAAGGTTTAAGCACCATTTTAGCAAATCGCTATAATATAATGTTTTATTCATTTGCATACATAATAAATGCATAGCAAAGATGTGGCCAGGGTAAAACTGCCAGCCACGAGGAGAGTATGATTACAGCCACTTAAGAGCATACTCACCATTATCACGCAGGAATTGTAATAATTGGCCAACTTGATTTCCTCTTCCTGAGCATTTTCTGAAGTAAAAGCTCACTCACTGCAGTCACAATAAGTCTGCAATTTGAGACTCATAGAGTGTTCTCAGTGGCCACATTTGCAAAGCAATTGGCAGCATAATGAAGCACTGGAGTCCATAAACATACCAACTCTGAAGTGTTTGGAGGCAGAATTTAGAGTTCCACCGGCCGGATGGCTCTGTTGTCTGACAAATTGTTATCCTGTGATGTGTTATAATTGACAAGCTGAGACAGAGGAACCAATGACTGAATGTCTTGAACAGAAGCCAAATTACCTTATGTGAGTCGTTGCATTTTCATCAATGCACACTCAAAATATCTTAACAGCAGAAGGCCAACACGTGACTTTCATTACACATCTAATTATGAATGCAATGATCCCCAGTTTAATCAATAACCATATTCTTTCTGTCAGTCGGTTTAGGCCAATCGTCTCTTTAACAAGACATCCAAATCCCGACGTGACTTTAACATTGTTGAATTAAGGTTGAATAAGTAAAGAAATCATTTCACAATTGATTTTGATGAATGGTGCCGCTTCTCCTGAGGATTCCAGTCAGACACATCACTTTATGGCCTCCAGTTAAGGTAAATCAGAACATTTGCATGACACCAGAACATATTTTTCGCGGTGAGAACAGTTGAATCCCTTCAAGTGACGCGCCGGCACTGTTGCACACAAATCTGTCTGAAGGAGGTGAACTCTGGCTGACAAGTGAAAGCCATATCATGAATAAAACATCCCGTTTGAATGGAAAATAAATTCTGAGAAATCTGAGAGGATGCATCAACTGTCTCGAGTGTGTGATGCAACATAAAGGAATTCTTGGGGCTGCGCTTATCTTTCATTCCCAGATCCCCCAGCAATACTGTGAAAGACAAACAACTTCTGCCCCTCAGTGTCCACTATTTGGCTCTGAATGGAAATATGACAATGTTTAGTTATCCCAAATTGTTAATCCACTCTGCAGTCAAAATCCAGTAATTGGTTGGACATAGGAAGAATCAACAGAGTGTAAGCCCTGCAGAGCTTTAAGGGAGGCCCTGTGATGTGAGGCAGCGTCTGACTGGAGGTAAATGAGCCCTGCTGACTTGGCTGGATCCTCTCCAGATAGCACAGCCTTGCACACAACTCCCTCTAACCAAGCTTTGACAGAGACTAATGTCCCCACATTAAGCACCCTGCACCACTTTACATTTGACCATCACCTTGCTTTGTTTTCTCCCTTCAATGGTACGGCTTTACATGACTGCGGCTCTCAGCAACACGGGGGAGCAGGGAGTGATGGACACCTCTCCTGCTTTCATATTCATTGGCTGTAAATATTTTAGGAGACGGACCAAAGTAAACATTGGTCAATTCAACAAGGCATAGTCACATATTTGCCAGTGCTTCCTGAGTAATTATAGTCGAGGCCGTGCAGCCAAATTGAGCATTAAGACAATGCATTAGGCTGCGTTGGGTTTGTTGTGGGTAAGCAGTTCTTGGATGAGGATACAAGGTTTTCTTTTAGCTTCTCCTGCTCTTTCCAGTAATAATGTTGATCCATACTCTAACGAAAACAATCCCTAAAACAAAAGTGTAATTAAGTCCTAATTTTGTCTACAATTAATCCTGAAACAGATTATATTTTATTTGATTAAATTCAGAAAATAATGTGATGCAATCAAGAGAAATAGAAATGAGAAATAGCTAAATATCTATTGCAGTCAGTTTAAAAAGTATCAAGCAAGCCCCTCTAAGCATATGATAGAACGTCTTTGAGCGTCCAACAGGAAAGAAATTGCATCAGTTGTTCCCATGGGAAATTAATTTATTGACTGTTTCACAAGAAATGTATCCTTCTGCTTTGCAACAATTTGTGTATAATTTCTGTGACGAATCCAGTTTTAAGTAGGCTGCTGTGGTGGAACCCACCATCCTGATAAGACTGAATTACCAAATTTCTCCACAGGGAAAGTTGTACAATAGAAAAATAATCACATTTTTGTCAGTCAAGACACTTGTATAACTACAGTTACATAAGCACATAATTTCACCTCACTGAGTATAGGTAGATTTGCTCCAAGGTTACTTTCAAAATCTAATTATTTGTCTAGACTGTAATGTGGAGACAGGAGAGCCAATCAGTCAACAAGTTAAACATATTCCTCTCCTTCAGGTGATGAGGAAAATTTGTTGCACAAAGCTAAATCTTCTGTTGCCTGATTTGTATTTATACATTTACATTCACAGCAAGTGGATGGGAGTTCAGTTACTGCTCCTACTGTGGATTAGTCCATCTGCTATGTTCTTGCATAGAAAACTAATTAAGTCGACAACTTGATGGGTTTCCGGGGCTTTACCATAAACATGTTTTCAGAGGTTTAAAGAGTGCTTTGGTGTGAAGATAGCTCTTCAGAAGCTCTGGATGCTGTAGGTCATTAGAGTTTAACTCTTTTTGAGGTTTAGCTTACATTAAAAACAGGATTGGATAATTTCAGTTTACACAAAGGTGTTTATTTTTCATTTGTATATGTGGCTGTTGAAAAAATCGTGGCTCAACACAAGTGTTCGATGATTACAGATGTTGACCTGATGATGGTGCTAAATGAAAAGTCAGCGGATTACTGAAGCTATAACACTTCCTTTTCAGGGGTACACAAATATAAATAAAATGAAATGTAATATATTTGTACTGCTCATGGTACATGATGGAAAGGAGCTCTTACCCTGCCTGCCCCTTACTCAAGATTCGCTCATCCGTCATCACAGCTGCCAGTTGCTTAACTCACTTCAACAGGGACCCAAAAACAAATAAAAAATACAAATCATAAAAACATCACAACAATCTTGCAGAAGCAAAAAATGCTACTTTCAAACTTTATACTGTCTAATTATTTTTCTAAAAGCTCATTCGGTATGGGTTCCATAATTTAACCCATATCCTGTATGGTTTAACCCCAACTACACACATCTACTTGAAGGTAATTTGAGCAACCTTTTGCCTAAAATTACATGTTTTTCTATGTAGCATGTCCTCAGAATTTAAGACCAATAATTGTTGTATATTTTGTTGTTATACTGTTTTTGCTCTGTACAATCTTTATGTTTTAACCGCCCTGAATAAACAAACAGCATTTGTGTCTTGATTTGGATGTGCATTAGGAGTAATTCCCACTGCTTTTTACTGTGAAATAAATACAGGTTTTAAAGTAATGTGATAACGTAATCATCGTGGAGATTTTTCGAACAGACGGACATTACAATTCCTAAAGTCATGCATGTAATGTGGTTACCAATTTAAAGATGATTCACTTGTCATAGTTACACACTACAAATTCACAACATGTAATGCCAATCTATACATATATGAGTACATTATGTGGAGTAACTTGTCCCATATATTTTTCAAGTCATAGATGCTGCAGCATTCTCTTACAGAAAAGAAAAAAAGGGAAGTCAGACTTAATGGACTCCATGTTCCTTTGAGTGTCTCCAAATGTATTCAAGTTCACAATGAAAGCCGCTCTGAAGGAGAAAATGTTTGGTTATCACCAGACGTTCACCCTGGGTGCTGCCCCGGCCTCCCATTATCTGTTGAAGTGCAGCAGATAGTTCCTTTTGAGGCAGACTGTCTGGTCGGGGCTTTATTGTCCAAAAGGACTGGTCTTTCATGTGAGTTCTGAAGGACACCTTTCACTTTTGAAAACCATATATAAATATAGGAGAAAAACAGCTTTGTACTCACATCTCATCCAGACAAAGCAATTATAATGGTTACAACTCTTCTATCTTTTTGACAAGTTCATTTGTTATTATTTCCTGTGACTGAATGATAGATAATTGAACGTTTCTGCCATAGTCTATGTTACCTTTGAACTGAGCCTATTCTTGCATTCAAAGCAGCTTTTCACGGTACATATGCAATGCTGCCCTGTGATGTTATCTTGACAATTATGCAATTGTTGGTCAACTTGTAAACATTCTAAACTGGTTGGTGGACCTCAGTGTTGACATTGCAATCATGCAAATCGCAAGCGTAACGTAAATACATTTACGTTATATGGATCATTTACAAGCATTAATGAGAGAGATTGCAGAAAATGAATAAACGGAGACCTTGAATGACATTTTAAATGACAAGCAACAAGTGCCAAACCCTTTATCTTGATCGTTTCGTGATATTTTATCGGTTGCTGTCATACTTTATGTGATATGCCACAAAAAAAGGAAGATGTTTCAAATACTTTCCCAAAATGTCCTCAGTAAAGCTTGATTTAGAAACACATTAGGAGTATTTCTCTGTTTTCCTCTCTTCTCCCTTCAAATCCTGTATGTAAATACACCTTTTAAATGACAGGTGCATCCCAGGATATCAAACATGTCTGACAAATTCTGAATAATTTCCTGAGCTGGGTGACAAATTCTGCCTCCCTTCTGCACTATGCATAGCCGGTGAGCGTAGGCATGCATACAAAGTAGGGTGGAGATTTAGCTTGGCTTGCCGTAGCATGGCTCCCCGCCTCCCTGCAAACCACCCCGCACTTCCCTTCATGCCTCTCTCTCTCACTCAGGCTCCAGCTCCCTCTGACATAAAAGGGCATGTCCTCTGAGGTTTCTTTCTGCCCCAGTGCCTGTCGAGGCTTCATGTCCCTGAGAGACAAAAAAAAAAAAAGCACAAAGAAATGCTAACGTTTGTGATGGTATGGAAAAGACAGCAAGGGATTACCAACCATCAAACACTCCTTGAACATCCAAGAGGGATTTTTAAGTTTCACAAAACAAGTCAGATTTATTAGAAAATAAAGTTGCAATGCTCCTGGTCAAGTTAGAAAAAGTAATATTTTGTGTTGTTAGTTAAAACAGAGTGCCTATAGCTCCTTCCTCGGGATCCCATTTGGCCTTTCCTAGAATTCAGCTGCCAGAGATTAAGGGGAATCGCAAGCCATACCTGAATAATTGAGATAAAAACTCAGTTGGGAAGAAAAGCTCTGAACTGGCAGCCTCCTATTGATACGTTTTTCATACAGGTACTGTGCCAAGTTCTGGATCAGTGCTGCAGACCAAACTGAGGCCATGACTCACATTGTAGTTCAGCACTCTCTACTCAAAGTGCTCGGAGTTTGCTCGGAGGCCTCCAAAGTGTTGTAAGAATAACTTTGTAATGATGACGATAAGGTAATGGACTGTAAAAACTTGAACTAAAGCAGTGCAGGGGCCCGGTAGAGTTTACATCAGCTGTGTGATCGTGTTTAACAGGAAGCAGGGAGCAAATGGTGAATGGTGATAGCAGACTTTTAGCTCCTGCACGGTTCAGTATGGGCAATTTGTTGGTCTCAAAACCTGCTCGTAGTTATTAATTCAACAAATCATTTCTATGGAAAAAGTATTCCAGGAGACTCATACATGAACATAAAGAATGTGCAATTCAAGAACTTTAAGAAAGAATAATACGTTTCTCGCAGGGGGTTATGGAACATACTGACATTAAAAATGTGTGTGTGTGTGTGTGTGTGTGTGTGTGTGTGTGTGTGTGTGTGTGTGTGTGTGTGTGTGTGTGTGTGTGTGTGTGTGTGTGCGTGTGTGTGTGTGTGTGCTAGTTGCTAAATGCATTTCCTCTGTGACTCTATTGTGTTTGTAAAGCCAGTCGCGACAGTACTTAGGCTTATTTTAATTATTAATGTTAACCAACTGTTCATGAAGACAAATACATTCCATAATGGATTCGGTCATTATGGAAAAATACTGATAAGTACACACTGCTCTAAAGCCAGAGACAGAAAAAAAGAAAAACGTTGGCCACATTCTGCCGTCTAATGTTGTGCTCTGTGGTTATGTTATTCCCATCATGTCTCTACGGCGATGACTACAGACCTGCTGCTCAGATCGGTGGTGCTTTTGTTTTAGAAGTGTCATAGTTGTGAGCTGTATGTATTCCCCTTGAATGTGACTCAAACTACATTTACTCCAGGAGGCTGTGAACTGTGAAGAGCTGCAATAAAAAAAAGGACTTCACGGTTTGGAAAAACCAAGTAAGTCCTCAGCTGTCTGCAGTAAGACTTGTTCTAAGCTGAGTATGGCATTTAGAAAAGGTCTGAGTGAAGACCAAACTACAGATATATATGGCAAAAGGATTCGTTAATACTAAACTATCATATGTGTTTTCTTGAGGCTCATGTGGAGGCTTTGGTCAAATTCTGCCTTGGAGCCTTGAAAACACTTTAACCAGTCTTGTTGCAAAGCATTCAGCATAAGTAAATGAACAAAGGGCAAACCACAATCAGGAATTATACTCATATTGATTTTTCATGTGATCTTTATCGGTACACACACCAGAGAGCACACATCCATCATGCTTAAGTGGAATATAAATGTGTTTGAATTCTAAACAGACCTTTAACCTGATGGGAGGACCGGTAACACAAAATGAGTCCAACAAACCACCTGAATGTACAACAATCAATTTTATTCCCATATTATTTTCTATAGAGGGGGTGAGGTTACTAGAAAACTCTAGAAAATAATGCTTTTTTGTGCGGGTTGGTCATAAAGTGACAGACATGTCCAGTTCTCTTTGTCTCCCTCTATTTCTCTATTCAGAAACACACACTGTAGTGCCGTGTCCAATGGTCTTTGTCATCTTCCTGACCTCATTCTGACAATTGTACTGGTCCTGGTGGTGTATTAACTCATATTTCTGTGCGTCGAGCAGGGCGTTTTGGATTTAATAAAACAGTTGGTGGATTAGGACCATTAAAAGCTTTGACCAGTGATTCAATAAAGCTATGCTCAAAAATACCGGTGCCTCCCCAGAATTAACAAAGACAAAAGGACAAAAAACATACAGTATTTAAGTAAGAATTATTGACCAAACATCAAAGTCAAACGTATTTGAGACTTGTTTTTTGAGTCTTGTTACATTAAATGTTCCCTTAAATAATTTAATAAATTAATGATTTTAGCTTTTAAATGAAAATGTTGTTTCCTGATATTCTTTTGAACCGTGAAAGATCTAAAACTGATCCTTTTTTGTATGATTAATTATTTTTCTATTGTGCATAATAACCTCATCTCCTGTCTGCTTCCTCATGATTAGAATTTCATCCCTTGAAACCAAACACCATTAGAGTTCAACAGGTGGTTGTGCATGTTCAGTATGTGTTTCACAAGAATAAATAAATAGACTTCATAACAAACACATAATGTAAAATGGTCTTGTCTGTGGGACATTTCTTTCCAGCACAAAGCCTTGACACTTGGGATGGGATTGACAGCATGTGTGGATAAAAAATTGTGATGGCTTCACTGTTGAGAAAAAACAGGAGCACAGGCACCATGGGAAATGGAACCAATATGAGATTCAGAGAGAAACGGAGGACAGTGATGGCAGAGAGAAAATGTGATATGTATTTGACCTGAGTAGTGAAAGATTGAAGAAAAGCACATGCTGGCAACTTCATTCTGGTGCTGTTGTGAGTTACAGAAATTCATTGAATGCTCAGCCATGCTCCAACTGCTACAGGAGACAATAATGCAGACATATTTCATCCCCTCAGATATCATTGTCTATGTTTTTCTTTTTTACATGGGGGTCCAAGCTGTTAAAGCTGAAATGAAATATATTGAAATGAGAATGTGATTGTTTTGAATAAAGTCGTTATTTGGTTAAACATCTAACAGACCAAAAAGAGGATACATTTGATGAGGTTGTTCAAGTGACATTAATGTCAATTGACTTATCCAATATCTGTTTGGGTTGGCACCAGAAGTAGTTTTTATATGAACAGGCATTGAAGCAGCACGGAGGGGCTGACTGTTAGCTGTTGCTTAAGCACAGCTGTAAACTGAGCTGCCAACTCACTCCACACAAAATGTATTTGGTGATAGTAATATTATGGAACAATTAATAAATTGACCTTTCTAAACCATGAGCTTCAGTTCCTTGCCATAGACTGTAAAAAATAGGTTGTTCACATTCTTTGCAGTGACACTATCTAGTACTGGATAATCCCAAAATGGGCATAGCAAACTAGCGGCTAACAAACTGAGAAAGCAACCACCTTTCCTTTTCAAACCACGCCTTCGATATTGTTCCTTAAAACAATAAAAATGGGTGACCTAAATGAAATAAAAAGTACACTGTAACTGAATGTAGCATTGATCTTCACAAATTTGATTCCAACAGAGGTTTATTTTCTAACTTTAGTTTTGTTGCAAGGCACTGCAACCTTGTGAATTCACCCCTAATTGAATAGGATCTATTAATGTTTTATCAGGTGTGGAATTAGGGAACAAGATAAGCATGCTAAGAAGCCTTTACTTTTCATTTACACTCAGATAATGGAAGCTAGTTAGCTAGCCCTTACTATGTGATACTTTGACTCTTAGTATACTGAAGGCTTCTATAGCCTATATATTATATGTTTCATGGTTTTGTCTAAACAGTATATGATTTAATTCTCCAGTCAACAGTCTTATTAGTCATATGATACATTTCATTTTACACAAGAGGAAGAGAAATCAACATTTTGTTCGATGTTAATGGTAAAAGTTGATAGAATCACTGCAGTGCCAAAGTGTAATATCCCTTTGAAAAGAAAGTGTCTGTATTTATCTTCATTTCCCATTAAATTTCAGACTGATGATCCGATGCATCATTTTGTGCACAGACAAGAAGAGAAAGAATGAAAAAAACACGTTGTAGTACAAGTATCATTTCAAAGCAGAGGGGCGAGACAAACTCATTAGAGGGTGAAAATAGAACATCCTAAATGTTATATAACAAAGACTGCTTCTACTGTGTGAAGGAGACTTGAAGAATAACCACTGTAACCATGGTGATGCCCCTTACCTGACAAGGTTAGTTGTGTTTGACAGGGCGGTGGGTGTTGCATGATGTAAACGAGAGGTTTCAGTATTCAGCTGACAGTCGTGTTGAGTCCCATGACTGGTTGTGGCTGCCGTGACATCTTGCAGCATGTACAGATTTATGAATGCTGATACATGCTGTGAAGTGCACATGCTGCAGTACATAACATTAAAACCAAGTCTGATTGGAATGTATTTTAATGAATCTGTGTGTATGTGTTTGCAGCTGATCAGCAGTGCTGGATTCCCAAACAGCCTTCCCTGCGGGGTCGATAAAGTTCACATTGCATCAATGAGCAAAACACAAATTGAGTTAATAATCTCAAATTGGAGTACAGCAGCAGTATAATGAAAATACTTTTCATTCCATTAGGAAGATTTGGCCCGTTTATGTAACCCTAAAAGTCAGTCGCTCTCAATGTATCAAGCTGTATCATGACCATGACTCATTTTAAATGAGCATATTTTTTGTTCTCTGACTTATCTAATGACCGGCGCTCACAAAGGAGATAAAAGAAGAGATGGAAATGATTAATTGATGTTTTGCGTGATATAAAGGGATGATTAACTTGTTTTAATGGGTTTGTCAAAGGCAGTGGGGTAAACAAAGAAAACAACTTACTTAAAGCATCATTTGGATGGCAGGGAATGAACTATTTCAGTGCTTACATTTGGTAAATCTTTGGTCTTTTTCACCGATAAAATACTGCCTTTCATATTATTGCAATTTCACAAAGCTTGCTTTATTCAGCCTGCCAAAAAGGTTTAACAAAGAACGTGGTTGGCCTTTTCTTCCATAATTGATGATGTTATTAGCATTGTTGAGTTGACACCTTATTAGGGGGGGGGTTACAATTTAAAAAATGAATCATTTATACATAGCCATTCATTAAAATGATATATTAACGTACCTGTACACATTTCAAACTTTCATTAAAGACAGGTTGTTGATGACATGTCAATCTGTCTTTTTTTTCGTTATGTCAAGACATAAATAAATAAATACATAAACCTGGCAATTTTATTTCCTCTCGGGCAATCCAAACATCGAGATTGAATGTCAAAATGGGATCAGATGTGTATGGTGCAGATATTCTAAATCCCGACGACACATGCAATCTTGTAAACACACAAGGCCGCAACGAGAAATATTCCACACAGTGACTTATGGCTGCATGATAAACCATCCTTTAAAAAGAGGAATTTTGAGCAGACAGGCAGGGGATGCATGACAGATTAGTTGTGTCAGGTTTTATATCAGCCATTTAAGTTGTCACCCTCCACAGCAAACAGCCCCAGCGGCAGACAAACCTCAGCAGATTTCTGCACTGTGAGCACTCTTCTTCCTCTCCTTCTTGTGCAATAAAGCCGGTGAATATGATTGAGAGATTATAGATGTTTGACAAAAGCAAAATCCAGAGGACTGACTGCACATTGTATATGACAAATCATCAGCCTCTACACACATCATCCTCATTCCCGTGCACCTTCATGTATTTGACATTTCCCTACAATATATTCATCAATATCAGCCATTCTTAATAAACCCATTCTGGATTTCTCATTGTCTCTCATTTGAGCCTCCCCTCTGGCGGCCCACCCAGCTGCATCCCCTGGCACTCTAATGGTATTTCCTTCTATCAACCAGTTTATCAAATCCAAATTCCTATGATGGATAAATCTGCCTGAGCTGATGCGCTGGAGTGCCACCTGCTGCTATCAATCAACATGTTGCCAGGTGATTGTGTCCTGCCGGGATGTATGACATTATGAGGTCCATTTGGAGGCCCAGCTGAGTAACAATGGCTCCAATTGCTCAACGTCAATTTTTGGGATTGGTCGCCGTTTCGTAATCTTTGCTCCTCTAAAACGTACAGTTTATCCGTCCTCATGTCTCTTATGCATGTTGTGCTCTCCTTGAAGACGGAAGCAATTTTCCTCCGTTATCCGTTTGGATGTATGCTTCCACGTTCCCAGGGCGTTAAGTGCGTGTAGAATGCATGTTGAACGGTTAGCACACATGGCTTTAAAAGTGACCATTACATAGAGGTATTCTAAGTATGCTCTTAAAGGGAAGTCATCCGAAGAGAAATCGCCATTCATCCTTTCGATTTCCCTTGGATAAACATAGGATTTTTTTTTTTTTTAAAGAAAAAACCGAGTTAACATCTGCACAATGGGATGGATATGAAAAAGTAATTAAATAAAATCAATTAAGCTTAACAATTCCTTTTTATCACTTTTCATACACTTTGGGCTGATATTTACATCAGCACGCACCAGAAGGTCCATTAACCGATTAAACGCGGGGGGTGCTGGCAGGTTGGAGACAGGTGATAGCTTAGACCCTGATTAAGTTTGGAATGAAATCCATGACAGAGAAACTCAAATGAAATTATTTGTGCTTAAATGATGCAGCTCCAGGACTAATGTGATTAACAATTTATCCCCGTAGAGCACAAGGTTTCACATTTAATTGAATTCAGCCATTGACTACACATGCATTAAACCGCTGCAACAAAAGTAAGACATTTATGAACATCATTGGGTAAATCTCACCTAAATCTTTACAATGAAACTGAATTTAAAACGACTGTGAAACTGGCAAGGTAAGTCTTAAAGGTCATAGCTGAAATTGCTTGGCTGCCCGAACTAAATAGCAACATTCAGGAATATAGACACAAAAGAAAATTGGTTATTTATGACCCCTGCTCCCAGCACAATGAGTAGAGCACACACTGTAAGCCCATGAATATTTCAGGGCAGATAAACCTTGGCGTTTCACACGTAACGTAATCACGCTGTCCTTCTGATTCAATTAAGGACCTTAAGTCGTGTGCTAGAGTTGCGGCTGAGAGAGATTCTGAGTCACACAATCGATTCCCTTTGGCTTCTGAGGACAAAAAAATTAAGCCATTTAAGTCACTGCGTGGAGCATGGAGAGACAGGGATATTGAAGGAGCTTTGGAGAGGGTTGTAAATACATTCTGAGACAGAGGGAGAAAAGTAGAGATACCAAGTAAAAAGTAATGTTTTCTCTAATTAGAGGGATAATACTTAAGAGGTACTGAGAAATTGAGACCAGCCTGTGGAGTAAAATGAGTTAGACACGATGTATGAAGAGCATATTGTTGCTGTTGCATTCACCGCTCTTCTAAATGTCTATTTATTATTGTAGATACAATGCATTTTCTGTTGCCCTGTTTTTGGAATTTTGTACTTTCACGGTACAAACCATATAGGGAGTCGGTAAGATGATTACTCCTCTCGTAAATTGAAAAATCAATCTTTACAATTTAAACTCTAACATTTAGGCACTCAGCTATATAAACTAATGGTACAACATTTGAAGAAAAGAAAGGCAGATGCTATTTGCACCTGGTTGTATATAGACACATTGGTTTATATTGGTTATAAATAGCTGAATACCTGCTCTAGCTATATTCACCCCTACTTGTACTTTCCTTGACTATTTTCAATGTATGCTTCTTTATGCTTTTACTACCTTTAGTTACTTTAAGATAAAGATGATCAGCTAAAACAAAATATACCCCACCAATAAATAACATTGATAGGGTTCAATATCAAGCACTAGTATATTAAGTAATTGAAGTTCCACATTTATGAGCTGTGATGAACACATTTAAGCATGCTATAAGATGGGCCACTGTGCATAACAATTTTAGTTTTGGTACTCCAAGTATATTTTGATCCTAACACTTTTGTTTGCAGGACTTGTAACAGTGTTTTACAATTTGAAAAAGGAACTTTTAGTAAGTTAGAAACCTGAGAACCTCTTCCATCACTGCTAATTTGTCAAAACAAATGTAATGTTTATTCTAAAACCACAGATTCCTGTTTGTGTTGGAATTTTCCAAGTGAGCTCTTCTGTGCCTGAGCTGGTTCAAACAGCTGGCCTGGATTTGACAGAAGTTTTCCTGTTTGCAAACTATAAAGGTGGTATCCAATTTTGATGTCAATTTCGATTTGGCTTAGTTGTGCTTTTCTCTTCTGTATAGTGTCTTTCAGAGAGTTAAAGTTTCTCATTTGACTTTCAGAGAGTCAATTAGCATATTTACAAAATAGGTTCAATTAATGTATCAGGCTTAAGAAAATAAAACACTAAAATTCTACCTTGTGCGAATTAATGCCCATGTTATAAATAGCTTTCTATTTTCGGTTAATCCATCTTGGGTACTATTGTGATTTATTGTCATAAGGTCTGGTGAGGGTTTTTAATCACATTGGATGAAAGCGTCAGAGCATCTAATTTAAAATTCAATTGGAAACAATACGACTGATCAAAGTCTAGGGGGGTTTATCACCTCTTGTTCAGTCTTCATTCGTCTGCACTTTATTGTTGCTCTGACTGAAATCAGGCTCTCTGCTTTGTGTCTGGAGCCCCACGATATCAGAGGAAGACCTGCTGGAGTGCAAATAACAGCTTATATGAATCTCTTTGTCTGCCTCACGAACACTTTCACACAGTCTCACCAAAAACAATCATTCACTTGAATTTCATCACTCGGCTGTGAACAACGTTGTGAGTGCAGAAGCCTCAGGTGATAATCTTCCCAATTTCCAAAGTCCATTAGTTCTTCCCAAGACAGATATGGCAGCCATTAAATTCTCGATTATTCCTTACCCGTTTTTCTGTAGCCAGTGGAAGTTCATAATGTTATATAGTACCAAGTCAATTCATTTTATTACAACATTAGAAAAATTAAAAGAAGAATACTACCAGGAATACTTGTTGAGTGCTTATTAGACAGAGGGGAATTGTCCATGCCTTAGCTTAATGGCGGAAATTGCTGGACTTCATCCTAATAATTCAGAAATCATTTAATAATTAAATTAAATATAATAACTTTTCAAACAGTTGTTTGCCTCGCACAGAGAACGTCTTATGGCTAATATATTTTGTTAAACCAGTAGTAAAACTCTGCAAGCTGAACTAGCTGTTGTTGGTCAGCTAATAATTTGAAACTAGAGGATGGTTGCTTGTGAATCTGTAATTTGTTCAGTTTTAGTTTTCAGTTTTGGACACAGCTGGGCAGCTAAAACCAGATCTACAGTATATACTAGTTAGACTTTATCAAGAGTTTCATAGCCACTATATTTGGAGGTAGGCTACTACCAACATTGAAACACCTGAAATTCAGTAGTCACTTTTGCCGGTTTATTAGGCCCAAGTTAAATCACAAAGACAGCTGGACCAAAAATGTAATCATTTGTTGGAATCTTCTCATCCCAATAAGTTTTGCTTATCCAGGGGCTTTTCTTGAAACTTGTTTTCCAAGGTCTCCGCTTTTCTTTGTGAAAACAAGGTTGTTATTTCTGATAGAAATGGTAAAGAAAAATTTGAAGAAAGACTCCGGAAAGTGAAGTCATTCTTTGGGAGATGCAGCAGGAATTCGTAGAGGAATACAGATTAGTGTTTTATGCGTTTTAGGTGCAGAGCACATCATTAATGTATTTCACACTTAAACTTACTCACTCACTCAATCATTTATTCATTCAATCATTAAATATTTCTTTATATTTTAAGAAATGACCAGGCTGTTCAGGTCGGTACAGCCCCTGGGGACAGTGATCTGAGCTTTTAGACTTTTCATCTTTTTATGAAGGCTCATCTTTAAGAGGAAGAATTATGTCGGGGCTGAGTATAAATTAAAGACCTTTTAAATCTGAAATGACATGCATTTGCTGAATTCTCTCCTGTCAGATGCTAGTGGCTCTATCCACAGTCTTCGTAATGTTTCTTAGACTTCAAGTTTTATACTTTTTTCATTTTATTTACCGGCGTACTTAGTTGCTCTCAGTCTGGCTGATTTACTTCTACTCGTTAGTGCTTTTCTTACTGCCTTTCCTTTTTTCCTCGCTCGGAGGGAACAGCTGGAACTCACCGCATGCAGCTGTAGGTTATATGAGCAGCTGGGTAAAGTAATTGTTCTTGTCAGCATTTCAGGTCTCTCAAACTTGATCCATATTCTTTTTGATCTTCTTAATCAGTATCTTATTCACGGGTTATGGGTAAAGTAGCAACACTATCAATTGCATACTGGATGATATATATCAGAGACTTCTGTAAAACATTCTGCTTAAAAATCATTAAAAATCCACCAATGTTCTGTCTTACTGTAAAAAGATTATTCCCCATGGCTGTTTTAGTGGCATGCTGGGAAAGAAAATCACTCATTGAATGAAAATAAGAGCGCAGGTTGAGGTTGAAATAAATACAGTGCCTCATTATAACATAACTCCCGGGACACGGTTAACATAACAAATTGATAGTGTTTTATGTATGATTGTTTTAGGTTGGGTCTTACAGCTTGAGTCTGACAGCAGACAGACAGCCGAGAGGTGTTGTCTTTGAGCATCTTTAATTTGTTGTGTTTTTTAATGTTTATCTCATAATCTCTCATCAGTGACTGTTGAGTCAAATTAGTGAATTTAACAATGAAGTGTGTTTTTTCAGTTTTGATTTCGTATCAAGAGCAAGAGTATGCAAAACCAGACAAAACGGAAGCAAAACTTTTTATTGTGTTTTCAGAGCATTTAATGAGACAGTCTAAACAGACTCCCAGTGGTTTGAAGATGGTGGCTAATTTGTTGTTTGTCTGGTTCTTCAGGTTTTCATTTTTCGTCCGCAAATACAGACTGAAGGATAGCTATTTCCTCACGAACAGAACATTGCAGATTACAATTTTGTTTTTTTCGAAAAACAGCTGTGCAAACAACTTTTACATGCAGGAAGTTTTGTTTCTCCACAAATATAAGAAATTCATGTTTTTAAAATACATTTCAAACTCGATATAAAAAGCAAGAGAAAGATGAGTTGTAGAAAGACAGTAGGTGGCTGGATTTGAACATATGCACCATCCCTCAGTCTGTAAAATGAAATACACTATTGCTTTTGTTCAAAACTAATTATTTCATTTAAAACCATATGCTTGACTTGTAGAGTGTGAATAAAATAAGCATCCAATTCAATTTGAATGACATTTAGTAATAGTTTGTAAGAGCCTTTGAGGCGAAAGCAGCAGCTGAAAAGCTGGCGATGTCCTTCTGCGCACATCATCTATGATTCAAAATAAATGACCACACATCAGATTAAAGCTGGCAATACATAATTGATATCTAAGATAATTTTAGAAATGTTTTGATTGATTTTGAAGGAAGGATGGTCACATTAATTCCGGCTTATTCCGGGATGAAAGATTTTTCTGAATTCTTGATGAATTCCTTTGAATGTCAATAGGTTCCTTGAGCGTTATCATGGTACCACGTATGTCTGAAATGAAGGAGCAAGGTGACATTGAAACATGTAAGTCATTTTCACACATGACAGATGACACGTTGCATAAATAAAGACATTCATCAACCCTGTGCACTGGTTCATTTACATGCATACATACAGAGATTAGTGAGGGTATTGTGATTCTGAACAGATGTCAGATCAGGCTGGAGCAGTGCACATTCAGCAGACGATGCACTGCAAGTTGGGACCAGCTGTCCCCTGCTTCCCTGTGACTGTGGCCACATGGCTGTTGGCACAAATGACCATCTGAAGTTCTCTTTGGGACGGATCCAAGAAATTAAGGCACTGCTTTGCTGCGTAAACTCACTGTCTGGTAGAAGGAGTGTGGACTTCTTTGCGTCAATCTTCTGGCAAAGACTTAGTCTGATCAGAACACTTCTAAACTTTTTAATTTGATTCATTTAAAAAAAGTGAAAAGACCAATCAGAAAAGTTAATGTGTGTTGTTGCTCAATGTGACCTTTCCTTTGTTCTTTTCAATACTTCCATTGAAATACCTTGTTGTTGTGTGTTTGCTATGACCTTTTGGAATTCAACAGAAAAATGTTAAGTAGTTTACAGCCGGGCTCCACAGGATCAGAAACACTGAATAGTACTGACCGGGAGTCTCATACAATGTGAGAAATAATAGCAAAATATAGAGGGAAAAGAACATAGCCTATTTATTCTGACAAATAATAAAAGACAGCATTATTTTGAGTGACAAAGAAAGCAATGCATAATACAGAACCACCAAAACACACTTCATATTTGGGCAATATGTGCCAACCTATGCTTATCATTTGTGTTTCACATTAATTTTGTGTGTTTTGTAATGTGATTTTAATCATTCATACTTAGTTATTTGTTTGTTTTGTTTGCATCGGTGGACTTTGGTGTTATTCTTGGTGTAGTTATAATATATCTATGAATATAGTGAATATATACAGATCAGCCATAACATAATGACCACTGACAGGTGGAGTGAAGGACATTGATTCTCTTTTTACAATGGCACCTGTCAGTGGGTGGGATATGTTAGGCAGCAAGTGAACACTTTGTCCTCAAAGTTGATGTGATGGAAGCAGGTAAAATGGGCAAGTGTAAGGATGTGCGGGACTTTGACAAGGGCCAAATTGTGATGGCTAGACGACTGAGTCAAAGCATCTCCGAAACTGCAGAAAAATGATGAAAGAAAAGAACCAGAATTGGTTCAGGTATGTTTAATGAACATGACAACAAGTTCATGGTGTTGACTTGGCCTCCAAATTCCCCAGATCTCAATCCAACCGAGCATCTTTAGGAGGTGCAGGAAGAACAAATCCGATCCGAGGCCCCACCTCTTACCTTACAGGACTTAAAGGATACTGCTGCTAACTTCTTGGTGCCAGACACCACAGCACACCTTCAGAGGTCTAGTGGAGTCCATAACTCGAAGGGTCAGGTCTGTTTTGGCCACAAAAGGGGGACCTACTGTACACAACATTAGGCAGGTGTTCATAATATTATGGCTGATCGGTGTAGTTGAATGAGATACTTTTGCCTTTGCTGAAGATATGGCATTGTTCAACTTCAATATGATCTTCAATTATATATGCTCTCCGTCCCCATGTGGCAATGGAAAATGCCATGTCATTTTGCGCTCTCTAGTCTTTATGCTTGGGCGATTCAGTTCAGTTGAATGAAGACTTCTGAATAATCTCTCTTTCCAATTCTTTCTCTACAGCTAACAGCAGCCTCTATTGTGAGCCAACAGCTTCTGCACTGGTCCTGTGGATGACTCTTTATCTCTTCAACTCAATGCAATAAAGCTTTAAAATGTATATTATTATCCAAATCTTTCAATTAGACAGGCATACGTTTGAAAGGTTGTGGTTTTCATGCACTTTGCTTTTTGCATAACTCTCTTCTGGTACGACCTCGCTTTTTCTTCCTTTCATGATTGAGTGTTAGCTTTGAATAATGTTTAATTTATAACGTAGTAGCTGCCTCAATTTTCTTTCAAAATCATTGTACTTTGTGTGACCTGCAGATAAATTGAGGCCATCTCATCAAAAATAAAACCTCCCTTGATGAATAATGAAAGTTATCACATAACCAGTGCTTTGTCCAGTAATTATTCTATCTCCACGAGCGCTCTCTGATGATTTGCACCCCACAGAAACACCTGATTGCCAGTTCATCTTCAAACTGCTCAATGAGCACTGGGCAGCTGCTGGTGAGCTCTGCTGAACCTCCAGTCCTGTTATTTCCCATTAACTTATTATTCATGTGAGGTCAAATTTTACAGGAAGAGAGTAAGGAAGAGAGCGTCCTCGCAGGGAAAGGGTCCGACTGTTTTTGAGAATGTGTGAAAGTATGAAATTCAAAGTGATTTATTTTTCCCCTTCAATACATTTTATGACTCTATTTTAGGTAATTTTTTATACAATAACGGTCCGATGGTTTGGTATTATTCAATATTATGAATTCCTGTATGTAGAACAAGTGAGCAGGATCTGAAATATTGAACTTACAGTGGTTTTATTATAACAAGAAAAACACATTTTAGTCTCTACAGCAGTAAATGGAATATGTACACACTTAAGAACAGTATGACATTGAAGCTGGTGGGTGAGGAACAATAACAAATAAGTTCTGTCGCAATTAATACATTAACGTTTGAGTGCAATTTTTTGAGCTTGATCATTTTGCTTATTCATTTAGTTTTCACATAAATTTTAGAACCTACGTTTCAAATGTGCCAACAAATAAAGGTGGTGTGAATTCATCTGCTGGTTAAATAAAGTGTCTACATGAGCACAGGGTTACGATGTCATTTAAAAAATTAAAATAAAATGGAAAAACACATTTCTGGCTGTCGGAATCGTACTGCTGTTGGCAGGTTGTTCTGTTTCAGCTCATAGGAGAATTGAGAGGATGTCGACAGAGAGGTGCCAATAATGGCTCTTGATTTAAAGCAGTGAGTCTCGCCTACAGGTGCAGTGTGGTGTTTGACAGCTCTCTGAAAAGTTATGCAGAAAAATATGTTTCTTCTGTCCACGAATTTAAAGCTGAAGCTATGTTTAACACAGGCTTTGTTTAAACGTTGCATAAATAACATTTTATTTGTAACATTGGTCTGCCAACACAGTCGTTTTTGAACAAGCAGATTTCAAATAGATCTATATGCATCAGAGTAGAAACATTGGTATAGCAAGTTATTTAAGGATTAATTAACACTCCTTTGACAACTAAAGCATCCTTTTGATGAGCAGCCATTGGAATTAATAGCATAGATGTGGTGGAGTCGCAAACCCAAACACAACAGCACTGCTTTATGGCATTAAATGAAGCAAACTTGACAACCAAATGCTTAATCGCAATTATTCATCTGACAAATGAGCTAAAATTGATAATTGTAAGAGGTCCTATAACAGCTTCTTATTGATTTTTTTGTGACTGTACAGAAACTGCCAGTTAGAGACATCCACAAACGTTTCTATTATATATTCTATAACATTTTGTGTTTCGGCTTTTTCTTTATTTCCCAAATTCTGATTATGGACTATAGGCAGGTGAATGAACTCACACAGAGGATTAACAAACCTCTTAAAGGTACATCTATTCTTACAAGCGCAGATGTTAAATGTCGGATGGTTAACTGTTTTAATGTAATATCTTTCAGGGTTTTGGACAACCAGAGAAATCCCATTTCTGAAAGCTGGATTTATTAATTGGGTTTGGAGATTATCAATTTCTCAGTTAATGTGCAATGCTGAAGACAATTGAAGGATTTCAAATAGATTCACCTGAGGGCTCCAAACAAAATGAGGCTGGCTGAAGATTCTGCCGAGAGAAAATTGTGTTTTTCATGTTGGAGGCGAAGGTTGCATTTGATTGGTTTATCTTCTTCCCATGGGGCACGACAGCCTGTGAATCAATAGCAGAGCATTGAAGACAATTTTAGTGAGTGACAGAGGCCAACAGCTGACAGGTGTATGGGAACGTATCATTTAATCATGAGTGGACTTCTGCATTATAAGATAATGTCTGCACTGCTATCTACCACTATGCCTTTGGCCAAAAAGAAAGTAATACATATTATATTGTCATTATAATAAGATAAACAGAGAGTCAGTTCATTTGAACTTACAAAAAAAAGATAAAAACCCTGCCGACAACAAGCAAACATTTCACTGTAACTATTTGCACCTGGGGCTAGAGGTATTGACAAGTGCTTAATTACTGTTTTCTCAAACCTGACAGCTTCTGATGCTTAATAGACAGTCCAAAAATGTTGGCTCCTAGACCTCCCATAATTCAATTCAGTAGCGACTTTTATCAGACCCTTCCTACAACTTCAAAATACCAACAGATCATTGATTTTAGCATGTCCGCTATCCCTCTGTTTCAGCCCCGTTTTCGAAAGTGCTGATTCTGTGACTGTCGTTTTAAATTTGAGCTGAAGCTGGCCACGCCCCTTTGGAGCGTCATGATCTCCCCTCTGAACAGAGAAGTTTTCTACGGGAGAAACTCAGCTAAACGCTGCCGTGATTAAATGCCATATTATGTTCCAAACCACATCAAGCATTATTCCTACAACACTTCTCAGTGTTTACCACTAGAACAGTGACATTATATGTATTATATAAAACAATTCTTAGTCCCTCCTGCAGACATCCTGCTGAACACACAGACACACTGCTGCTGAGGGGATTCAGCTTGCCAACTGTATATTGCGGACTATAGGTTGAGACATGTCACGTGGGAGGGACGTTGTCAGGAGTTCAATGTAAAACCAGCCCACATTTCGGATATGACGTCATATCGGCAGCAAATGTGGATCAGCTCGTTTAACCCCCGTTTTTAGAGATGTGGGCAAGGAGGAAAAGAGAGAGGGTTGTATTTTCTGACACTTTGAGAGTCTACTTACACACCGGGGACACAGATTTATGTATAAAAGACAGCAAAAAGTGCATTTTGTAAAATAGGGGAGTTTTAAATAGAATTGGATTGGAGAATTATAAAGATAAAAATAAAAGTTGTAATGCATTGCCAGAAAAAAAGAAACGTGTTATAATAAAAAGGCAGAAGCAAACAGAAATGTCTTGAGTCTGGATTTAAAGAAGTAAGTGTTGGAGAGGACCTGTGCCAAAATAGATCTGCACGCTTCTTCTCCATTCTAAGTTTTGGATCAGGGGTCTGTGATTTACTTTATAGGTGCAAGTCAAGCCCTTGAGCAGCAGCAGCTGTTTGATCAATGTTTTAGGGAGTCCTGGCGAAAAACACCGATACAGAGGTTGAGTCTAAGCAGACCTGTCCCAGGTGGTCGGAAAGTTCTGGATGATTCAGAATGCAGGAGAAGATCAAAAAGGTATTTTGATCCTAAATCATTCAGTGGCAGTTTTAAATCAATTATCTCACAGACAGGGAGTGTAAAGACTCTCGAGCTGGAGTGACGTGATCCATTTTCTAGGTGTAAGTCAATGCCTCAAGCAGCAGCAGTTGTCTAATAAATCTTTTATGGAGACCTGCTACAGAAGTTGAGTCTACTGAAGATAAATGCATTGACAAGTTTTTTTCCGAGTCCTTTAATCCTCTAAATGTTCTTCAGGTGTTCTTCAAGTCCATGACTAGTTCTGTCTTGGTTAGTGTTTTAAAATACTGACTTCGGACTGTTCCGTTTTGGCTCATATAATCCTCAATTTTGTCTTTGTCTAATTAAAATCCATTCTGACACATTTAACTGGAGATTGGTTCTATGCTCTTCCTCAGTGTGTGTATTGTATAGTCTCTTGGTATTATGTAAATGTGTATGTCATCCTCTTAAATATGGTAACTAATACTGTTGTTCCATAATCTGAGGCATGTATATCTTAAACAGATGTTAAACTGGTTAGCCATGTCTGTGTTTATGTAAAATACTGAGGTACAACAGATAGTGGATTTGGTAAAGCACCACACCAACACTGACGCTGTTCTTTACTTTTAGCCAAATGAGTTTGCTGTCAGACAACAACCTTTTGTATTTGTTTATAATGTGTGCATTGGGAAAAAAGGTTATCTTGGGTAATCTTTTTTGTTCCAAAAGCATTTGCATTTCAACACACTGTGCTCATTTCTCTTGATTTCCTTCAACAATTAAACAATCCATTATTATCTGCCTCTACACCTTGCTTCCTGATAGCCTTTCTGTTACCATCAGTTTCTATTTGCTGCCGCATTTTATTTATCACTGTTACGGACAAGAGAAGCTCTGCATGATGTTCGATAAATTAGGGATGAAGGCAAGCAACATTAAAGCCTCAGGGAAGAAAAATGATGCCAGTCAAGAGGTTCCGGTATGATGCTGCTGCTCATATTGGTATACATACTGACTGTAACAAGGCTATTCATACGACTGTGTTAAAACAAATAACCATTTTGTTAAAATATGAATAAGTGTAATGTACAAACTAGATAAGGCAATCAGTTGTACGCAGACAACACAATATAATTGTACATGGGAAGTTTAACTGAACAGACAAATGTTTTACCTACATTTTACAAGTTTAGCCTTACTCCCACTACAGGAAACACTGGAACAGGTCTACAAAAACAAGCTACAAAGCCCTCCACCGCCCCCACTTTGGACACATTTTTCTGCTTCTCCTGCCAACTTACTCTACAAAGGGTTGAATCCTTGGAAGAAAATAAAAACAGCTAAAGTATAAACAGCTCTACAGGACTGTTTGGGTACACAGACTGGAGCCTTTTCAGAGATGCTGGCACCCAGGAGAAATACACCAAACTTAAGGTACATGTATCATTAGTAACCTCAGGCATCAACGAATGTGTTGATTGAGGGTGAGGTGAGCACAATGGCAATACAATTAAAAGAGAGCCTGGATGAATGGCTGGCCAAGAAAGTTGCCTTTCAGTCAGGTGACATAAGAGAGCCATGAAAGCTGATTGAAACTCCTTTGGTTATTTCAACTGATAATAGTAATACTTTACTCAAAATGACAGTATATGTTTATACATGTTGTGTATGTAGCTCGGAGGCTGTGGCTGCATTTTATTGTGCAATCCTGTATTATATAATGACTATAAAGATGAACCTTGAAGGATCAGACTCCCGGTTCTATTTCTATTCTGTTTTATCCTCTTTTCCTGCAAGGTCTAGCTTCACATGAAGCACCTCAGTCGGTCCAGCCTCATACACTCGGGTTGTAATGCAATGAGATGCTGGCCTTTTTATTCATCTGTCTCGGGAAATATATAACCGTTTCCCAATTATATTTAAGAATTAATTGACCATTAAGTGTTTCCATAACCTGGCAACATTTTGCAAAAACTGTCTTTTTTTTTCAATCATAGACAAAAGTAATCTGGTGGAGTGATGTGATGCAGTAATGCCAGTGATTATCCAGTGATGAACAAGCCATTTAGAGTATCAACGAGTGCAGTTCAGCTCTAGAATATGTGTAGCCATAGTTGGCAAAGGGTTGTATTGTTTGCCATTTTATGATTTTATTTTTTAACTCCTAAGCCTTCATTACTCAAAAGTAACATTGTTCTGTTGTAATAAAGTAAGTAATAATTGATTGCTGTTACATGGTGGAACGTAAGGCAATTGGGTTAAAGTTATTCTTCTTCAGACGCCATCAGCTGCATTAAAACGTCCTTCTGGACTGGAATGAGGCTAACCCTGATTTGCATGTAGCCCGAGGAAAACTCACAGGTGTAACTAATAACATTAACAATGGCTCTGTGGTATTAAAGCGTCTACGCAAGTCATTACAGTGTGACGGTGAGCCAGTACGAACAACACCAAGACCCTGAAACTGAAGCGGTCCAATGGCATTTCCTTTTTCAATATTTACACCTGTACTTATCCTACTCAAATGTTGTTAAAGGAAAAGGAACATGTCTTCCTGTAAGGCTAGAAATAGAAGGGTAGAAATAAAAGTGAGATGGCTAGTACAGTAGCCCTCATTTGGCTTTGACAGTTTAGGTTTTATTTTAAAAGGGTGAAAGGTTGACGGAAAGTCTCGAATACTCCATTATATCACTAACTTACATTTTAATACAGCAAACCTGCGTAAGAGAGCAATTTGGGGTTAATTATCTCGCCGATTGGAAGAGATTTACCCCCTACGATAAAGTCTCAATGCTGACTTCAGATATATTTCCTCCACATGCTGTTATTGATACTGCAAGGGAATAAGAAGGGAACTGATGCCGTTACAAACTAAGGAAATACCTTGTTGGAAAAACGTTTACTCGAAATAACTGCATGCTGGGTAGGTAAAAAACAGTGCTAAATGTAATCAACACATCAGTTATATGTTCCTGTGCTACATCCCTTTACTTTGTGTCCACTGTGGTGCTCCTGCAATTCAGTCTGTGCTTCTGTGCCTACCGTGATATCTCACACATTCCAACAATGAAAAGTAAATAGGTCAGTTAACAACCAACTTTACCTTAAACATTATTTATCATGTTGTTCGAGGCTACAATTGAAAATAAACCCGGTGGGTTTTTTATTTTATTTACTGCAGAGGTTGCAGAGCTCCAGCATATTATAGTAAAGTTGTTGCTAATGAGGAGGCTGTAGCTGCCTGAAATGTCTGAATGCTCCCTGAGAGTCTTAGTGGATACATTATTTCCATCTGTAGCAGCTTTGGGATTCTGTTTGGGACACAGGAAACCTAAAAATTGCAGCAAGGAAGTGTAGCTTGTGAAACATCATAAGGCAAACTGCCTGGCTAAGCTTTAGCTTATCTCACTTAATTACTATTTTTTAGGTTTGTTATTCGCATCCCGCAGCACCTCAGTGTGTTGGGATGAGGGAGGTTGCTCAACACAAGTCCCAGGTGTTTCAGAGTGCAGCTACTCAGCTGTCTTGAGATTTTAGTTCTGGGATTGCAAAACTTGTCAGTGCAAGTGAAACAAAGACAGCACTTCAGCAAACAGTGAACAGAGGTAAATCTGATGGCTCCAGATACAAGATGTGTTTATGTGGTTTATAAAACCTACTAGAAACTACTCGATCACAAGTTTATTCATCTTAGTGTCTGATGGACTAGGCACCAACTCCTGGTGTGGAATTTTAATAGCTAAAAAGCTGCAGCCAATGCTGAAGAGTTAGGGTAAAGCCTTTGGCAATGCTGTGACAGCCAATTATATCCACATACACTCCAAGACACACTCACTGCACCGTAACTACCTCCCATTACATTTTGTGGCTCCTGCTAACCTGTGATTACAACCACAGGACTGCATCAACACGTCTGTCAGGCTTTCAGGTTTTAAAATAGAAATAAAATAATTTGGAAATAGGCAGATTTCCATAATTGGTATGTCTGGTTCCTAATTACATCTTGCCTATACACAGAAATGATCAGAGAGGATCTGTGTTTTGCTGGAAGTGTGTAGGTGGAGTTGAACATGTTGCAGGAGGACCTGTCACCTAACCGATAAACCAGTGGCATGATTTTCTTTCCCTATGGAATGTGCATAGAAAACCTTTCAAATCAATCACAATATGAAATCAAGTATTAGTTTCTCAGCTTTCAACTAAAGGCTTTAGCTTTTACAGCACCTTGCAGACACCCCAGTTGTGTACTCTGCAGTCTTGACAAAAGAATGAAGTGAGTATATTTATTTTACAGAGGCACACAGTTTATCTCTGGGAGCACGGTGAAGTCAGCGAGGCTCCTGTCAACACCCACACCTCTGAAATGGTGCTGCAAATAATTGAGTCATGTTGCTGATGCCTCATACACCACAGAGTGTAAGTGCTGTGACCTAAGCATCACTCACCTGCCTACACATACATTTACAAACAGACACCTGAAGATCCTGCAGTGAAAACACCCCAGTGTGGAAAAGACAATGCATTACACAACATGAACTTTCCTGGAGAATGATTAAATTACTGAATAGCTCCATGCACTGTAGCTTCTAAACGCTGTTGTGTGAGCTGCCTCTCAAAAGTCATGATGCTTAAAAACACTATAAAATGTTAATGATTGCACTAATGTTACAATTAGTATTTTAAAAAATGTAAAGGCCTTTGTAAGAGTTCGGCCTTGGAAAGTACTTAACTGCCGGATGTTTACCTTTTCTTATATTACTGTAGAGCAGCTCTATTTAAGCTTAGCGCTCTTGCACAATGTTTACTTTTTTATTGCTAAACTTATAAATGGACATGTGGAGGAGGAAGCACTGTTTACATTCAAATGGCTCACCAGCCATTCAGCCAGATAATGCAGCTCATTTTAGTCAATTTATTATTCATGATAAAACAACCAAAATAGGCCTTGCAAGCTCAGCAAGGCTTTGCTTGCTAATGCAGAAGTTTTGTGAAAGGCACAACAGATAAAATGACCCATCAGACACCAGGCCCCCAGTGTTGAAAGCTGTCCTCCTCCATGAATCATGGATCACTTGCGTACAGAGGTCACATACCAAATGCGTGGAGAGACAATGATTCAAAGGGTGACAACATTTCATCAGAGCACAATATTTTATATGGCTTTTGACGAGATATTTCACAAAGCCTGTCAACATTTCCTGGAGAAGCTTCAAATCCAGAGTAAGCCATACTTCCCTTTGGAGTTATTGATGAAGAACAACTGCAGAGAGATGGACTATGATAAATAAAATGAAACAGTTGGACCCCTGCATGACCCTGATACGAGTCATGCTCACTTGATATTTCTCAATTGCAGTGTTCGGTCATAAAATGTCACAGCCCTGATTCCAAACAGCTGTTTGAAATACATCTATTTATTATCAGTGCATGATTATATCTACAAGGCAGAGGACAGTTATTCTGCAAAGCCTGGATCTGAAACAGACACTTCTGCATTTCTTCAAAGACTGTAAAGAGAGAAATCTGTAACCAACTTGATGCCTGCTGCATTTTATTGGTATCTTCACTTCAGAGTTTTCTGCTGCGCTGTATAATCCCTGCACAAAGTCAAATTATCTGCTTCATAATGGAGCTGCCAGAACATGTCAACAAACAGTGGCCCCAATTTTATCTCAGCTTTGCCAGTTGATCATTAGCTTCTATCACTTAGCAAAACTCTGCTGAAGCTGGAGTGCAGTTTAAATTATGGCTGAAGGGATACCGTTGCATTTTTTACTTTAACTGGCACTCCTCTCACTCGAGAAGTTGAGACTGAGGGGAATGATTGTAATTTTGAGTTTCTCCCAAAAATGGGATTTCACATTTAAACCAGGGGCACACTGAGATGCAAAATCAGGGTTTCCATGAAATATGTGAAGCGGCTGGTGAAGCAAATATAAGATACTGCATAAGTGCCAGGTGGTAGTCGGGGTGCAGGGGGACTGGCATTTGGCAATCATTTTAGTAAACCTAGTATCCACAAAATGCTCCATTGCCCTTTTTCCAACAGCCATTTTCCCGATAATTAGACACCCATTGACCTAAAGGCCAACAATACACAAACCTCTCTGAAACAAACAGAAGCACATGGCTAATTAATATGAAGAATTACATAGGTTTTGCCTACTCAACTTTAGCTGGTGCTTGTTGCCTTTGTAAAAATTAGGTAGTTTTCTGTTTGTTGCAGGTAGTGTACTTTCCTAAAAATCAGCTTTTGGAACAAAGGCTTTGGAATAATAATAACTATTGCCATAATGGCATGGCTCCGCGTACAGCTTTGTGTTAAAGCATTAGCTAAATTAGCAATAGCATGAGAGAATTAACTTAAGGCTGCAATAATCAATATTTTATTTCAACTATCACTTGAAAGTTGCCCAAAGCTTTAATACATTCACTCCAATAAACCAACTGCACACTACCTGCCCAGCACCGAACAAGAAATAGACAAGATTATGAACTACTAGTGAATATAAAGGAAAATGTGGCAGCTAATGAGCCAGATTGTTCCCTCTGCTGTATAGGTGGAAACCAGAAGAGAGCTAAAAGGAGATTGAATGTTAGACTTACATTCAACCTGTGGACTCAAATAAAACTCCAAATGAATGAGTGTTTTGTAATCAAGTTTGTTTTAATGATAGGTTAAGTGACCAACTAAATAAATAATGCAGGTATAAAGTCCACTAATAGGTGTGTGTTCAATACATTTTGTAGCATACTTTAGCATCCTTTGCTGGCATTTGAGAGCACACTATGTTCAAGAAAAAAAAGGAGGCTAGCTAAAGACATGCAAGAGACAGGAGCTTCCTAGCTAATTAGCTTCACCACTGACAGTTGCAGCCAAGGATGTTATGCATGTGTGTGTGAGTGTGTGTGTGTGTACGGATTCTTCAAGAGCACCTTCAGGTTGTCAGGAAATAGCCTCCAGTCACAAACTTGTCCAAGATGCAGATGTGGTATAGCCGTTGGGTTTAGTGTAAACTGTGCTGCACACACGGTCAGCACTAATGTGTGATGTTACAAGACACAAGTCACAAACATCAGACAGCAATTCTCCTGTGATGAATCACACTTCATTAAGACAATAGTTGCCTGATTGAAACGTGAACGCATTCACCTCGTTAGGAATGAATTCAATAGGAAATATGTCACTTAGTGTTACCCACCTGCAGGAAACAAAAAATGTTTCCTCTGTTTCCACGCTGTCACAAACAAAACAAATCAACAAGCCTCTTCCTAGCTAAAATGTGTCATTGTTTTCCTGCAATGCCAAAGCAACTAACATCATTACCCACAATCCTAATGCAGCCATTATCACTGCAGTTTTAGTTTTGCCAAATGTATAAGTGCTCCACTCAATAGGAAATACTTCAGTTATATGAAGTGGGGTTTTCTGTGAGGGGGAAGCCTAATAAGGAAGCTTCAGCAGCTTTATAAAACAGCATCACATATGCATCATGCTTACACTATGTGACAGCTAGAGTTTATATGGCAAGGAGCCACTCATATAAATTGATACTTGAGGTCTTTCAATAAAGTATTTTTATAACCCCTGAAGCCTGGTGTTGTTTGAGTACTAAAATATGTGCATTTATCATAATCATTCACTTCTTTCACTCTATGCATAATGAAAGGTATCTAACAAACCTCAGGACATGTTACGACCATTCTTTATTTAGTTCATACTTCATGCTAAGGATCTCAATAACTAGGATCTCACAAGTTAATAATGAAATATTTATTATGTGTTTGAGCTAGGTTTAGTGGTTGACATTTATTAGCATATATTGTTGATCGTATTTTTCTGTTGCATTATTTATTGGCCTCTTTATTGTGATCACAATTCATATGCAGAAACATATTGTAACATGAATTCTGCATACTCTATGTACATTTCCTGTGATTCATTCATAAACCATAATTTAATGTATTTATGTATTAATTCATTTGATGAATATGGTTTGTTTCCAGCTATTTACTCTCTGTTAATGAATCTGATGGCGCCTGGATTTTTGAATAAACCAAACCACAAAGGCTGCTCATGCTATTTGCTGGGTTCTGTTAGTTTGCCCAAAATGCTGCCAAAGGGGGTCCAATTTGTGTTAGCTAGAGCTTAAAAATCCACATGATTCTGTATGACCTTAAATGCCTCAGTTTTGTTTTTCCTTCGTGCCATTTCGGTTTCCAGGGACAAAAAATATTTTTGTATTTTTGAGATATTTAATGCAGCAGAAATGTTTTGATCCAGGGGGAGAATTAGAACAATGAAGTCAGAAAAAAGGCTTTACAGCTGTTAAGTAGATTCATAAAAAAATGATTGGCTCTCACAGTCAGACACTCATGGAATTAAAATGTCTGTCAATCAAAAAAATACCTTTGCTCCATTAACTTATGTGTCGGATGTTAGAATTAGATAAAACATTAAGAGATTTCCCTTCAGGATTTGATTGAGTGAGGGAGGTAAGCCTTGTGTGTTTGCATGACATATGGGTATTTAACTGTAAATGTAAAATATGACTTGGAAAAGTGTCAATAAGATCTAGGTATCAGATGAAAAGGTAAACTTGGATCGTATCCTTACTTTTTTTGTCTGAAAGTGCCATTGCTTGAATTCAGAGTATTCTTAAACTTATGTAACAATCCATCTTGTCAACAACAAGTGTTCCCACTTGAATAGAAATTGAGTCTCAGGGTTGCATGCTCCTGAAGCCCTGGAGCACTTTGGGTGAAGTTTCTTTCAAATTTGTGACCTTGCCCTTGAGATGCATGAATGCCACCAACAGTAATACTTGATAGTTGGTCCCTCTAACCACTGTGCTGTCACACAGTAGTTAGAGGGAGGGAATTGCAGTGCAACATTTGTTTGTAGAGTGGACAATTCAATTAGGCGGGGAATCAATTGGTTTGAATGTCAACTGGTCAATAAAATCCTGCCATACTGTCACTTCTCATTTGTACTGAGACAGAGGATGCTATTAAAAAATGAAAGTAAAATTACCATCCTGACATCCTTCTGTTCACTGATGGTTGATGCTCCTGTCAATTCTCCACTATGTCCTCAAATTACCGTAAATTAGCTCCTTCAGATTCCTCAAAACGGTTTGCCTATACATTTTGACCTGGACAATTACACACAATACACCACATGTCAGACAGCGAAGATCTCATTCCTCTGTTGATCCTCTGGTTAGGTGGCATAGAATGCAAACAACAACAACAACATTATTAGGACTTATGGATAAAACCTTACCCTCCACTTATGACACAGTTCACCCAGCCTTGCTGAACATGACACCCTGGCATGAATTCAAGTGTGATTAGTAAGCCTACACATACAGTAAGTGTGTTACATCAGAACAAAAGAACCAAAAGAACTGACAGCATCAATAAGTTGATGTTTACAGAGGTATTTTTGCTTTACATTGTCATTACAAAGTCAATGACACCATCGATGTGTGGTAATAGCTAACTGTGGCTATCCTAAGGTAGCAGAACAACGGTAAGTGTTCAGAGGAGGTAAAAAGAACTAAAAGAGGTGGGGGGTAATAAAAACGTTTTCTTTTTTAAACAAACCTACCCTCCTATTAATGATACAAGGTGGTTTAAATGATTCTTACGTTTGTTTCTTGCTCGAAAGTTATGTTAGCAAGGCTGCTAGCAGTAGCACATTTTTACATTTGTAAATATAAGGTTTGAGACAGCCGCCAAAAACCTTAGCTAAAAAACACATATATAAACACATACGCACAGGCTAGATTCAACAGCAAGTTAGCGGAGCATTCTAACAGGAAAGTCTTATCAGTCTTATCATCCAAAACAAAAGTTGATCTCCTGGAGGCTATAGCTTCACTCCGGAGCTGCATTCTTCAGCTCATCATGGGCGTTCTCTTTAACCAATTACATTTTCACCTCAATCCCCAGCATCCAATCATCGTGCTGCAATCAAACTTTAAAATTGTTCTCCTCTCTCCTGCAGTAAGCTGTGATTTCAGATGTTCATGCTGCGGCCCGTCTCCACCCTATCAACGTCCATTCCTCATATCCAGCGCACAGGAGAGCTAATCCAAAGACCTCATCACACCTTCACTACAAAAAAGAAAGCATGCATGCAGAATTCATAAAATCTTATTGGTTCCTTAATAGACGCTCCACACAAAGATTAAAACTGCTGATAAGACGGGGGAAAGCCTTTTGTTCCCAGTTTTTTCCCCCGAGGAGTTTGGTTTACTGTGCAGTGCTAGAAATGGTAACAATGAATATGTTAGAAAGTTCCAATTGGGAAAATAATCCAGGCCATGAACATTCACACAGACACTGCTATCTACTGTCAGGATTAAATACAAGGAATCATTGAACACAAGTAAACAAACAAAGCACAGTGCCAAAATAAAGATTTCTTCTAGGGCAAAGAAGAAAAATAAACTTGTGTTTTCTGTTAATGACCCAACACAAGAAAGTCTGCACAGCAGCTCTGCCGCCTGGATACAGTCAACAGACCCAATTCATCCATGAAGACACAATGGCCTTTTGTTCAAAAAGAGACATGAAAAATACACCAACCTCCTCAAGAATTTATTATTCCTACCTACTCCTTCACAGACTTGTCTGTTGTTCTCTTTAAACTTTATACATTGTGCTCACAATTACTGCATTATTTGAGAGAATGACATGGTGACTGGAATACCTGCACTATTGTGGGTACTTTAACTGAAACGGTCCAACAAAAAAAAGCTGGTCTATTATGACCCTGAAAAACGCCTTAATATCTGTTCCTTCATCTTATAAATTAAGTTATTAAGTGGCAGAGGTCACTGATAATACTAATTGATCATCTCCTCTTGTGAATTAATTACATTGATCCATTAGTACGTCTCAGTGACCTGTTGCCGAAGTTCTAATCTGTTCAGACTAATCAGAGCTGATGTCTCCTGAGTACCCATGAAACGTCTGCTCCTCCAGCGCGCTGCACAGAAAAGTTTTCTGAGGTGTTTTCCTGCCTGCAGTTTTGGTGTTATTAGTTGGATTATATTAATGTTTTTTCAGAGAATAGAAGCACAGCTGTACACTGTATCCGAGAAGTCAGGCAGCAAAATAGCACGCATTGCAACTGGCACATTTATCTGTTCGGAAAATGTGTCGTAGCATATGCAATGCTGGCATCTTTTTTTTAATGAGTGATGATCAAGCAAAAATGCTGCTAAATTCTGTGTGTGAAAAGTTTCAATACAAAGCAGCAGTATTACATTACTGAGTCATGTTGTTGGCTATTTACTTCTTCCTTTAGGGGAAAAACAATACTTGTAACAGTGTGAGCCTGATGTTCTTTATAGGCTACATAATGCAAAGCACATCCATAAAAATGCATTATCAACAGCTGGGTTGTTTAGGAGGGGGAAAAGGATGGTATGAAATTGTAGCAGTATTGGCAGAAGTTAAGGTTGTACTGTCAATAATATTAGTCGGTACATGGTATCCAGCCATCCATAGTTGTATACTGTACACAACATACCTTTACAGTGTCTTACAGACAGCAATTATAGCAGCAAAACAATGATTAAGGGTTAAGGATGGGACAGCCTCTGTGTAAATGCTGTGGGAAAAACTGGCTGTCCTGTTTCCGATTGCCTTCAAGTTAAAAAGATTGTTAACAGAGCTATAAAAGATATTGTGCCTCTTCCTCCATAGTCTAATGGTTTGGAGTTCCGCGAGGCACAGTATCTTTCTGCCTATTAATTACTGAAGTATTTCCATACCTCACAGTCCTTCTAAAGGTGAGGATGTTATAGATCCTAGCACAATTATACCTCCCTGTGACATGGAAAACTTTTCAGCTGTCCTTAAAATAACCATCATGTTAACTATACAGGTGTAACGCTAAACCCTTAGTTTCAAAACTTTCCCAATTAACTGGTGTAGAGAAACAACCTGCCTGGGTGATGAGAGGATTTGCTCGTTCTGCCATATGCGATCGGTCAAAACAAGGGTCTCAGGGTACATGTCTGAGATTAAACCACTACATTTCACTTGTTAATGGTTTTCAGTCCATTTCACTCTGTCCTTTAAAACTTCATGCCACAGAAAGAGCTTCATAACCCTCTGAGGGCTTATGAATTAGTCTCTCTTCATGCAAATTTGGTACAAAGAGAAAAATCATGTCAAATTTCAATTAGTATGTATTGAGTTATGTCGTTGTCTTTGAAGATTATAGAACAATTCTCAGGTGTATACGACTTCTAAGTTGACCATTATCATTATGGCACCATATTCTTTCCTCCTTTTGTAATTCACTTTATAGAGAAAATGCACAGAAGAGATGATTTGATAATTATGTAAGCCAACCAAGTCGAGTTTGGTTACCTAAACTTCTAAACCAAAGAAGGTTCAATTGGGCTATGATGAGAAGCATGGGCAAATCTTAAAAAATATATACAAGTGTTCCTTTTCTGTGAGCAAAATTGCTTAGGAACTACTTGAATCACTGTGCAAATACAAAGGAAGTTGGCGTGTTAGTACAGTTACATAAATACTGACCTGATTACATCTGCCAACTAATTTCACCTGTGTTTCTGGGCGGATATGGAAGGTGAGGTGGTCAGGACCAAAGGAAACGCTGTATCCAGTGTGAAGTTGTTGGTATGTTTCTTGAGAAAGGCCGTGCACTGCTGTCCTCTCCCTCCCTCCCTCCCTCCCTCTCTCCTCTCACTCTCTCCCTCTCTCGCTCTCTCTCTATCCTCCGTCCCTCCCTCTCTCCCTCCCTCCCTCTCATCTCCGTCTACGCCCGCTCCCATCTCTCCCCTGACCTCTCCGCCCGCCGTCCAACCCACCTTTCCCCACAGCCAAATGTACCAGGACATAAATCCCCCTCCCTCACACACCCGTCCCTCATCCAGCACCAGTCACTTTCTATTCTCAGCTGCTACTGAAAATGTACTTTGCACAAAGTCTTATTTGCACTAAAGACCTACTTGCACTACCGTCAAACTGTGTAGTTTGTGTCTAATATATGTATGTATTACTTAGGTTTGTTTTTTATACCCCTTTTTACCCCCCCCCTTTTTTCTCTACGCTCTTATCTTTGTATGTTATATGTTCTTGTTTATATTTGCACTGTGGGACTGCCAGAAACGGTATTTAAATTCTCTGTATGTATAACACATGTGGAAACTTTGACAATAAAGTGGACTTTGACTTGACTTGTGGTAATTGTAATCAGAAATACTTCATTTTGTTGTACAGGTAGTTAGAACTGAAATCTGTCCACATTTTTTATAAACTTGTGACAATTGGTGTCAAGGACTCACTATTGCCTTTTGAACTCTAGTCCTATTCTGTTCACAACTTTTCATTTGTTGGTGTATTATGTATGTTCTTCTGTAACAGAAAATAATTTAAAGCATACAATTTGTTCATCTTTGTGCCTTCCAAGTGCTAAGGCAATGTGATAAAGTTCTTTTCAACAACTTTATTCTCATTTGATTCTTAAACCCAGGAGCACGAAGTGACAGTTTGCAGAATCATATTTTACAATAACTGGCCTGTCACATCAAGCCAATGCGCACATCTAATGCTAAAAAATGATATGACTCTACCAAACCCCTGCCTTTATTATGAGCACTGTATCTGAGGGAATGTAAAATGACAGCAAAAATGGCTGGCAATAATTGAATTGAGATGCATTCTGAGTCTTCACTGCATTGGGTTAATGTGCCGGAGCAGTCATTGTTTACTATTCAAATCTGTGAAGCTGTCTCTTCAGGGCATTAGACTTTACTTGATAAGTGAAGTGCATTTAGCTGAGGACCTTGACCTTGCAAAGTCACATGGTAAACTGAATAGATGAATATTAATAGAACTGTATTTGCAAATTTAATATATATTTATCAGCATAGATTTTACAAAGGAAGCCCATTCAATTAAAAAGCTTGGGGAAAATATGTTCAGTTCTCTTTAGACTGTATGCCACATGTACATGGAGGAATATTCTTTAAAAGGAAAATGTTTACTAAAAAGTAATTCAGGGGAACTTTTACTGCCACTTAATTAAACGCATGGTTGCAAGATAAAACTTTGAATTCATTGATTTAGATAAACATTTTCAGTTGCAAAAAATTAATTATAAGTTGAGTTGACGTAATAATGTTGGTAATTACAGCAACTTAATATTGTGTGCAATTTAAACTCTGATTTCTGCATTAATTGACTTAAAACTACATTCAAGTTGTAGTAAGTAATGCAATTGGCTTGAGTTAAGGATTTCAAGTCCACTCCCACTTAACATGCTTGGACAAGTTCTGACAGTTTAGCCTGTGTGTTCGCTGACATAGGCTGAAGAAATACTATACAAAGGACATTTTTAAGGTGAGTGTCATCTTTTGTCATTCAAATATAGTAGATAGCCTTGTAGTTGCACTGTATAGGTAAATTGCTGTTAGCAGCCTCTGAACTGTGGATAGTTCTGTGAGAGGGTACAAAGTAGTAGAGCTTTTTGCATTTCTTGCTCATTTCCTGCAGTGTTGCTTTTATCTAGAATAGCCTGGAGGAAGACCTGTTTGGTATGGTATTTGTATTGTAAAAATACTTTGGTTACTATTGTTATATAACTTTTTATTTAAAAAAGTCTTTGTTTTAAAGGCTGCATTACATCTACTGTATGTACAGTATCGTAATGTGATTCTGACAGTATCACACAGACATACGTGTATTTACTTAACTTTGCATCAATAGTAAATGCAAAGATACTATCCCATTCTAGGCCGATTAGTATCTTGTAAAGCCCATATCGAAACAATATGGGCTGGAGATGCAAAATATGTGAATTTGAAACTCCTGCAATAACAGAGTTGCTAAAACCTTACAGGTTACGCCATGGTCATGGTGGGCAACCTCTGCACAGTTTAAAAAGTATGCAATCACCTAATTCATTGTCTCTTACACGCTAACCTATCATTTAATTTGCTTCAAAAGGACACAAACGAGGCAGGCCTTGATGGACAAATGATGAATATCGTCATCATCAGTGACCGGTCCACCCCAGGATCTGACCATAACATGGCAACCATCGTGGTCGAGGGAACCAAAGTCGAAGTCCAGTAGTTCCACAGCATGGTATTTGGCTTTGGCTGTTCTCTCCATGGAGACTTGGGTTTTTAAGGGGTCAGCATTGTTTAAGATGTTTTTAGATGTGTTCCAAAATATTTAAACTGCCTTTGGAACTGGCCAGCATTTAATCGTTATAAAGGTGATGAATGAGCAAGCATCCTGCGTTAAATTTGTTCATACAGTTGAAAATAATGACCGTCGCCAGTGAAAACATCTTTGTTACATCTTTTCTAAAATTGATGTGTTTGATCTGCAGATTGGTCGCCATTGAAAGTTTGTTACTGTAGTTTTACAAAACATTTACAAACGTTCTAGAAAATGATTTTAAAACTAGAGTTACAACATTTTACAGATATTACATATTTGGCGCTGGTTATAAATCTGCAAAGAGTTAAAGGGCCTCTAACTTTGATGTGATGGCAGAATTGATTTCCTGTGTCCCCTTTTATTTCTTTCAAGGTTTCAAGGTTTTATTGGTCATATGCACAGCAGATACAACGTATATGTTGGCAATGAAAATCTTATGTCCCATGCTCCTCCAGCAACTCAACATACATGGTGCAAATAAGATAAATAAAATAGTGAAAAAGAGAGAAGAATATTTACAATAACAACAATAAAGATTTGAGGATGTGAAATATACACATATGTGGAATACATTGAAAGTATTTAAATACTTTACACTGTTGAATGAGCCGTATAACAGATGTATATGGCAGTATGTATATATAGATATGTGTACTATAACAGATATGTATGGCATAGGTCTATATATATATATATATATATGTATGTGTGTACTATAAACAGATCTGAGTAGACATTCACAGAGCTCAGGAGTTCAGCAGCCTGTGGTAATATGGCTTATTTGTTTATTTATTATTTGTGGGGCAGATTAAATGTGTTGTTTTTTTGTTTTTCTCAAGACTTAAATATCATGTGTTGAAATAAACAACTACAATTCAAAATATAAAAATGAATTGCCTAACATTTTTGTTGTTGAATTAATTCATTTCCTATGAAAGAAATATATTTGGAGCAACTTAATTTAGAAATGGTTGTCAACTTAAAAACATGTGTTCATAATGATGGTAATTAATTACATACAACTTAACATTCCTTTTAAATAATGGGGTAAAACTAGTTGGAACCATTTTTTGAGTAATCAACTTGTGTTTATGCTACAAATGATTAAGTAAGTGGTAATTAAAAACACCTCTGATTGTAGAACGCCTTCTCCCCTAATTCAAATAAGTTTGTTGGTGTAACACAATTTCATTAGAAGTTGTGTTACCAATGCAAATTGTTGCATTGGTTTTCTTTGTTGAACCAAAGCATTTTTTTTTTACAGTGAGGGGTTTCTGACCCCATAAGACAGAATATTTATGTTTCCAGTAGAACAAGGCTTATACAATTTACCTAAAAGTAGTGCACTTCCAGAAAACGGCAAATCAAAGCCTCACAAATTCAATTTTTAATAGACGCTTCTCTTTGTTGCTGTCACAGTTATGCAGATCCTCTGTGTCAGAATGGGTTCAATCAAGAAATAAAAGCACATTGCTAATGGGCAGAAAAGACTACGTGTTTTTTTGGGTTACATTTTCTTGGGTTACATTATGCCCCCAGCAAAGTGAAACATAGACTTCTGAACCTTGCATTGTGCTCTATTAAGTGGAAATTCCTGCATTATGCTCTTTCATTAAAAGTGTTTTGACCCAAGCATTGAGCTGAGGACTGAGAGAATAATTATGATTCAGATTGTGCATCACTTTAGCATCAAAAGATTGCTGTAGAACTCATCAGCGAGTAGGAGTAGAGTTCTAATCAAATGTACCCGAACAATACATTTAAATTGGAAGTAATGACTAATTGCCCACAAAATGTTATGTAAAAGTAAATTGTGAAAATCAGCTATATAATGAACATCTATGTGCCTTCAGATCACAACGTGTCGTCATGCAGTGACTGCAGGCATCTTACACAACCCTCTCGAGTCGAAGTATAACATAGTGACTCACACAGGCCAATTCAAAGCAGAGATCACAGTGCTTCATGGCACAGCGTATGCCAGGAGATTAGCCTACCTGCACTGTGTATTAGCAGGCTTATTGAGCAGCCTATGTAATGATTCCCTGCTGCAATCACCATATGAGGTTCCATGGTAATCCCAGAAGGTAATGCTGAGAGGTTGTCCTCGTGGACGACGTCAGTAGTATCATGTTGAGGGTTTGAGAAATTCAATAAAAGTTAGAGATACCATTTTTCCAATTGATCTGAACATATTTATTCCCTCACGTTATTGTCCCACATTTGGAGATTCATATGCGTAGATATTGGGAAAAAACTCTGATGTGTTTTCCGCTGACTATATGGAAAGAGAGGTGCCCGCCTTAGGAGGAATCACTGCAATGCTGCTGAAATTAGCACCGGTGTTAATTAATTTATGCGACCAAAGGAACCTAATACACAGCCGCAAGAAATACCATCCCCTGGTACTCGAAAAGGTTGTACACTTCTTTATTTTGAAACCCCTCATGAATAAAACATTGTTCTCTAGTGTCAAAAAAAGGTAAAATCGAAGTTCAGGGAGTTCATTTCGTACAGGAGAGCGGTCATAGTCTGAGTAATGCAAAGAGGCTGAGGATTTTTATTCAAATATGTCCACAGAAAATGAGGTAGAGCTGTACGAGAAATATTCTGAGAGTAAAAATATGTCATCATTCTATGGTTACATTATTATTTCTGAAAGCAGCGGTAAGTGGAGTTCTGCCAAGTTCTCATGCAGCAAAGGGGCATTACAGAGGGTGTTACACTGAATATTGAAAGAGGGAAAGGAGGAACATTTGTATGAAACATGGCCTGTCTATCTGAGACACTGCACACAATGCAATAGGATAGACGAGAATGTCATGCCGGTTTGTTAAGGCAGTCCGTGTCATCTGGGATAACACTGTTAAGCTGAGAGTTGGTTTGCTCCCTCTGGCTGGAGCTAAAACGCTAGAGGTGCTTCCCGGCCGTCCTCCTGTGGTCAATTAAGAAAAGCCATCAGGGTTTGTCTTCATCTCAGTTCAACACAACACTTCCTCTTACTTACAATTCCTGGGATAGGAATTTTATCATCTGGCTGTTCTGCATATTTATGGAGCTTCGCAAATACAGGTAGAATAAAATAAATAGAGAGCAGGGGGCTGGAAATATGCAGTGTGCTACAAAGGTGATGACTAGGACACCTCTCGCTGTCTCTTTCATCTAAATCCCCTCACCTTTATTTAACACATACACTCTGTCACAGTGTGCCTGAACTACAGAATCTGCTATATCAAATAGAATATGCATTGTAGACACACATGCCTACAAACAGGACATCTCTGATATGTGCATATCCCCCCCAAAAAACAGAAGGAGCTAGATTCCTGTTGGTATTACTCTAGCAGAAGGAGGTTATATCACAATGTATGATGCTACAGCCTTGTGTCTGAGGGCTTATTGTAGAGAGTTATTCTTGACAGCCACAGTGACCCTCTTTAGTAATTAATAGTTAAACCAAAAAAAGCAGGTCTTACATTTGATTTAGACTTGGTCTCCCAGGAAAGGACGGAAACAATCCCTTTGAGATTTTTGTGTCAAATTGTGAACAACTGTACAAGGACAAAATACAGTAAGTTGCTATGTCACTACCCTGTCTCCTGTGCAGAAATACCTCCATTGAGTGGTGGCATTCGCCTATGCTGCCTATACCTAGGGCCGGCCCTGCACACAGGATAATAAAACTAAAACAAAATGATGTACAGGTAAGTATCTGTTAAGACAAAAAACGGAATTAAGGACTTCTGTACATTTTGTGTCCGGATTGTTGAATATATTTATATACCAGATCAAGATATTTCAGCCATTTGCATGTAATTGGTTTTGCTTCAGGCCCCAACACTCACACACGCTGTGGGAGCAAGCTAGGCTTTAGAAGCACAGTATACTTTTGCTGACCCCGATAATAGCATGATTTTCCTGGTGTTTAATTTATTTGACACTCTACAGTAAACTATGTCTAAGGAGCTTGACTTGGTGTAGCATATTTTCCCTGATCTATTTATAGCCATGGTAGCTAGATCGGGACAGAAATATCTCCAATTGAATTGATTGCCATGAAATGTGGTACACGTCTCCCTCAGGGTGATTTGTAATAACTTTGTTGATCCCCTGACCACAGGCGGTGCCAGGGGATGGAAAGTAAATCAGAGCACTTCTCCCGGGTAGTGTTTTTGCTTGGTCCAACACTAGGTTCTTGGAGCACCCATGAATGTAGCAGGGGCATCTGCCAGGACACTTCCCACTGACCTGCTTTGAAGCAAACAAACGTAACACCGGACTGGTGACTCCTTTCCCTGCAGTAGCATAACATTTGAAACTGGATGTAAAGATTGACACTGAAGAAAATGAGACTGGAGATGGACATGTGAAACGCAAGTTCAACTTGTGCCGAGGAAAGGAGCTGTGTCTGTCGTTTAGAGATTTTGGGGATTTTTAAAATCTTACGTGGACCAAACGAACATTAATGCATATATTTCCAAACTAAAAGATGTGCCCGAGGAGGTAGCACAAGTCATTTAATACCATTAGAATTTGGAAAAATACCATACGTTTTTTGTCATACCGCCCAACCCTTCTTTACATCTTCAATAATAAAATTGGATTGTTGAAGAATTTTTGGAAGACTGTTGGATTGGATTGTTCCCTTTAAAATCATGCATTTAATTTGTATGTATACACTAGCCATTTATTTTCCAATCCAACAAGAAATACATTTTCTAATAATGTCACTTTGCAGCCTATTGAAACAACACATTATCATTTTTTTAAATACCCTTATTTATACAGTAACCAGAAAAGAGGGCAAAACTATATAAAAATAGCTATGGACTCTGCAGCTGGTGCGACACCCATTATTAGCGCATTTAATAGCCTGACACTTATCATTAAATTTACAGCAGCATAAGACAAAGAGGAGATGTTCTGTGAATTATAACAAGCAGCAACTGAAAGTCATGCAAAAGGATATGGGTCAGTTAGGGTGCTCGCTGAGTGGTGCATCAAATTAAGGCCGATTTCACTTTTTTTGTGAACTACTCTATAAAAATAAATGTTTAACCTGTTAACTGACTGACTCTGACGAGAGTGTTGTTACTTCGACCCCTGAGCACAGCTTTGAAAACAAAGTCAGGACTTTAAACGTCTCTACATCAGCTCCTTCACCGAGTCCTGTGATTATGCAGCTGAAATTGCACAAACCTCATTCAGGAGGTTTTTGTTGCCATGAAGTGCATCACTTTGGACAATGCGTGTCATCAGGAATGACTCTTTTGACTGGGCAGGCCTCTCTGAGCCATATACCTACACTTACGGTTTGCCAAAACATTTCCCCGGTGGACACAGTTGATTTAGGCGGTAATAAAAAGCCAGTGGACACATACAATGACCCTATTTGTGCTTAAGTAGTTTGTGTCCAGTTTCCAATTGTCACATTTATCTGTGATAGCCATCAAAAGCTAATGTAACAATCATAATCTCAGTGTGTCATACTATATATTAATAGATCATCATAATGACTATGGCACAGGAGCTTTGGAAACAGAATGAGAATATAAATCTGTGGCTTTTTATTGAGAGGAACCACACTCAAGTCTACAAAAAGAGGTAAATACAAATACTAAAAGGCTGAATGGGTTTAAAATTAAGAGAATTCTGTCGTTATTTGCATTCTGATGTAGAGTAGGGGGTGAATAAATCATTGGCTGTGAAACCGAATCAAGTCTGCGACCATGAGTCAGACGGAGTCCATAGTGGAGGAATACATCATCATCAGTACCACTGTATCCTGCCACAGACTCGGGGTACAGGAGGTCGATTCACGCATGGGAAATCTACAGTGAATCTTAAATAGCTATTGACAGCCCTCCAGTTGGTAAACCTCTACCGGAGCCCAGAATTGATTGTGGGTCTTGTGCTGATGCAAATAGCTTTGCTGCTATGAATGTTTGATAAATGTCGGGTCGGTGCTGAATGCAGGGTGAAGAGTTCAGAGGTTTAATTTGCAGCAAGCTTTGGGGATCTTGTTGAGACGGCAGCCATGGCCAAAAGTTTCGTCTGTCTGTGCACATCGATTGGCAACAACATACTAATGTGTTTATTGATGTGCCAGAGTAGGTATAAAGATTGGATATACCCAGCTGATAAAAAAATCTGTCAGTGATTCATTTTCACTTCCTTTTGATTGCAAAGAGAGTTGGAACTCCTTTTCCCGCTCTTGACTTACGCTCAGTGAGCATGTTGGAAGATATCTTTTGGTAAAATATCCATCCACTTCCTTCAACCAGGCATATGATGTATATCACAATCTCCATTCGGTGTGTTTTAATATTGGCACAGCTTTAAAGCCAAAACTGTTTGATCAAGGGGATAGCCTTTTTAATATTCAAAAAGAGCTGCTGGCACTATGGCGGACTGAGAGAAGCCCTCCTAAATCCTTTATCCGGTCCAGTTCACTACAAGGGAGATAAATGCTGTGTGCATGACACTGTTTAAAGAGAAAAAGATCCACCCAGGGGGGTTGGTTTTGTTACTCCCCTTGGTGAGGAACAAGGAAAGGTTGTTAAGCAGTCGAATAAGGCTGAAAAACGAAGAGAAAAGATGTTTTTTTGTATTCCTCATTTTAAAACAGTTCTTTAAACAAAATGATCAGCTGTTTTATGTCATATGATATTAATAAAGATGTTTTTGGGATGAGTTAGTTTCAAACAGTCAGCCTCAAGGCGTTTTAAAAACTGAAGACATGCAAAAAACAAGGTTATTTTCATTATTTATTTCAGTATCCATAGAAGCCCAATTTTCACTGTTCTACCAAAGCTGAAACTTTAAAGATGCTGTCATTTATCAAACATTTTTCATCGTTGCTATGATCAATATATTTGTAGGAGGTTAACTTAAGCACATTCCCTTATTGTTGTGACTTCTATTCCTGGGAAACAGAACATTGGGTAACAAACAGTGTTCTTTCCATAGCCAATCTAAGGATGCCATGGAAATCAATTAGAGGCACATCAGTGCTGTCTGAACCACCGGAGGGAGCCAGTAGAGACAAATTAGCATGCTCTCCCTTCTCCCTGTCTTTCTCATACTAAGAGGGGAAATTACAAGCCAATCTGCCAATTGATCAACGGGTAAAATGAGCTGTTAACACCAGGACAGACCGTGATTATCGCTCTATCTACTTTGGGCAAATTCCTAGAAGTGCCACATAGAGGATGGAGGAGAAAACATTGAGCTACATGGAACTGGTTGCCTTTGTGATAACAAAGTCGTGCAGCTACCTGAGAAGAAGAAATTCCAGGAGCTAAGAAGGGAATCGTGTTTGCTGGAGGATGAAACCTCTGAAGAGATTAGTGCCAGATGAGAAAGTGTGGAAGGAGATGATTGATATGGACAAAAGATCACAGTGTGTCCCGGTGTTCACTTACACACTGCTGGTTCTCAGGCTTCACATTTTAAATCAACACAAGGTAGGTTTATAAAAGATTACCATTAAAATCACAATTAAATTAATTCATTCAACATGGTCATGTGTTAACTCGCTTTTGTCTCCAGGTTTAAAATATTCTGAGACTATCCTAAATCCACATTATAAAGCCTAAACCCCCTTTTCCCCCCACTTATTGTGCAAAAACTGGGGGAAAACGTGCCTACAAAAATACCAGTAGTATTCAGAACTGTTGTGTAGGAGCATGCAGGTTGTTGTTTGAAAGGTCACTGATTCTAATGACATTTCTGAGAGGTTTTGTAATGGCGCCAACTGATGCATGGCGAGCACTCCACCACACACAACAAAAACACGGCGCCACGCAGAGTGGAACATGTCTGCTAATTGATGCCACCCCCCTTTCTATCTGTACTGTGTTTCTGTGTTTGTTTAAGTATGTTCTGTACCTTACTCCCTTTGTTCTTTTCACACACCTCATTTCACAAACATTTGACACAGCATGTAGAGACACTTATTGGCATGTCGTTATGTTTGAGCCATGTGTTTCTGCTCTTAATTATTGTCTCTGCGTTTCTCTGATGTGCAGCCAAATCTGGTGAGATTGCAGTTGCGGAATTCATTTCCTAATTGATTTAGCTTGGCAAAACTTCTGATTGTTTTCAACACAACAAGGTCCTAGCTTTGGATAGTGCACTGTAATCCAGTGCTTCCACATTTATCATCAGTAGTTACATGGCTTTATTTGCACATTATCACATATTTTTCTGTCACAGATACATACACACATACACACACTTGTATCTTTTACTGAAGTGTAACAGTGTGGAAAACCAAATACTTACAAGAAAAAGTCGTGAAGTTCACAGGCTCCCTATTATGCTTGTTATCAGGTTCATATTTGTATTTTGTGCCATGCTTTAATAAAAATAAAAAGGGTCTTTATTTTTTCTCATACTGTCTGTGCTGCAGCACCTCTTTTCACACTCTGTCTGAAACCAGAGCCCAGACTGCTCTGATTGGTTAGCTAGCCAGCTGTGTTGGGATTGGTCAACTGCATAGAGATGTCCCACCCTAAAAGCAGCCCAAGTGTTTAGTAGTGAATTCACTATGTCCCGGAAGACCTAGGAGTCCAATGGAGGCCTTTCAGGTATTACAGTATTATTAAAGTACCTAAAGTAGGAGTAGATTGCCCATTTCAGAATAATGTGAATTATTGGATTTGTAGTATGGATGCATTAATGTTTCTGCTGCAAAAGGTACAGATTATCTTTACCACTTTCTGCCATGTGGCTTAATACTTATCATTATTTCATCATCATTTATTAGTTGATTATATTTTGTCAAAGAAGTTAGTAGGTAAAGCTGGGGAAATAAATGCAGTGGAGTGTAATGAACAACATTTGCCTCCAAAACGTAGTGAATTAGACTAATAAACTAAATGGAAATACTCAACTGCCTCAATTGTGCGTATCTAGACTGAACTGTTTTTATCCAGACATATAATTCACTCAGAGAAACACAGCAGTCTGCAGAAATGTAAGTGGCTCTATAAATATAAACATGACCATGCTTTGGTTTTTAAAGATACTGGTATTCGGTCATAAACCTTCTGATGCTACTTGCTGAGGCGCTAGCATAGCTAAATATTTCTAGAAGAAACCATTCAGATTTTTCCAAAAAGATAATAGAGCCCTCCTTGGCCATCCGTTGTGCAGAGGAAAATGATTTATGCACCTGACGCTGCATGTTTTTCACAATTACAAAATCCTCCCAGTAAAATCAATAAAAGACATGAATAAAGATGACCTGACCCCGATGAACCAGCAATGATCATTAAATGGCCACCCTCATCAAGAGAACCTAACATTAGCGCCACAAACAGGAACCCCTGGTGGTTTCCCAATAGATAACTAGTCTTTATGATCCGTGGCGTTCAATTTAGACACGTACTTTTGACATGCACGTGTTAGAACGGTGCTTAAGGGCGTGGAGGCCGTTTCCCCCCCCTGCATGACTGACCACATCATTATTATTAGCGGCTGAGCAATGCTCTCATTGTCACCTTACTGCTCACTCACCCCGTTTGCATTCCAAGAGCAGGATTTTCCTATTAGGGGAAGTTAATAACTTGCTAATACTCTAAAATTTCAAGCTCAGCAAAAGTCTGCTCAGCAATTTAAATGCACCAAAATGCCTTTAACAAAGTAGGTGAGCACTTGAAATGCACTCGTCCGATGTTTAACCCTTCTTTAATTCCCTTATAATCTGCAAAGTTTGATTATCTGTAATAAATACGACTTGTAAAGAGCACAGAGTCATTTCATCACCTTTAACACGAGTCGGCAGGGATAAAATAATGTCTGTATTTCCTCACTCAATGGAGCAATTCACCTTTACAAGTCACTCTTGGTGGAGTTACTAAGGTTATTCCCAGTCCTTTCCTCAGTTCCTAATTTGGCCTGTAAAGTGTAGTTGAACATCGAGGGCATTACATGCCTTCCCGCAGGCTGTTATGTATGTAAGCGGCTAGCAGTGTCCACAGTGCCAGCGGGGACATAAAAAGAGCCTGTGACCTTTCATATGGACAGACAAGGTCTAACTGCTGATCGATAGAAGAGGAAGAGACACAGACAGGGAGGACTGCTGCAATTTTCGCTCCGGGGGAACACACACATCTTTACCGCCCACTAAAGGTGTCAGTCACAGCCTGCTCTCTTCCAGTAATGGCTCTGTGATGGAAAGGCCACACACCGCAGGAGAGCACATCCCAGCTTAGATACACTATGTGATGTCTGAATTAGGATCGCAGCCAGACTCAAATTACATTTTGTACTGGACAGAGAACTGCATTCACACGATGTTGGGATGATCTTGGAAAATGTGAATCAAGTAAGATGAGTATTTTCAATAATCTGAATCAAATTCGATGTGTTGATGATCCTACAAAGTTGTGTCAAGCATTATTGCGGGATTTTTTGAGAAACCTACAATCCAGGTTATTTTTATCTCAGGTGTTTTTTGAGTACCAGTAATAGCTGAAATAATATGAATAAAAAATAAAGTAGTTATATAACACAGAGCATGTTTGATTATACTAGCATTATTTTTGTTTTTGTGCGTTAACATTGGAAACAGTTTATATAACCATTTAAAATATAAACATAATTACATGCCATAATTTTAATCCTGAAAGTAGTCTACATACTGATGTATCCGTACTGACCTGGCAATCATTTTTAATTGTGGAATAATCTTCCATCAAACTTGCTAGGTGCCCTTCACACCCCTGAGACATGTCTTGTGATTTGTGGATTTTCCGAATTAAGTGTTTTGAGTGAACGAGTTGTTTATTGCTTAAATAGGTCATTAAGTAATTGTTTTTTCTCTTCCACAGATCCTTTTTTAAATATGTTCATGCTTTCAGTGTTTTTTGTTCAAAGAGAAAACCCACAAAATAATTATTGCTCCCCGTGAGGAATGACCTGAGATTTACAGCCAAAGAGGATATGAGAAGGAAATTATTTAAATGACACAGCGCATTGTTATTGGACTCGTAAATTTACATTTACACACTCATTTTGACTTCACAAAGGCTTTTTCATAGCAGGCACCTGGTTCATCATTAAAGGAGTTATTAGGCAGAGAGAAAGACTGAAGGGGGGAACAGTAGAGGTTTAAATGATTTAACCTTTATCTGCTTCTCTGTCTCACACAGCTGGGGAAGGAGAGTAGTCCTGCTCAGTGTGGATCAATGGCTATTTTACTCATGTGTGTAATGTTATTTAATTTCAAATCAAATCGTCTCTGGTATGCGAGAATTCTTTCATTAGACAATATTAAACTAGTTTGAGCAGAGCTCCTCAATGACTTTCAACGATCAGCGCCTCAGGAATGTACAATATGTTACTGAGATATGATGTCAATACAATACTTTTGGGGTTTATTGTAGACTTTATATGTTAATAACCACTGACTATTAATGTTCCACCGCTTCTATTCATATTTCACATTCCTATAAGCTCGTCAATGAATACACAAACCAAGTTGAATATTATTAGTATTTAAAGAGTATCTTATTCTACACCAAACCTTAAATAATGATGGAAACACACACTGGAAACTCAAGTCCCAATCTGGGAATTATAATTGCAAGAATATCACATATTTACTTGAAGCAAATGGTCTGCACGTGCCTCAAAACATCAGTAGTAGCGGGCGTGCATTTCACACCTAGGCCTTCAATAGTGTCCTAAATGAATTATCCACCTCCTAATACCAATGTTATGACATCCCGGCTATAGGAACCATGAATATTGTACAGAAACGCAGTATAACAGTATCATCACAGACAGTGAGAATGAAGCCAGAATGAATGCCATTACTAAAGCAAGAAACCCAAATAACACAATTCAACAAGTCTCCTTTCACTGCAGCCACAGCATCTCTATCAGAAGCATCAATATGTAGTTAATAAAATGACAGCAAATTTAATTAAAAGTCATTATCTTTTACTCACCAATATGTTTGATTTTTTCCTCAAGAAAAGTTCAATTACTCTGTCATGGAGGTCTGTCCAGTCGTATTTCTGGAGTTCCGTTTCCCTGCGCACTTGTTCGTTAAGTTGTAGATCCACTCGAGTTTCCCAAAAAGTTTTCAAAAGCACCATGTCCAGCAGTGCGTTGGTGTCTCACTGCTGCCTTGGTTAGGCAACTCAAATTTGCAAACTTATATGGCTCCTAACACCACGTTGATCTGATGCATATATCATGCATTCCTAGCAATACAGTTTGCAGCGCTCTTCGGAGGGCCAAGGTAGCGCTCGTAGTTGGTGTATTGAAAGTGGAGGACAAACCCTTTCCCAGGCTGCCACAGGCTTGCTAGCTTCCCCATCTCAATTTCTCCTCCGCTGTCAGCAATTGTAGGTTGAAAAAGCAGTTTCAATATCTACACGAAAATAATTTACCTTGTGCAGTTAGATGTGGTCGCTACAGATGCTGTGGGCCCGCAGGTCGCTTACGGTAACTACCGCTTCACACACTAGTGTTTGCTAACGCTGACAATCCAATCAAAGGACCGAAAATTTCGACGTCATCATATGCCTGCTTGATGGCCCCGGTGTCGCCAACTCGAGATCTGATTGGTCAACGCAGGTCGAGGCATTTGACCAGGTAACACATTCTGACTTGAATATGATTGGATAAAAGCTACAACATGAACAAACTTTACTGGCTGCAGCGCAAAATAGAGAAAAGCTATGAAATCAAGAGAATGGACCATTGGCAATAATATAATACATGTTATATTAAAAAGTATGTCCTTTATTCTGATAGTGGATACGGCCCACCACTGCCATTTACAGCGGGTATAATAAGTATAGGAGGTGCAAAAAGGAATGGAAAGCCAAGACACCAGCTGAAATCTATCAGTAATTAGAAAGCAATCCTGCCCCTTGTCAATGCAAATTAATATCAGCTGGTTCAGTCCCAACTGATGGCCTATAAAAAGCACTCTCATTACCAAGGTGTCACACAAAAAAGATCTCATGGGTAAAAGCAAAGAGCTGTCTCAAGACCTTCACAACCGCATTGTTACAAAACATACTGATGGCATTACAGAAGGATTTCTAAACATCTGAATGTTCCAGTGAGCACTGTTGGGGCCATAATCCGGAAGTGGAAAGAATATAATTTCACCATAAACCAGCCACGACCAGGTGCTCCTCGCAAGATTTCTTACAGAGGAGTGAAAATAATTATCAGAAGAGTTGTCCAAGAGCCAAGGACCACTTGTGGAGACCTTCAGAAAGACCTGGAATTAGCAGGTACAATTGTTTCAAAGGAAACAATAAGTAATGCACTCAACCGCCACGGCCTGTATGCACGCTGACCACGCAAGACTCCATTGCTGAAGAAAAAGCATGTTGAAGCTCGTTTAAAGTTTGCTGCACAACATTTAGACAAGCCTGTGAAATACTGGGAGAATATAGCTGGATCAGATGAGTCCAAAATTGAACTCTTTGGATGCCATAATACATTCCAATGTTTCGAGGTCAAATGGCACTGCACATCACCCCAGAAACACCATACCAACAGTGAAGTTTGGAGGTGGGAACATCATGGTGTGGGGCTGTTTTTCAGCATACGGCACTGGCAAACTTAATATAATTGAAGGAACGATGAATGGGAAAATGTACAGAGACATTCTTGCTAAAAATCTGCTGCCATCTACCAGGATGATGAAGATGAAATGAGGGTGGACATTTCAGCAACACAGTGATCCCAAACACACAGCCAAGGAAACTCTCAATTGGTTTCAGAGAAAGAAAATAAAGCTGCTAGAATGGCCCAGCCAATCACCTGACTTGAATCCAATAGAAAATCTATGGAAAGAACTAAAGATCAGAGTTCATAGAAGAGGCCCACAGAACCTTCAAGACTTGAAGACTGTTTGTGTGGAAGAATGGGCCAAAATCACACCTGAGCAATGCATGCGACTAGTTTCTCCATCCAGGAGGCGTGTTGAAGCTGTCATTACCAACAAAGGCTTTTGAATGAAGTACTAAATACATTTCAGTAAGCGTGATACTTTTTCCCTGTGTCATTCCATTTTAATACACATAACTTAATTTATGGACATCTATGGTTTGATTTCTTTGCATGTGTGGATTGCATGGGTTGTTACCAACATCTGATGAACATTTCATGTCAATAGCACCTTTAGGAATATATTTACTGAGAAAAATGGTGACGTGTTCAATACTTATTTTATCCGCTGTATATGTGTCAGTATTGGCTCTAGTTGGTCATTTTTAAAATAGCCTTCAAAACCTTGTTTAAGGAAAATGTTCCTTTTTTATATTTAGAAAAATAAATGATTTATCTGATGGAAAACCTGCACTTTAAAAGATATCTTCAGCACACAGGAACAATGTTACATTTGTTTTATTTATATCTCTATAAAGCAAAATAAAAATGAACTTAAATGTAACAAATACTTGGGTGTCGAAGCCATCTACCTAGAAATAAGCATAGCATAAATTCATAGACCGGTGGACATTAGAGCCTACGCATTTTTTTTTAACCAAATCAATAATGTCAGATGATTGAACCTTGCAAGTTTTAAAGAGGATAATCACAGAAATAGTTCCCCTCTGGTCATATAAGTTGTGTGCACATACTGTATAGGAGGCCCAAGCTCAATTAACATGTCCAAGTGTCCTTTGGAATAATAGTGATCACCTAATTGCTACTGATGACCTACGGTGTAAGTGCATGTGAATGGTAATTGCTCCTGATGAGCAGGTGGCACTTTGTACAGTACGTCATGCTCTACCACAAGTGAATGAATGTATTTAAATGAGTTAAATGGATGCAAAGACTAGAAACTTCTTTTCAGTATAAATGAAACCCATTTAGAAATTGTTATAAATTGTCAAATGGAAAATGACTGTGCCTTTGATGTTAACAACCAGGTGATGTACTGTACATGGGGTGAAATGGCATTCTGTCAGTGTAACGTTCAGATTAAAATGTATTTTCTGTTGTGCCTGGAGGTCGGGTGGATGGATGGTCTATCCAGTGTTCATGTCCCATTTGAAGGCAAAAGTCAATGTTGACTTATTCTAATTTGCGTCTAATCTCCACATTTTCATAATGCAACCATTATGCTGGTGAAATTCACCCTGAAACCTAATTGAAAATTGATTTTAGTTGTATAGGAATGTTATTTGTAAGAGACACGGTTGGAAATAGGACATAAAAATGGATCAGACATTAAAGGCAACTGTACGATTTCATGTAAAACTAATGAAACTGTCATAATACTTCACACAATCTGAATTTAAACTACTAAAGTGTGGTGCAGAGGCGATATGACACATATGTGCAGACTGATGAGAAGCGGTGTTTGCAGCAAGGGATAAAACACCAGTGTAACTGTGAGCTCTGTGCTCTCCGGTCCTGTGGGTGCCTCATTAGTGGAGTGAGTCATCGTCGGCTGAGAAATCGAGTGAATGCAAATGAGATGTGATGGAAGGCATCTCTCTGGGTGGCACAGCCTGAGCACACCTCCAGCAACTACTGTACTATAAATCATCCTCGTGTCAATGCCTCAGCGTTCATCATCAAAACTCCCATTAGACACCCGAACCTGTACAGCCAGAGTCACAAAACCTCAGATTAGAAAGAGAACACAGGAAGGCTTTCAGTTTCCAACAACACATGCCGTGGATCACAGAGAAGTCAAGACATGAACACAGTACTGTACAAAGAAAAAGTTTGGTAGGCTCTGTTGTTCTGGCTCTGGCTGTGTTAGAGAAGCTGATAGCAAAACATATTGCACATTGTGTTACAAGCAGGATGGCCATGAAATGAACCTCCAGAGGTTGATTATAGATTTTTTAAGAAAGTGTAGTCGGTTGTTTCAAAGATCTTGGTGCAATTCGTGTTTTCAAGCCTGCTAAAGAAGGTTGGTGTTGATGTTACAGACCTTTGACTTATACTCATTCACAAATTAACGGTGGTCAAAAGATCAACCCTTGATCATGAACCTTAGACTGCCATAGGCGTGAGATCTGGTATGTAAACTTAGCAAGGAATATTTCACACTTTATACTCCCTACTCTGAACTCTCGCTAACTTAATCACCTTCAAAGTCGGACCTTCAGTTTAATCTGAAATACTGGCAAATTGTGAGCACCAGGAGCGTATAGTCCAGAAGCCAATGACCCCTTTAACCAACAACCAATATTCATATATTCAATATTCATACCACCTTTTATTTTATTTGAGTTTTGTGACTTCATCTTGCAGGATTGCAGCTCTATCGAAGTCAAAATCTATCCACAGACACATCGAAATACGAACACCTGGCATATGACTCAAAAAAGTTTTTGTGTTGCTTTCTGGTACAGAAGGTGTCTGTCCATGGGGCATGATTTGCCATGTTGACACATACACAATCTCACAAGAAGAAAACAATACCAGCGTCGCCATTGGTAACCCTGCCAGACTTGAGGAAGGTGGGATAGAGAAAACATCTTGGATTTTCAACAGCTTATCAGGCAGATTCAATCACTTGTAGAGAACAACCACACCACATTTGATGTTTGTATCATCATTTTCACAATTCCTACCAAACATTGATTATATCTTCTCCATTCTAAGTATTTTAGGCCACTGAGATCTTTAAAAAAGAAAAAACAGGCTCACTGAGAAGGCTAAGTGACTGCTTTAATGCTGAATAGGGTTTATTCAATTCAAATCAACTGTTTTCCTGTCCCAAATCCAAAGAGATCCTGTTATATTAGATGCGTAAAATCATTATTGATTTTTGTTTGTTGGAGCACAAAGCTATTTGTGTGTGTGAGCACTGTATGTGTGGCTTTGTGTGCTCTAGGAATGCATGATAAAATATGTGTACAGTAGTCAATCCATGTTCATTTGAATTTCTAATTACATCTTTATTTTCCTTTTGGCATGCAGCCCGAGCTACATTATCAGTCTTCTGTCTTATTCCACATCGCCTGGATTCTTGTACAGTTCTTCCAGCAGTGTAGTGCAGGGGTGGCCAACCAGTCAGAGACGAAGAGACAATTATTTGACTGTGTTACTGCAAAGAGTATACTGGGGCATGCTTCCCCGGGCAGATTTTTAAAAACACTTTAAAATGAATTGCATGCTTCCGGTGCACTTTGAGAGCAAAATTAAGAGGCTACACAATAAAACTGTGTGGTCTTGGTAAGGGGAGGGGGCACAACTCTCAACACTAATGTGAGACATAAAAAAATGTATGTACACATTTTTCTTTTCAATTTCAAAATGTTCATTTGGGTGGGATTTTTTTTTTTTTAGGTGGGCTGAAGTTCACCTAAAATAGATATAGCTACACCACTGGTGTGCTCCCTCACTCTATTCCTTAGTGCCCCTCTCAATCTCTCACACATAGAAAATGAAAATCTAAAAATGTACAATAATTGACACACAGACAATACACTCAAAGACACACACTCCAATAGAGACACACTCTGTCACACAGGCAGACACACATACCTCTGCTCAGCCAGATTTCTTGTAAATGTCACACACCATGATATTGACAGAAATCAGTATTAAGATCAGAGGCCAGTTATTTTCATCCTTAAGATTTTGTGCACTCACACTCTCATTTACACACACTCTCACTTAATCATGTGAAAACTACTTTTATATTACTGCATGTTGCTTTTTTGAACTAAGTTGGCATTCATTGCCTTGAACAATCCTTTACAAATCTGGCTTACAATATTTAAATGTTTGTATTTAAAACAAACCCATGACTAAGGTTGGTTCAAATACTGCCTCATGACAGTTATTTAAAAATAAATGAAGTGTATTTTAGTTAATTATCCTTGTATGATAACTATCTGAACGTTTACCATGTGACTGGCAGAAGCTCTGCTGACAGAGATGCACTTTCTCTCATTTATTTCGTTATCGCGATTCAGCAACCCGGGAGTCCTTCTGTGTCGGTGGCCAGCTTTCCGTGATCAGGCCATCTCACACACAACTACAACTGCAAAGTATTACCGTTTTGATTTGACAACTTTGTATTGAGTTATTACGGTTTTATCTGAGTTTTATTTTCGCCGTTCAGAAGCAGATCTCCCCCTTCACTGTCACATCGCGAGTTCAGTAGAACCCGCCTCCTGTGCATTCTGATTGGCTAAAGCACTTCTGTGTCGGAAACTCTGTGTAACAATAGGCCTGGAACTTGTGTGTTGTTAACCCTTTTTGAACTTGGATACATATGCGCAACAAAAAAAACCCCACACAATTAAAATTCCATATGAACTGAGGAGCCGCATGAGACTGGGCAAAGAGCCGCATGCAGCTCGAGAGCCGCGGGTTGGCCACCCCTGGTGTAGTGTGTAGGAGGAGGTGTCCATGACCTGAGCATGTGACCATCTGAGGTCCCTGCAGACGTGAGGCTACCAGGATCACAGTCAGCACATTAATTTGAGTGTAAAATGAATAGATTAATGAGCGGGTAATGCCAAATTGTCACCCGAGCAGTGCTGTCCTCAATCATCCTCATGGTGTGGGCTGGAATGAGCTAAATAGTGATCAGCAAAACAGATTGGTCCTGTATCCTCTTGTCTTTTAAAATGTAACATGATTGAGTTACACAACAAGAGAGAGAAGGATAAAAGGTGCCAATAAACAAAAAGCCAGGAATAACAAATCAGAAGTCATTTCCTAGCCTCAATGATATTTAACTGTGACAGAAACCTCTCAGCACTGCGCTTTTTATGAACATTGTTCCCTACAATTCTTGCCAATTCCATGCTAATGAAAGTCAAGAGATTACCTTGATTGTGCAAAAGCAAGAACATTCATGGAGCTTTTCTCTTTTATTCTTGCCAGGTCTGACCATTTCTGCAAAGTATTAGAAGTAGTTTTTTTCAACAGTATCAAGGTTTCAAGGTTTTATTGGTCATATGCACAGCATATACAACATATATGTTGGCAATGAAAATCTTATGTCCCATGCTCCTCCAGCAACTCAACATACATGGTGCAAATAAGATAAATAAAATAGTGCAAAAAGAGAGAAGAATATTTACAATAACAACAATAAAGATTTAAGGATGTGAAATATATACATATGTGGAATACATTGAAAGTATTTAAATACTTTACACTGTTAAATGAGGAGGTATGGACAGATGCATATATTACGTATAACAGATGTATATGGCAGATATGTATAATATATAGATATGTGTACTATAAACAGATATGTATGGCAGATGTGTATAATATATATATATATGTGTACTATAAACAGATGTGAGTAGACATTCACAGAGCTCAGGAGTTCAGCAGTCTTATAGCCTGTGGTATAAAACTGTCTCTGAGTCTGGTGGTCTTGGTCCGGATGCTGCGGTACCGTCTGCCAGACGGCAGCAGACAGAACAGATTGTTGCTGGGGTGATGGGGGTCCTTTAATATCCTACCGGCCTTCTTCCTACACCGCTGGGTGTAGAGGTCCTCCATGGATGGCAGCTCCGTCCTGGTGATGTGCTGAGCAGTTTTCACCACCCTCTGTAGAGTCTTACGGTTGAGGGCGGTGCAACTGCCATACCAGGCGGTGATGCAGCCAGTCAGGATACTCTCAATGGTGCACCTATAGAAGTTGCAGAGTATCCTGGAGTCCATGTTGAACTTCCGCAGCCTGCGGAGGAAGAAGGGCCACTGTCGAGCTGTCTTGGATATGACCCTGGTGTGATGTGTCCATGTCAGGTCCTCACTGATGTTTACCCCGAGGAACCTGAAGCTGCTGACTCTCTCCACAGGAGTCCCGTCGATAGTGATGGGTGTGTGTGCCTCTCTCTGCCTCTTCCTGTAGTCCACAATCAGCTCCTTTGTTTTGCTGACGTTGAGATGGAGGTTGTTGTCCTGGCACCAAGATGTCAGGGCTCTGACCTCCTCTCTGTACGCCGTCTCGTCGCCGTCTGTGATCAGGCCGATGACGGTCGTGTTGTCAGCAAACTTGATGATGGTGTTGGAGCTGTGTGTGGCCACGCAGTCGTGCGTGAACAGGGAGTAGAGGAGAGGGCTGAGCACACAACCCTGAGGGGCTCCGGTGTTGAGGGTCAAGGTGGAGGATGTGATGTTCCCCATCCGCACTGCCTGGGATCTGCCCGTTAGGAAGCTCATGATCCAGTCAATATCAGATATTGTTTCATTAAAAACAATCCTGTATTTATTGCAAGGTACAATCTCCATGGTAATGTTTTTCAATACTCTTTATACCTGCATGCAGGAACACGTTGGCTACAATATGAAGATGAAGTAGCTCATCATGAATAAATCTTATTGTACAATGATCTTGTTATGTGGATCGCTTTGTACGTTTACAAAGGCACTTTGAGGATGTCATTCACCGCCACACGGCACATGTTTTTCACACAAACCAACAGAAAACAAACAATGTTAATACCCCACACGTGAATGCGTGTCCTTTTTGCTTTAAAAAATGAAAAAGTGTCATTGAGGTGTGCAGGGACATGTAGGTACTGCTCATATTTCTACATCACTGCTTTTATTTCTTCAAGCAGCTTTTTATTCCCCCCCCCCCAACAAAAAGTACAAGTCTTTCTTGTTTGTAGCGTTATTAAAACTTTTCTTCCTGCTTGGTTTGATTTACCGTCGAGAGGGAGACATTTCCTCTGTAGTGGAAAGACTTTTGCCCCTGCTGTGTTAACTGTCATTTTGATTCGTCCGAACCGTATGACATTATTCAGAATTATTCATATTTAAATAACATATGTGTTAATAATGAAGTCTTCCAAGTGTCCTGTGGAGAATTTTTTATTCATAAATGAAACTTTTTTCCTTCTTCTCCAACTTGAGGCAATATCTCAACTCTGATGTTGATGAAGAAAAAGATTACGTGGCAAAAGTCTGAATGTGAAGATTAAATGATTCAAAAGAAAAGATGCCAAAGAGGCATCTTTGGTAATGAATGGTTGAACAATGATGATTAAATCCTTTTAAAGCAAGAAGAATGGAACGAAATGTTGCAGTGAATTTTGTTTCTGTTGTGCATGAGTGGAGTTCTTGTGCCCTTTAAGTGAGTTGCATTGACAGAATTATCAATGAGGGCTAAACCCAAGCTAACTGAGCTTTGAAAGGGGCTGATGATATGTTATGAATTTTAAACAAGCATCCATTCAGCCCACACGCACAGTCACACAGAAGAAGAAAAAAAGGATATTTCATTTTACACTCCTGCTAGTCGAGTCATATTGAATCCAGTAACAATGACTCATGGAGTGCTTTAAAACAAAAACCAAAGACAGAGCCACATGAAAGGTTACAACACAGTGGAACAAAGTGCATTCCAAAGTGGGCTCGATCTGAAAGAATATTGTTGTAAAGGCAATAGACATAACTTTTATCATTAACGCATCTAAAACTTACATGGCCTTATTTCTGTCAACCTGATACATGTAAGTCCAGTATTTACTCTATCTCTTGATTTGGTTTTTACCAACTCTGGCTGTTAGCTACAAAATTAGTTTTTTGGTTTGCAGGGTATTTTGAACCTGAGGCCAGAGATTTCAATGCCACAAGAACAGGGTGTATTTTAACCATGGTAGAGTCAAAAGTTATATTCAGAGTTTCTGAAATCATTGGCTAACTAAAAAAAAAAGCGCTATCATCCATCAACTCCTCTGGAAAGTCACTATTCTTGCAAAAATCCCATGAACCTCTGTGAGAGAACTGAGATTCTCTTTGGAGGAAGAAAGCGTTTAGAGGTTGAATGATTTGTTGGGTTTTTAATCTTACACAATGAGCAGTTTTCTGCCATGCATGTGACCTTAATATCATTTTAATGCACTTGGAATCTGCACCTGGATAGGACACTTTTTTACACACACTTTACATTACCCATCATTTTTACGAGGTTTGGTATTAAAGTAATGTAACTGTACCAAAATGAAAAGGCCTGCATCACCTTTTTTTAACAGGTGTTTTAGGGTTTTGTAAACATATACTGCATTTTATTAACTATTACACCATTTTAATGCATGTTTTTTTATATGTGGAAGGTCATTCTGTAATGTTGTCATTATGTGTAGCTATCATGCATTTGATGAAAATCAAACAGGTGTGATAGATGCAGTGACATGCAGTGTACATATGGAGGAGTTTACTGTATGGCTACTATATCATTTTATGTAAATAATGTCACAGTCAGAATATCTCACACAATCTAAGTCAGAGTACTGTGGGATGTTGTTTTTCGTTTTATTTCTTTAGCTTTCATGCAGCATCTCAGATCACCCACACACTGAGTATATTTTGGGCAGCTCTGAAACCACAAGAGTTTGTCTTGTCCTTAGAGTTACCAAAAGTTTTCCTCATGGTTGGTTTGAAGTACCTCAGAGACATTTCTTTTGTATTGGAAAGACTCCCACTCCTGTTGTATTTACTGCCAGTTCACTTTGTCAGAAGAGTATGATATTGTACACATCTCGAGCCTTCTTTGAAGCAACAGTGTCACTTTCTGCTTTAAAGGCCAAGACAAACCAAGCAGGTTATCCTTTCACAATGACAAAACCACCTGGAATATAGAGACAGCGTTTTCAAACCAATGTGTGGTGCTAAAGTTAGCTTAGCTAGCTAGCTGATGATAACATCTGCCTGCATATCCTCTTTTCAGCCTCATAAAGTGACATTCAGCTGTAGAAATTAGGAGTTCCTTTTGTTTAGCTTTTTCTGAAAGCATAGTGCCATTCTTTCAAACATTACTTAAGCGTTCAGGTAGTTAATCTGTCCTCAGTATCATTGTTAACTGCTGTATGAGAACAAAAGGTGTATCAACGGTAGGTAAGTGAAGAAGTACTTGTCAGATGGTTAAGGGAACTGTATGAAATGTTCTTTTATTCGAAGCCCAGGAGTCGATTAAAAGAAACGAAATGAAGCCCCTCTTATAAGTTTTAAAAGGAGTGTTTAATAAAAGGATGCAGCAGTAGGTTTTACAAAAGTTTCACAGCTGTGGCTCAAATAGCCCGGTAAACCCGTCCACAGGCCGCTGACTGAGTGGAGCTCATCAGTAGTTACTGTCTGGCGGTCCGGAACAAAAGAGAGATCGATTTCACAATACCAACATGTTTTATAGAACCACCCCTCTCCGGTCATACAATAAACAACTTCAAAATAAGAGTCAGCGGGGGGCTGGATCCTGTTGGCCGCTTGTCACATGTCATGAAGCTCTCACCTACGATATTCTATTATGCAATCCTTCTGAGGTTTATCAGTTATTAATGTTCTGTTTCAATATATTGATTATTTCTAACAGAACAAATTGGTTAATGCAATGTGAATACATATTCAGCTGTTTCCAAATTACAAATGTGGGTCCTAAAATTGATTTACACATTCCACCATTTTTTAAGGTATTGAAACCAATTTCAAAATGAGCTATGCATCAATTATATTTGTTTTGTGAATCTCTTTTTATTTGATTCTGTTCGTTGATGGATTAAATTACATTAGCATCCAATTAATTGCTTTCTAATCATTTTCAACCTCTCTGGGCCCTCCATTCTTATTTATTTGTGCTGGCCCCTGGGATACTGCAGAAGTGGAGAGATAAACATGTTTATGATGAATTCCCCGAATATGGACGGTATATGTTATGCACCTCTGGCTGTTCTACCACATGCGGGTAATCACTAGTAATCACTGCCATTTTCACCAATTACTTTAAGTACTGACATTACACGAACAACAGAGGCGCTCAAAATATAAAACTGTATCATACTGCTGTGAATTGGAATTCCAGCACACAGCATTGATTTTCTGAATGCTGCAGGTTGAGCCTATGGAGGGTACAAATACAATATGTTGATAGACTTTCTCCCTAAATACAGTATTGCTTCTGCATGAAAAAAAAAACTTAAACGTTAACCCCTGTAAATCTGTTTGGAATTGCTGTAAAGCAAAATACTACATCCAGACACGTATTCTCAAGTCTCAAAATGGAGAGTCTAAAATGAGAGAATTATTTTTCAATACACATGAACATCTATCAACAAAGGATAATGTGTTTGGCAAACCTTGACACAGTAGGATGCAATGTCTTCTGTGTTTTGTGAACAGGTGCTTTGCCGTAAGCAGCAAACTCCTTCCTGAGAGAATGGTTAAACATAAATAAAATATTCATACACGTGCGCTCCCCCGTTAGGCTGCCGTTTGCATTCTTCTCCCTGGTTGGCTGGCCTTTCTCTTGTGAATATCAAGGGGATATGTTGACTCTGCATGGCTGGGATCCAGTGTTTAATCAGAGCCATTGTTTCAGGCATGCTAACAGAAGAGACCCTAAAGGAACAGGCTGCAGTCTATTTTCGGGTCTTTTTGTTTAACCCAATTACTGTGTCAGTGTGTACTGACTGAGCCAACACCAGTCAGGTGATTCCTTTGAAAAGTAGGACAACAATGTTATAGAGATGCAAATGTGATGCAGTCAAAAACAATTGTGAGCTGCTTTATACGTTTAAAGAAAAATAGATAACACACCGAGGATCTGCTCATTGAGTGTAGAGAAAGAATTCACTAAACATACAATATCAGCTCGGGTCCCCCACATGACAGCATGCGACACCTTTCCAATGACCTTGGCGACTCTCGTCTGTGTCACCGCTTCCATCTGCCAAACAATCCCGGAGCAATAATAAACAAAACACATTCTGGCTTTACGCATCCTCCTCTATTTCAAAACAAATGTATACCTGAGATAAGCTTTCAATAGATCCCTCAATCCCAGTTGCAGTGACAATAAAAGCATGAAGCCGGTACATAAACAAAGATAGGGCAGCACCACCTGAGGCCCTGTTGTCTGGAATCAGTGTGACTTCCAATTTGTGAGGTTTTTTTGCAAGTAAATGAGGTAATCATTTATGAGAAGCCACCGGTGAGGCAGTATATGAATACCTTTCTGCTTGTTGGAGGCGCGGATTTGAAAAAAAAAAATCCAATCCATGAGCTGCTCTGCTAAGCTGTCCTGATTCTCCTTCACCATCCGCCCTCCAGCCATTTACCTGCGAAAGCACAGAAAGAGCTATAGAAGTAGGGCGGATGACAGTTCTGCCGGTGTTTCTCTTTTGTCAGTTCCTCTGTGCGCTATCATCTTTACCCCCAGAGCCCCCTTCTGATCCCAGATATGAATCATATAGCATCATCACTCACTTTCACTGGCAAACTCCTACAGTATACTTCACCATTCCTTTGAGGCTTAGATTTTGTTAATTTAATCTCACTTCATCTTAATTTAATATCAGGGAGGCAGGAATCCAATCTGTGTAATTAAAAGATACATTACACTAAGTTATAGAGATGAAGTGTGTTTGTATTCCTAATTTAATTTATCTGTATACACTTGTATGTTGTTGTTCAACCCTTTCCTTGAGATCTACATTCATGCATGTATTAACCCTCAAATGGTTTCTGTGTCCTTGGCGATACATTTATTTGACAGGCTGTGCTCATGAGTAAAATGGGTAATTATGGTGTGATGTGGGGTTAATCTGGTGTTACATGGGTGCAATATGGGTTTACTGTTATAACTGTAATAACAGTGTAATTAGGGTGTTATATTACTTTTACAATTTTGTTATGTGGGTGTAATATTAGTGTTACATGGGTGTAATAAGAGTCGAATAACAGTGTAACATGGGTGTAACATGCGTATAGTAATGGTGTTATACGGGTAATAATAATGTAAGATGACTATACTAAAAGAGTAATATGGGTGTAATACAGGTGTAATAATGTTGTAATAGGGGTCTATTAATGTGTAATAACAGTGTAATATGGGTATAATAGGGAAAATACCAATCAATTAATTTTCCAAAATATGACATGTCCATTTAAGGGTGTCACACATTACCATCCACTGATTTGCTGTACTACTACTGCTGACCTCTAAGTGAAACACCACGCCTGATCTAATAATAACCATGTTTCCACAGCTACAGAAAACTGCCAAGGTATTTTAACTGTCATGCTCTCTAATCTGTAAAGACACATGGCTGTTGCCTGTCCAGGTGAAGTGAGGAGGTGGACTTCTGCCATCTCTTTGGCGGCGACAAACACTTTGTGCCACGCCATGCCATGGTGTCGCCATGCCTGGGGCAAATTATTGTCACCCTGGGTAACATTGAGTGATGCAGAAAGACTGAAGCACAGCAGATGTGGGGACTTGTTAGGAACTTTATCTGCCATTGTACCCTTCAACAGACATCATTCTTAATTAGGTCTCCATGGATAAGACAAGGCATCTGGACTGTTTGCTCATGAACGAACCCAACGATGCCCTTTTTCTGCTCACATGGGCGCATGCTCCTCTTCCACTTTTTTACAAGCTTGTTTAAGTAATATTATACTGATAACATGGATATGTTGGGAGGCTGTTGGAGCTATTACTCCATCTAGTGGCTGTTATTAACCCGCATGAGAATCACATGGAGGCTGCATGACACACACTGCACCAGCAGCATGACTGTAGTGCCCTCTCTTTGTTTCCCATTCTTGGCCTGATGCCGCTGCTTTTTCTGGCTATTCATGTATGCATTCACTGTGCTCACCTGTCAAAAGAGTAATTGATTTCCTTCTGTATACAGTTTATGTGCTCTCATTGGTATGACCAGCCACGAGATGTAAAATCAATGAAGCACTGAAGAGCTCGATGGACGTTGCAATCGGATAAGATGCAGGGAAAGTGCACGTAAAAAATACAGCAGACCCATTTGTTATATATTACTGTTTGAAGTACCTCAGAGAAATTTGCTTTCTAGTGGAAAGATTTCTACTCTGGCTGTATTTACTGCCAGTCCATGTCAGAACAGTATGATATTGAGCAAATCTGTTGTATTTGAAGTTGCACAACTCAATGTCTGTTTTAAGAATCTCTAAAAGTGTAACTTTTTATATGAAATGTGTTCAGTTTTGGGGAATTTTTTCAGGTCATTTATTTGGTTTTGCAGCCTAATACTGGTTTATTATTACCACCCTCATATAACAGTGTTATCATACAGTAGGCAGCTGGCAGCTATTTTCAGCAAGAGAAAACTAAGTGCCAAAAAAAAGTTCATTTTGAAAATAGTGGAGCATTTAACAGCTAAGAGGCAGATAGCCCTCTGAAGCTGATGAAGCCCAACACTTTTATAAAGAGAGTTTTAAAATTGGGCTTACATACTATGTCTCTACTAGAAACTACTATGTCAAAAAATGAAAACATTTACAACTTTCAATACCCCCAATTAGCCAAATTAACCAGTATTTAAAAAAGGTGCTTGCAAATGGTCTCACTGTCTCATTTATTTCAAATTGTTCATATTGGCGCGAACTGTATAAAAGGTGGTATTGTGTTATATAATTAGTCTAATGGCTGCTTTACTGTAAAAGCGTGGCATTAGTGTATGTAGATGGAGGAAGATAATTAAAAGACTCAAAACTTAAATTCATTTTCTATTTGTTTTATTTACATTGAAACATTTCAAGCAAATTGCAGTGATAACACGTGCGTACCTGTGCCGTGAAAAAACAAAAGTGGAATTAATAAAAAACATTTCAGAACTATCAAGCAAGATTTTTTTTTCTAATTAAATATAATTTAATAATGAAATTCACACTTGGAATGTCTTTAGATGTACAATTGAGGTAGGTGTTATGAGAAACAATCATCAGTATCTTTTTTATGCATTCATAAAGCATTGATAGCAGAAACAAGACATTAAAACTGTCATAGATATCAAACTACAGATTTTTAAGGCACCTAATTCCAATCAATAATATATATACTCCTTTAAATCGGCATGCCTTCGCATTTATAAAATTCATTTGGCAATGACATTGATAAAGTGCTCGATAGTAAACTGTGGTCACTCAGCATTAGAAGAAAAATATACCTCCATTTCAGCATGTAAGCGTTGTCAGACACATTATTAAAAAGTACCTTTTTCATAAAATGTGAGACATCAGCACAACATAAAACACGGTCGACAGCAGTGTGGAGAAATGAAGACAAAGCTGCAGTCTTGAAAAGCGCATGATCTACTTCAGACGCTTTTTTACATTCAGAAATAATTGTTTTGAGGAAACAGTGTCTCAGCAAAGATGTCCTTTAAATGTCTTCCCTCGCATTCATCTTCAAATCCAGCCCTGACAATATGTCATACAAGTGGTAGTGCAGTAAGTCACAGACTTATTTCAGTACAGGTTTTCCTCAGTAAGACCATCTGAAAAGAAAAAGAATTAACTTGAGTTCAACGTAATTATAATATCTGTATGGTTAATATATCAGAGTAAATCATTATATAAGTGCTGTGTTATTTGGTATAACTCACCTTGCTGAAGTGCACTCTGCATATAGTGATTGAGTTGATGCAACCCAGTGTTTTCGTCATGGCGTCCCAACTGCAAACTGTAGGGATCCATTGCAGCAAACTGCTCTGCAGGTAGGGGCTCCTCTGCGGTATTTGGGGAGACACTAAGGGGCCCCTGCACCAGCTGATGGTGCTCACTCCTGCAATGCAACAAGCCCTGCTGGTAGTTGTATGGTACAACCCCAGGGCCAGACGTGGTGCTTTTTGGTGGGACCATGTCCAGGTCTTTTAGGATGCTGTCAAACACGGCGACATCCAGGACCATCTCGCGCTTCAGAGGAATGTCTGAAGGGACAGTATGGTGATGGTGCCAGTCGCAGGTGGAGGGCAGGGTGTCAGCGATTGAAGGTTGGGCCACAATTTGAAGCGGGTTCGGGCTTTGATACATGGAAAAGCTGCTTGCTAGGGAAGAAATCTGCTGAGCCAGAATACTGATCTCTTCCTGCTCCCTCTCATTGTAATGGTTAGGGTCTGTCGATGGGGGAGACTGGTTGGGGGTGAGAAGGCCAGAATGTGTGGGCAACACATGTTGAGGGACATGATGCACCTGCACCATGCCGCCCCCCTGTGGCTGCTCGAGGAGGCCGAAGTCATCTTGATGCAGAGCACAGTCCACTGAGCCCTCACACATGTCCGACACAGACAGGCAATCTGGAACTAATCGAGCTTCAGCCATACACGCTCGGAAATCATAGGTGGGAGACGAGGAGGGGAGCGGGGAGTGAGCGCCGAAGGATGCCTGGTCGAAGGTGTGTTCAGCGGATGCGGGGAGGGAGTCGGTGGGGGATTGGTGACAGGTGAGGTGTGCCTCTGGGTAGGAGTAATAGGAAGGAGAGCACTCAGGGGAGGACAGCAGCTGATCTGTGTATCCATGCACATCCATCAGGAGGTCACGGCTGAGCTCCTCCTGCTGCAGCGGGGAGCTGGAGGAGGCCGGGCTGTAAGGGGGGGTGAAGAGAGAAGGACTGTCACCCAGGGGAACAGGGGAGCCTTGGGAGTAAGCGCACGCCACATAGTAAACGTCTCCTTCCGAATCCCTCCTCACTTTGGCACCTGGCTCCTCGCTTTGGCTGTTAGATGTCCTCTGTCTTTTAAAACATTTTGTGTTGGGGCTCTGTGAGTGGGGCCCCTGCTGGGAGGAGGGCCTAAAGGCATCACTGCAGATTTTCTCCTGAAGAAATCTGGCCTCTGTTTCACTGCAAAAGCAAAACAATTTATTAGGTTGATGTTTCTAAAAACATTTTCTTAAACTGTCATCTCAGGTGTGCTGATAAATGTAAGTGGGTCATACCTGATGATGAAGTTTGTGCAGCTCACAGTCTGGCTCTCAGAGTCCTTGTTAGCTTGGGTGTAGATCCAGGTCCAGGACAGATCCTTGCACTGGAGTCTGAGCACCACCTCTACCTGGAAGCCCTCGTCTGCTTGCACTGAAGGAAATAGGAAAGACAAAATTGTGATTATTAATCACACTAAATATCACATGCAGACAATGAAATTAGAGCTCCATCTTTAAAGGTCTTATTGTATATCATCACAAACTCTCGAAAACAACATGATAAAGTCTTCTATGTCTGAAAAGGGAGTAAGAAGAAGTGAATACTACTGTATGCTTGCTCTAAATGGAGATACGTTTTTATATATGGTTAAAGTTAAAGTTCTGTGTTTGGAAAGTTTTCTTTTTTCCTGTAAACTTACCTAAACTTTTATGACAAGCTGCACTCAAAGAAACATCTTCAGGGTGGATGAGGCTGTACCATGATCGACTGTTCATTTCTTCTGCTGAATACCCCAAAAAATAAAAAACACTGAAAAACAAAAGGAACGAAAAATGTTTGTTAGTCACTAATAGAATAATATTTACATTTTATATCTGTTTAAAGGGGGATCCAAGAATGTACTGTACCCATCTGACAGCTGAGTGAAAGTCATATCCAGTCTGTGCACACTGTTGAAGCTCTGACAGAAGCTCGAGTCACAGCCCTTTAGGCGGTCGACTGTGGGGGTGCACAGGGCCACAAACAGAGGCTGGTTTGTGGGACAGGCTATAGAGGAGGATGGGTAAGGCTGAGGGACAGACTGGAAGCTCCCTCTCACCAGCATGGAACAGCAGCTGCCCTGCTGCTGCTTGAAGGCTTTGGAGGTTTGCATACAACATATAAAGCTCCTCTCTGAAGAAAGATGCAACGAAAGGATTTTTAGAGACTTTACCAGAATTAGATTATTAAAGTACCCCAGGCATTTGGAGGCAATTTTGCCAGTAAAGAACTAAAACATATCAAAGACTTTAAAGTTACCTGATGATGAGTTGCTGTCAATGTCCAGGTTAGATTTAACAAAATCAACGTCTGAGGATTCGACCATGTCATACAAAGTGTCTCCTTGGAGCACATCTATCTGAAAAAGACGTTTTTACCATTAGATACAACACAAACAAATGTAGATTAAACTAAAGGATCATAAGATTTCAAAATGGACCTACCATGGAAAGACCGAGATATTCAGATGCATTTTGTGACACGTAGACCAGCCTCCCCTGAGCAGTAGTGACCAGGATGAAGCCGTGCATAGCTGGAAGGAAGGCCTCGTGTGGCACCGAGCAGTGTGATCTCACTCCAGCTGGGAGTCCTGAGGGAGAAAAGAGTGAGTTCAGCCTCGGATACACTCCATGCATCTCTGCAGGTTGTCACAGCTTATCTTTGAAACGGTCCCTGCAGCACTGCAAACTTTTAGTTTGGCAGCGGTGCAGGCTGAATGCAGATTAAGAGGCTTAAAGATATTAAAGAATGACTGAAGTGTGAAAACTCACCCTGGAGAAGAACAGACTTCCGGATGTAGGCACAGATGGCAGCCATGGAGTGTAAGTAGGAGAGACGCTCCTGGTCCTCTTGGGTGATGGGCAGCAGAGCACGCATGTTCTTGATCTCATGATTGATTTGGTCCCGTCGGGCTTTGGACGCTCCTTTGGTGGATCTGTGAGGGACCATGGTAACTGAGGTCAGAGACTTGAAGAAAAACTGATGAAAACTAAAGCTGAGGAGCCAAAGTTTTGTCTACTTCCACACTTGCATTTCATAAAAATAAGTGTGTCTCCAAAGAGAAAAAGCAAATCAAGACAAAAAGTTATTGAGCTTGGTGTATCTTCCTCAGGGGGTTCCTATGGAAACCGCTGCTGTGTCTCAATAGAGTGTGTCTGTGTGATCAGTGTCTGTCTGGGTCCATCCACAGAGAGCCTGGGGCTTTTATAGCTGCCAGACCTCAGCGTGGGCGTCGCACACAAAAGGGAGGCTGGGCTTCTGCTGCTGCCTTCACTGCCTTATAGAGTGGGTGTCCTCAGAGCAGGCGTCATGAAGACACAGAAATGCCACAAATGGTTTGTCTCCCACCAGCCTAATAATAATAATAATAATAATGATCAAATAAAATTATGTAATTTATATCCTGATTTGGATTTTGTTTGAGGGATACTCACATATACTGCACCAAGCTTTAAAGTAGGGATTATAAAATCCAAATTAAATTCACAGGCATGTTTTTAAATCTCAGTATAATTCTATTAATCCTTCAATACGTTTTCTATTTATTCCATGCAATTGCTCATTTTAGAGTTATTTGCACTTGTTTATACTTTGAGGTAAACTTAATAAAAGCATAAAGTAACAAATAGACAAAAGCAAAAACTGAAATAGCCTACCAAGCGATCTATCAATGCTGGTGATGTTCTCCAGGCTGATTAAGAATTCTTATTTTATCCAACCTACTTTGATTCAAATGCACTACAGCATCATTATGTTGCATTACTTTGTATTACATTAAGTAACCAGTCTGCAGACAGGAGAAAACGGGATTAAGTGCTCCCCGCGGTGCAGGCGCTGCAGGCAGCAGCAGAGTTGAGGGTCTTAATTTTCCAAACAGCCATGTCTTGATTTTAGCCACTAGAGGACGTGGAGCACAGAGGAGAAGGGGAAGGAGGAGGAGGAGAGTCACTGACCTGAATCTCCCGCAGAAGGAGCTGTGCTGATCCGCGGGCAGAGGATGAGAGGTGCACGGGGATGTGACATGACATCTGCACAAGTTGCACCAAATAGTCATGTTTGACGCTGAGGGTAAAACATAAAGTTAAGAGTATGTACAATCAAATGTTTAAATTTTCCATTAAGGAACACACACGTTCAGTGAAATCTGAAGAATTAGTGCTGACAGGATAATATCTTACCTGCAGACTCAGTTCTGGATGAGTGTCGAGTCCTCGTGTACGTCCCTCCATTTATAGCCCCAAACCCGACACCACTCATCCAAGCCGGTCGCAGTGAAAAATAACCACACACACCGGAATAATGTTGCTTGTTGTGACGCGATGACAAACGATCGTGGAGGGTTATATTTAGTGAAGTGAGTCCTATTAATAACCCGTTAGACGGAACGCAGTAGTGCACCTCATTAAGATGAGATGCCATTAATTAAGAATTATTAACGTGATGTTTCACTTGCGTATATGGCCAAGTATTGCCACCGCGTTCACGTGTTGGCTCGTATTAAGAGCAATTAGAGGTTATTTATAGGCCAGGTAATAATAAGTGATATATATTATATAGGCTAATATTGATTGACTGATCAACTGGCTCTGACTCTCAGAAAGTGGTATGTGTCTATTAGATATTCATTAGTTTATTCTTTCTGCAACAGCTGCTTTTAAAATGTTATTTCAGCAAACATAAACCAGGACACAGAGGGACTATTTCTTAAAACCCTGTTTGTGTTTTTCAAACAGCCTTTACTCTTCTTGTATTGGTAGAAACCAGTTTCAATACTTTGAAAAAGTCAGAAATGTAGACTACTTGTGCATACCCCATGTATAACACTATATTATCCACATTACACTTTTATCGTTAATGGATTAACGTGTTAGCAGCTTGAGGACTCTATATTCAGATTTTATACCTCATTGGTTCTCAACCTAGGGGTCGGACACCTCCAAAGGGTCACAAGATAAATCTTAGTGGACGTTGGATGATTAATGAGACAGGAGAATTTGGTTTGTGTGTGTAAAATATTAAGAATTGTAACTCTTGTACAGTAAATGAAACCATGTGTTTTGGTCTAATTAAAACAATTCATCTGAAACCTTACATGGTTTACAAACTTTTAAATGCTTACTTAGTTCACTTAATTTTTCAACAAACCTGACATAGGGACTGCATGGGATTATTGGTTGAGTTTCTGAAAGGTATTTACATTTGCAAATGAGCCTTTGTCTTACCTATTGTTTTTTAATTAGCACATATCCGGATAAAGTAGGTTAAAGGGGATTCTTTAGTTTGTTTACATGAAAGAGTATAAGGTTTAGATCAGGCTATGCTATATGAACAAACCACTGAGTAAAATGTATAGAATAAGAATAAAGAATTTATAGTCTCAGTATCAGAAACAAACACATTTTGAGAAAACAGCCTACAGGGGTAAATAAAAAAGGGCCGCTTAACTCATTTCTATCAACATGACACTTCCTCTATTAATAACAAATATGATGGCATTCATATTTCATATGACTTTTCTGAAATGTTGTGTTTGGTTATGAACATGAGGCATAATGTCATGCTAACTTTTGGTGAATTTATGAGAAATCTAGACATAAATACAAATAGTAAATTAAACACTAGCATCTTTCTTCTCCTTTTCTGAAAATTGTTTAGTGCATGATGAAACACTGTTTTTGCTTGTAGTTTCTCACCTTAATCAATGAAAGACAAATCATAAACTCTGCTAGAGGCTACACATAAAATACAGTTATGCCAAAACACCCACTCCTCTTCACATTATGATAGTTGAGTCAGTAAAATCCAGACTAAACAATTTGAAGGTGAGGATTATAACAGCCAAGCTATTTTTCACGAGGCGCTTTATAGTTAAACACAACAGCCTGAGCACAGCGATAGAGTTCAAACTGCACCTTTATTATCTTCCAAATCTCAGCAGTAGAGAAAAACAGCTTGATGCATCACTGTTTAATTTCTCAACAGATTTCTCAGGCAGTCAGCTATGGCAGTTTGTCTTCAAAGGGTTTTAACTGCGTGTATGTTAGTCACTCAATTAAACCCCTGTTGGAAAGGGAATTAAGCTACAGGTCTGGGAACGTGACGCACTAAGAGGCTTGCTCACTCACACAAAATTAGTTCCTTTGGCAGTTGATTACGGGCATCACAAAGTATGAACAAGGCATACTAAAACCTTTGCATTCTACAAAAGGCTGCAACTCGTCCTACTGATACTTTTTCATGGAGAAATACCAACAAAAGTTGCTTCTCTGTGTTGATAAATGGTGACTTGTTGCGCTTTTTCCCATTTATTTTGAGTTCAATCCTCTAAGGGCTTGTGGTCTTTTAATGCCTCTTTTCTTAAATGTCCAATTTGGTGGCCTCACTTCTCTGGCAGCAGAGAACTAGAACTTGAGTGAGGGAATTGCACAGGGTTAGGGGGGACAAGACAAAACAAATCACTCCGAACAAATCCTCAGTCTGATTCTCAAGGGCCAGAGGGATCGTCTGAGCCCTGAGGGGAAATTAGAGTCTCATTTTGGCGAGTGTCTTCTTGCATTAGCGCCTGGGTTGCTGGCCAAGGCAAGGCTTCTTGGCCAGACAGAGGGACCCAACACAGCACCGCTTCCTGTATGCAGTGGGGCCAGGCGGGACAGGGTGTCTCTGCTGCCTCACTTTAAGCTGACCCTCCGTCTGTGGCCTGCACTTAACACTGCAGATAACACAGGCTTTATAGCACGGGGCTGGTGACAGACAGGAACAAACTGCCAGGCCGCTACTAGTAGCAGAGGAGAAGATTGGAGCTGGGGTTCAGGGTGAGACACTTTGTAATGATGGGACCCCCCAAAGCAGCCGCACGCGTCCCATTAGGTAGTCTGACAGTCAGTGCAGGGGGGGTTTGGTGGCACCATGGCTTCAGAGTACCCACTGAAGTAGACGATGAGGGCTATCAGACAGGCCGGCTGGGGCAGATTCAGCTCTCTGGATGTCAGCAGGAAGTAGAATCTGCAGGGTTCAAAGGACTAGACCTATAAAGCCCCTCGTACAGTACATCCAAGAGGAAGCCGTAACACATCTGGATTGCTTTTTTTTCTAAACAATGAAATGTAGGTCTTCCTCTGACTGAAAACATGTAGCTTATCATGAGTTTCATCATTCCAGTATGATGTTTGAGTTTGACTTCCGTAATCCTAAAGTTAATTTTAGCCCTCTGATTTTGTCGACCAGCCCTCAAATTAAAGAATGGACAAAAATCATAATGGGAAGTATAGAAAATGCAGCGCTCATTTAAAGGAATGATCATTTTTACATTAATTACTTTCCCCGTGTTACGTTAAAATAGTAGCGGGAAATTTAGTTCATTCCCAATGCATTCACGGTGAACGAATAATCAAAAACATATAAAAGTGCTAATGCATTGTAAATAGTCTTCATCAGAAACGTCCATTCAACAACTCACATAAGGTGTGTGGTATAACTTCACAGACAAATGCATTTTTACTCAAGCCTGGCTAGAGTGAGAGTGAACGGATGTTTTAGTTTTGCGGTTTTTAAATGCTTCCCACGTAAATTCATCAAAACATTGCAATTCTGAATTATTTGGAGAAATATAAGAAGATCAAAATGTTCCTCATAAATTCTTGGTAACACAGGGTGAGTAATTGATGTACAAGTGATCTAACAGGGTAAAGTATTCCCTAAATAAAAAAATCCTACACATCGTTTCTCAGTTTGTTTGTGTCTAAAATTTGAACCCCCCCCCCATGATGATTTGCACTGTCAAAATATATGACATTTTCACATAGATTAGGAATTCAACAATTAGTTCAACAAGTCCTGATAAACCAAAGAGACTGAAAGTATAATAACAGATGTTAACTCAAACTGTCTCAGATTTATTATTGATACAGTAATAAAGTATATTGCACAGGAAGTCCTGACCACCCTTGACAGCCCCCTCAGAAAAGCCAAAAAGGAAATAAAATCAATAAGCAATGACTCCAAAGTCACTCCATACTGTTTTTTACCCCTTAATAAAGAATACACTTCTTGGCATTAAATGTTCCATTATTTACATCTGATTGGAAAACAATTACAGTGCACACTAATACACTTGTCTCGAGGGCAACTGCTGTTCTGATAAAGCAAAGGACCTCCTGCTTAGTTTGATCAGATCTTTTTCTAAAGCCTCCTCACAAACTGTAATGAGAAACATAACTGCCTTTAAAAACGTTATAGGCAAACATTCCAAACACTTGTCCTTAGCATTGCCTGACTGAAGGTAAGTGAGTGACTGAGGATATTAGTTGTGCAGGTATTTTATTTTTGACCAATGTCCACATTGTCAGTTACTTAATATTTACTTCCTGTCAAATTCCTGAAGAGTTCTTGTCTGAAAACACCACCACCCATAATCCTCAAACGCAAAAAGGACCCAAAAAAATAAATCGACTTCCACACCACACGTTTAAAAAAAGTAAAGAAATGTTGCCGTGAGGCGTTACACTAACACCAGGTAGCCTCCCCGTGTTCTACTGCATTAGCTGTATAGTCCAAGTATCAGGGGTACTGAGGAATATCCAGTGTGTGATATGTCCATGTGCAGTTTACAGGGTATAAGACTGAGTCACATTGGCACCTCCGGTCTATAAATAAAATTCAGACTTGGTTTGGCAGGCAAACGTCTCAAACTAAAAAAGCAGCATTGACAGGTCTCCTCTCTGTAAGGCCTGACATGCCACAGTTGGCTTTAGTGCAGTTATCTGGTGACTTCGACCTGCTTTAAGATAGTTTACACTGCTTTACATGAAATACACTGATTTGTAAACATTTACCGTGGACGTCAGTGTTATCCAATCCTGATGTTTGGGACCAAACAAACTGCAGGGTTTCATTCTCACCTGCTATCAGAGACTGACTGACTGCAGATTCAATGTAACCCTCTCAGCAGGCAGCAAACACAGGCTCCATAACCCCAGGACTGAAGGGCACTGATGCAATGTGTGGTAACAGTTCCTATTCACTCCAAAATAAACTGGCAGTATAAATGTAACTATTTCACCAAGTTATTCATTTCAATGTCAAGCCGTATTGTTTATTATTCCTTATTTATAAGATTCAAAAGGATGGGTCTGGTGGTATTCTGCATTTCCAATAAATTCCTTGAAAAAAAAGATCAAAACCAACAATTAATTGTCATCTTTGTGTACAATTATTTTCTAAAGGCTGATTGATGTTACTCCATGGACGTGTTTGTCCATATATGGTCAGAGTACTTTGAGAATCTTAAATACACCCTTCTGATGCCTTAAGTACTTGCAAGGGCACCACATCCTCAACTGAAAGTAGTCCCTAAAAATGTTTATTTACTCCTGCTTTAGAACAATTGTTAAAACAACATTACCCAGCTGCTTGAGGAGATAAATTAAGTCCAAGTTGGTGTTGAGTAAAAAAAAAAAACGAGCCGCAGATGTGGCAGGGTGGTGTTGAAAAGTGGACGTACACATTCAGATTACTTTTGTTTTCATGGGATTTGTGCCTTAAAAACTTGGAATATCACCAAACGTATCCTTTAGTGAATCAAGATAAAAGCTTTAAAAAGACCACCACCAACAATCCAGTGTTTTCAAAGTTTTGTTCTAAAATGTGTAATTAGAATAAAAACACACAACGTGAATAAGCACCCCAATTTAAGCTTTCCCAATTCATTTTCAGCCTTGTGGTGAGTGTGTAAGCCCTTTTGTGTCATAACATCCACCTAGGTTTAGCTTTGCTCGTAGCCGTACACTAACACATGTTCACACTTCTCCTGGTTTTCCACCGTACGGTGAAGAAACAGGTCATGAGCAGAGGATTGTCTATAAGAGGAACAAATACATTATGCATATTGGTGATCGTCTCCCTCACAACAACAGGGGAACGGAAGCAGGTGGGCTAGGATAATGTGTAGACGGGACCACGTGCTTACACACATACACAGTATATATTTGCATCATGATTCCCCTCTACATTTGGCACTGAAAAACAAACTGCAGGGTTAGTCACACTCTTCCACGTTTCTTGGAAGAAAACGGCCACTAATACAAACTTCCCTGTGTAAAGGCTTTTTTTGTCTGGGGGAAAGAGGATGCCTAATGTTTGGAAAAGTCTTAAAGACTCAACGATGCATGCTATCGAGGGAGGTAGATGGACTTGATTGTTTTACAAGGCGGATAGAGGGCTTGCTTCAGATGCCCTGAAATCACCTTTGAGACAAATAAGAGCAGAAAGGTGCTTCCCATGTTCTGATGAAGTGGGGTAAAAGTCAGTCACACTACCTTTCACAAGAATAACATGCTGCATACTGGTCTTGCATTTAACACCCAACTAATATGCTGTCCATGTCCACTCCATTTACAGTGTACGCAACTTCATTTCCAAAATGGACATTTTATGGGTATCAGGATACACAAGCTCATCACCATCTTAGTCTCTTTATATGTGGAGCAGAAGGTTCTCCTTTTTGTCTCCAAGGGGAGATCTTTTGACATCAGGACGACATCCTCAACCAAGAGGTGAGCTCTCAAGACTTTTTTCATCTGAAGTTCTTGTCTCTTCCTGCGTTTAGGATTCGAAGTCTAGGATTATCATAGGCTGATTGGATTTCTAGAGAAGCTAGAAAGAAGACAAAAACAGATGTCAAGAATTCCTAACCAGTGTCTCAATGGTTCAAAATATCCTTTGTATGCTCACGGTGTCAAATGTATCTCACGCAGAATAGTTTGGTCAGTTAAGAGTTTTCACTTAAAGAATGTGGGAAATTCATTCCATTCAGATTCTTAAAAAAAAAACAGTCCGCCGGCGCTCAGCTGATTCGAAAAGTAAGAGCTCAGAGTCCGGAAACACAGCCCTGGTTCTGCTTCACATTCAGGCGGTGTCAGCCGTGGGAGGAGAAGATGGGCCTGCTGATGTTGCTGTTGGTCGTCATGGCTGCCAGTTCCCACCTGGAGAGAACAACAGGAAGACTCAGAGGTGAGGGATACCGTCACATACCTGGTCCGGTGTCAATTTCAGAAACAAAATCTGACTTAATATGTTGGTGAAAGATGGCAGTGGCATTATTAAACACCTACTGTGACTATATCAGAATGTAACATTATTGATGGAAAGTAAATACCAATATATCTCCCAAGTTTCATGAAATTGTATTTGTTTTCAGGGGTCAGGGTTTGGAATGAGGTGACATTCTTGACTGAAGTGTTCACAATCCAGTGACTATACAATATTAACAGTTTCCTTTGAATGAGATATGACTAAAAAGGCCCAGACTTTTAATGAACTCAATCTGGACTTTATAGTTTTTAATTTAATACTTTATGTTTTTTTATACTTATGTATCTCTTCTGGATGTCAGTTGATATGTTGTATACTTTCTGTGTTTGCTGTATTTTTGAGTGTTGAGTGCTGTTTGTTACATGCGGAAAATCAGTACAAATATTTGGATAATAATAACAATCTTGACTTTCAAAAAAATGGAAGAGGTTGTTTAAATATGATAAAAACTGACAGGAACATTTGACACACTAAATAGGCCCCAATTAATGAAAACAACGAAACGTTGTAGGTTTTAGTTGTGGTCTAGTTTGTCTTCACCAGTCTATACTGTACCAACAAATAGAAGCATGCATTTTGGTTTGTAATATTACAATAGGATACAGGGTGCTGCACCCTCTCACTCTTGAGGTGTGCCCTCATACCAAAAACAGTATAATACTCCAAAAATATGAAAATTGTGTCAAATAGAGCGTCAGACAGCAGAGACAGCTTTGTCTTTACGGAGCTCTGAGTAAATAGGGGATGGATGTCCGGTGGGTCTGCCGGTGGACGAGTGGCAGGCAGCAGGCTCACACTGAAAGTGTGATTTCTGAATTCGATCGGGTCTGTCTTTTTTTCTGGAGAGGACGTAATGAAACCGTAACTCTGAATTTATTTGTTGTTTGAGGTGCAATATATGACTCGGCAGCTTTAAGACATCCAGAAATGATTATTTTATGCTTCGCTGGAATGCATTATTTTCGGGCGGGGACATACTTTTGACATCAGTGCCATCATCCTATATTTATAGAGGGATAGTTATTGTGTGTTCTTTGAGGTTTATTGTGTGCTGTTGTCTATGTTTCCCTCACTTTGTATTGGGGGAATGCTTAAACACAAGGGCTAGGAGGCAAGCAAATCACCCACCTCTGGTTTTAGCCCTTTACACTTTATAATGGATCAGGAACAATTCTTGCACTTGTGCTAAAGTGCATACCTGTCACTATGGTTACCAAATGATCTTGAATAAAAAACAGCTATTTTTATTCAGATCAGGGAATTGCAGGATAATTGTGAAAGCACCCGCAGTCGTCGGGAAGGCTCAAAGCTCCGGTATACTCCGAACTGATCTCACTCATATGGATCAATAATGGCACTGGTTTTATAAACATTCATTTTTATTTTGGAGTGTTGACGCACAGCTGATGTCTTCCAGAGGCTTTTATTAACTTTCCAACCATAAAACAGACTTTAATGGTTGGATATAACCAAACTGCTAAAAATGTACTCCAATGACAGTCAATCAAGCAACAGTGTGACATTTGCTCTCCCCCACTGCCCCCCCCCGGTTGGAGTGAAGGGCTACGATGTGGACGTGGATGAGGGAAGGCTCGCGGTAACACGAGAACAGGGAGCAGGGGCCGACAACAGGGTCTAGTGCTGACCTGCTGACAGGTCAGAGGTTGAGCTGCAGATTGTTATCACTGGCTCTGGTTTCACACTCACTCCCTCTCAATTGCTTTGTTCGTTTTTTGGGTTGTGCGCGTGCGCGTGTGTTTGAGAGGGGAGATTGGCACTGAAGCTGGAGATGCCAGCGAGGGGCAAAGGGAGTTAACCAGAGTCCTGTGACCCCACAGAACAACTCTCTACGGGTTAGAAACACAACTGCAAAGTGGGGAGTGTGCAAGGTGGCCGTGACAGAGAGAGGGATGAGGAGCTAAGAGGAGTAATTAGTATTGAGTTCCGAGGGGTTCATGTATAACAAAAGCTAAAATCTTTCAGATCCATCTCTAATAAGTCTTCAGATTATGGAAAAGCTGCATGAAATGGCATTATTGTGTGAGTATCATTTCTAAGAGAGACTGTAACTTTACTGACAAAATAAAGGAAGTCCAAAAGATAAAACAGGTTTTTTTCTTTACATTTTTCACTTTGTAATTTCTACCATGTGACTATAGTCAGTCCCTCCTTCACGTTATGTGTCAAAATAATTCTGACATCAATATGAGTGGGAAATGATACATTATTAAATGATGATACTTGTTTCTTCAGATAGAAATGTTTGCTTAATCCTTTCTCATTTCATACCTGCTTTTCAGTTGCGAGCTGGTAGGAAATGCTAAATTGGACATTTAGTTGTTAAGAGAGAAAAACTTTTTTCATGACACACATTGAATCAAAAACCAAATTGAGATCCGTTGTGTTAGGTTGCTTTCCATTTTGTAACCCACATTAAGTGACAACCATTTTTGTCAGCTGGATTTGGGATACAGAAAAAGGTTTTTCCCTTAACATTTGAGGTCTGATCATTATTTTCCTATTCTTTTGTACATACTATTAGTTTGAGGGAGATATAATAACATACAAATTGTACTCTTAGGGACTTGAAGTAAAGTCAGACAGAAGCCTGAATAAAAGTTGGGTAAATGAAGCATAATGAGTCATAATTTGCCTCTATGAAAAACAGCCTCATTATTGAGAGTAACAGATGGGGGCAAAAAATGATGGGCATATAATACAAACATAACAATATGTCAGTTCTGTGACCAAATGGCGCTAATGTTTGAAAAGAGGATGCTCCGCTGACCTGATATCATGTGGCAGTCCTGAATGCTCCAGACTGTACTGAATAACAGCTAGTTTGCATAACGTCTTCAAATTGGGGCCTGAAAAGAAAAGAAGAGCATGAGTCATGGACTGATCACAGAGACTAATCATATTCAGAATATACATTTGAGCTGTGGGATTTCAAAATGGATCAAGGCAGGTCAGGTCTAAAAATATCGAGATGAAAGGGCTTCGATTTCCTCTCCGCGGTGTAAAGATTACCATGTTCCCCAGAAAAACAGACAGTACTGTTTCGTAAGGACACGCAGAACATTAAAGCAATATTTGAGCATCTTATTACAAACTTCCTCTGGATTATTTTTCAGCGTCATGGCTGCTCCACCATATGTTCGGTGATAAACAGTGTGAAGGCACACGCGACTGGCACGTGGAGGCGTTTGCCACAGGGGATGCCACCGGGTACTGCCAGTCCCATACTGGCCCTGTGTAAACCCACCTACACACACTGTGACCCGACAGCATCACAGGCTGCCCCAGTGCAGGCAGGAAATGGCTATATTTGGTAGTGCGGGATACGGAAGTAGCCCATGAGATAACACCAAGCAGGGCCAAGGCCAGGCATACAGGGCTAGGTGAGAAATGAAGCAGTGATAAGGTTATACCGTGTTGAGGAGAGCGTAGTGTAGCTTATTAATTGCTAAATTCAATACTGCTGAGTATACTTTATCTACAATAGCAATCTGGGTCCTTCGAGTATTTGTACACACCTTCTTAAAGGCTTTTTCAACCCATTTTCTATGTTTAATGTCAAAGTGACAACCACTTTTGAAGTGTGACCAGTATTTAAGAAAACGCTGCAAATGACATCTGCAGAACTAGCTGGAAAATTGCCAATTAGTGCAATTCCGCACCATTAGCTTTGAGTGCTTGTTTTTGCCACAGACAGGCTGGGATTGGAAAAATAAGTGTGTGACAACGTTATGAAAAGGACTCTACAGACAATAAAAATGTTTTCCTTAACCTTTAGCTTGATCAGGTCTGTTTGTTTTCGTGTAATGTGACTTGTTCCCAGAAGATAACAGAGGAATTAGAGTGAAGGTTGGAGAGAAAAGTGTTGGAGCAAAGCTTAGTGTCATGAAAAGGAATGATTTTAAAATCCTTAGTCACTTTGGCACATAAACCAGGTTGAAAAAAAGGGGGAAGTTACCCTTTGAATTAGCTGATAATACTTTACTCTTATTTTCAATACCTACCAGGGGCTGTTAATAGGGATTGATCGGATCGAATTTGAAAGATTACACACAATATGCCAACAAGACAGATATGGATTACGGCGAGGATACTTACTGAAGTCTAAGATATAGAGGTCTGAATGATCCATGAGGTTAAATTCATCCCCCATTCCTTGCTCTGGACAGGGGCTGTAAAGACAATAAAGAATAGTTGTTTTAATTTACAAGTGGTCAAAGCTTTAAACCTGTCTAAGAGGACAACAGTAACTCTTACACTTCCTGTCTGTTATCATGAGCGTGAGCCACACAACTTGCCAAGGTTGTATTTGCTACTCAAGTGTTTAATGGGGCAACTTTATTGCTTTTTCACCTCAAGTCATTCCTAGAATTCCCAGCAGACTCCCAATGTCATCCACCCTCTTACCATCTTTATTTATCACATAGTTTCATAATCAGGGAGCCACAGATTATTTTCAATGCTGTTAACACAGTGCTCTGCTCTTTTTATCATGGGCTGGCATGATTTAAGCCCACAGGAAGTGAAGCACTGCAGTGAGACGGCAGGCTGGCCCGCGCTGATAGTCCCTGAGACCTGTACAGCCGTTGATATCACTGCACGTCTGTTTCCTGCCGGGGCAAAACACACACACACCTGCGACACACCTGGTGCACCACAGCTCAGATAGTCTGGCCTGGTGTCACAACTCTCTTTTGACACCATTATGATTAATCAATTTACCTAAATGCAGAGGTGTCTACAGGGGAGGATACTGTATGAATAATGCTGCCCCAGCCTGAAGGAGTAAAATGCTAAGGAGGATTTATCCCCACATGTAATATGTTTATTACATTGCTTCATCATATATCCACAGTGCTCAAGAGACATTTCCAGATTAGTGGATAAAAAAGCACTTTACAGTTTGCACTACCCAGAGGACAGTTTCATCCAGACAGGTGCCTTCACCAAGCAGGTTATAAATATATCATCGAGAATGGGATTTGGTTGCAGGGTTTGGTGCTTAACAAAAGCTTTGCAAGATGCTTCCTGCTACGCATGGATCGGCAAATGACACCGCCACAGTACTGTTGAAGCAATCGAGCAGAAACTACTTGTTTTGAATTGCTTGGGATAACACTTTTGATGCTACCCCTTTACTTCAATGTCCTTCCATTTTTCACTCTTGCCCCAAACTATTCTCTTGCTGCACACAGAGTACTTTCTCCTCCACTGATTCGCCGCTCATCAATCTCTATTCCTCTTTCCCGCTGTCTTCTCCATCGCATCTCCCTTCGCTGCGTGTTCAGGATGTTGTAAGGGTTTTACGTTGCTAATCTTCCCTAAACAAACATAGTAGTGGCTTAAAGCGGCCAGGAGAGGTGAGGAGCACGAGCGCAGTCGTCCCAGGGGGCCAGCTGGGGAAGTCATTACGCCCCCTGCCCCCCCAGGAGGTGATCCACCCGGGCTTATAGCATGGGCCTTCATCAGAAAACCCTCAACCACCTCCCCATCACCATCATTGGTCACTGTCTACTCCTGGACCTGCTGTTAATTACTGTGCTGATTCAAATGGTCGTTTCCAATTCTGGCTAATTACTAAACCAAGAGAACGAGCACTAATACGTACCTCACAATCAAACCGAACTGCAGCTATAAGAAAGATTCATATATTGCTACAACAACCTTGTATTTATTTAACTGAATTAAACTTTTACTAAATGTTAATAAACCAACTGTGTGACTTAAGTCTGAAATGTCATGACACACCAAGTATACAGTTGCCTATTAGATGCAAACATTATGCATTAATGGTACCAATTGGCTTTAGCTTTAGCAAAATGCCATATACAGCTCTGGAAAAAATGAAGACACCACTGCAGCATTATCACTTCCTCTGGTTTGACTATTTATAGGTTTGTCTTGGAGTTCAATTATTATCATTTATTATTTTTAATTGTATTCTATAAATTACTGACACCATTTCCCTGTGTTGGAGGTTAACAGACACTGGAATGGCTGCCATACATGTAGAGATTGAGATTAAAGAAATATTTGGAGTGGTCTCTTAATTTTTCCCAGAGCTGTTCACAAATTCATCTTGTTGAACATCATGACAATCCAATTACAATGAAATAGGTTTTACATTTTGTCCAAAAGCCAAGTATTCACTGCCTCATTGTGAAAAGACAAAGATTGCAGAAACAAAATGAAATGTTTATTGGTTGCATTAGATACTGTAAAATGGAACTGACATCAGCAGGCTGTCTCCTTAACAGAAGTAATGAAAACTAGTATCTCCATCTAAAGAGCTCACTGTGGTAGCTGTCAACTACTGTGCGAGGGTACAGGGCTTGGATGCTGACGCGTGAAAAGGTGCAGATAAGAAGACGCTTGAGCAGAGAGCAACAAGGGAGATCAAGATTGCATTCCCCTTGCAAGAAGCTTTCTCGCATACTCATGGATGATGTCGGCCTGGGTGTGAAATCCAGCAGAACATTAGGGAATGTTAATGATTTATTGGTCACCACAAAAAAAAAGCAAGAGCCTGGATCATAGAGGAGGGAAAAGAGGTGTCTGATGAACTGGCAGCGTTTGGAAGCGGGAAAGTCACAGTGTACGACTTTATGTGGCATCCTGGTGTTTCACGGCTCACTTTGTTACTCGATCAGCAAAGTATCGCTATGTGTGAAAGTGCTCCTCCCCCCTGCAGCGGTTCCCAGTCTGAATGAGGCCTGAGTGATGCTGCTCCCCCGCTAAGAAAAACACTGGTTGCTATTTCAAACAACACTCAATGAGGGTGTCTAATCACCCAATTGCCAGTCTTTCTAGCAATGCACTGCCTGCTCCACCTCATTATCTCCTCAACCTAAGTCTCAAAACGGTAGAATAAAGAGCTCAACTGCAGTCCTAAAACTAATGAGGGAACAACACAGAGCCTGGGAACACTCCTCGTTGTCTCAAGTATCCAGGAATTGAATTGCCTTAAAATTCTGCAATGGACGCAACCAATGAAAATGAAGCAACAAGAAAAAGATAGAGGGTTCAGTATCACCTTGGATAAACAGTATATCTGGACACCGTCCTGCCGTAGGAGTGTGTTCAGTGGCTCCATTGGCCATATCCTCATTCTTTAAGTGATATGATCTGCATCCCTTTCCTTTCTCCCCTTTCCTACCAACTCTGCTCCCTCAGAACCATCCAGCTAACAGGAACTCTTCGGGCACTACAACTTCCTGCAGAGCACCTTATCACGAACACCAGACATAAAATCTCATTATTTCAGTAGCACTTCTGAGTGATAACATTGGGAACAGGAAGTCATAGCACAGGAAACCCCCCCCAAAAAACAGACAGTTATTTGTAAATTACCCCCCAAAAAATCAAATATAAAGAATAATATAAGATTGTGGCTGGACTGTTGCAACACTGCTCTGATGTTGTAAGACTGGATGAGCCACACATTACCACAATTACTAAATCAACATACTATCAACTAAAAAACACAGCCAGAAATTGTTTTACTAACTTATAAAGCCCTAAATGGTTCGGGACCCCAATATATGTCGGACATGCTGCTCTGTTACGAGCCACCCAGAAATCTCAGATCTTCGGGACGGGCTTACTCACTGTTCCCCGGGTCAGAACCAAACAAAGCTGCTTTTAGTTTTTACACGCTGCACATCTGGAACAAACTTCCAGAAAACCTGAGGTCCTCACCAACCCTAAGTTCTTTAGGGTCGAGGTTAAACACCACGTTCATTTTAAACTACATTGTATCTCTTATGAATCTGTTATTCCATTGTCTTTATTTTCTTTAGTTTTCTCTCTTAACTACTGGGTGTTGTCGTGATGCAAAGCACTTTGAATTGCGTTTTTGTCTGAAAATGTGCTTTATAAAGAAACTAACCTTAACTTTAGGAGGAACACATATCTCTCTTCAAAAGGGTTATAGCATTCATTTTTAGATATAGCTATGTGCGTAATAACACACTACCAAGCTCTTATTAGAAAGTGCAAGTAGCCAAAATTATTTGGTAAAAACATTATTTGTTTTTCCCTGAAAGTGTTAATGAAAGTATTTTTATTAAAGGATTTCCGATAGTATCTGAGGGGGGTTTACTGTAAAGATACGCACAAGACTTCGCAACAGTTTGGGAATGGAACCTTCGTAAAGGTATCCAATAGACTTGGTTATCACGATCGATAGATTCCCGTCCATTTCTCTTGCCTTAATCTCGACTGCCTCACCTCGTCTTACCAAGTTATCTGTGCCCCCTCCTGGGCAGTGGCTGGACAGTGGATTAAGACCTGCAGTTGCCCAGACCTAAGCCCCATGCAGAGGGTGAGACACAAACTACAGCTGGCTCCCAGAGAGAGACGCCTGGCTTCAGATTAGACAGAGGAGATGCCAGCCGCTGGTGAAGCTTCTCAAATTGCAGCCCTTGTAGACTAAATGTATTTGGACTTGGTGGTGGTATTGGATAGAAAAAACGGATCCTATAAATCTCAAGCAAACACAAATGTAGTTCCTTTCATCAGAGCAGGTTGTTATCTAGCTGCCTATAAAAATAAGGGAGAGGACATAAACGTTTTTCACAGGAACTTGAACACAGCTGGTTAATATACAGGGGGAACTTGAAAGGGCTTGTAAAATGCTTTGGGATCATTTCAGGAAAATAGGTAACTTCCTCTATAGCCCCAATCCTCACCTTCAGCTGAAGATTACAGTCAAGGTCAGCCGAAATTCTGACAGTAAATACACACTACAAACCACAGTTTTAGTGCTGTTCCATCAGAGTAGCTCAGTAGTAAGGTACTTCTGCAGGCCAGTGGTTATCTCTTTGAATCCTGCTCTTTTACAAGTGTTTCCTGTCATGTTAGATGATATTTTCTCTCTGACTAACAAAAGGCTTGTAGTTTTTCAAGAAAGTCTATTCCACTGCCAAGAATGGTTGTTTCAACATGACTTGCCAAGTGTGAACGATAGCCTCCTATTCTGTTGAATCTGTAGGCGGGTGCCATTTTTTACTTTGTCTACACAGCATGGCATTGTTCCACAGAGACGTTTCATTTGCGATGACTGTAGTAAATCACAAGTAAAACTACCACTATTTAGACAGTTGAATGCATGCGGCGGAGAGCACACAAAGCGGCACCTATGCGGGCTGTTTATTTGAGCTGCTGTGTAACACTCAGCCCTATGACACCTCAGCGTATACAGCCTGTTAGCGGGTTAAAGAGGGTTAAGATGCAGATGAAATACTATCATGAGCTTGTCTTTGAAGAGTAAATCACAGTGTTGCTGCGCTGCCCCAAAGTCCTGTCCCGACACGTGCGGGATGCCCCTCATCCTGTCGGGGTCACCTCCACTGTTTGACAGGTTTTATCTCGGGCGCACTGAGCGCACACACACATGCATACAGACAATTAATAAAGGAAACTTCTGGAGCCTAGCCTTTGACACTGAAGGCCAAACGGCAAGATGTGTGTGGCATCATAATCTATGGTGTGTTGATAGCAGTGTGTCCATGGAGCCGACTTCCGCTGTGGCAGATCTAAAGCGTTATAGGGTGCAGGAAGTGCAGCCATAATGATATTTATATCGAGAATGAATGGAAAAACAGGGGTTTTTCTGCAATGTCTTGCTCCAAAATAAAGTGTTTGAGAATTAGCCCAGCCTCAGTGCCATGTTGTGTTTAGTCTAACATTTGAACTGACAGGTTCAACAATGATAACAAGCCACACTTTAACCGGCTGGACTATCATAACAGCAGCCCTTTCAGTCATTGATAAGGTGCAAAATAGCCATGTATGTGATATCGAGGCACCAGGCTTTTGACCTTGCTGATCTACTAAACAAAATGACTGGACTCTGCAGCAGCTCTGCAGGGCTCAAAAACGTGCTGTTTTGAAATGACCAGTTGAATTCCACACGGATTAAATATCACGGTGAGAATCTGGTGGATTAAACAAGTGGTTTTTGGGTGGGATGTTTTGGCTACCAGTGAGATTAACTGCTATGTAATCAGAGCATTTAGCAGCTAAACTCTACCTGAGCCCTCAATGGAGGCAGGACAACTGACAAATTACCCCATTTTGAATTTTATATTCCTTAATAACAAGATTTGAACTACCTATAGCAAAGAAGTGTCAGCAATGGAGGGAAACATAAAAGAAAGGGACTCAATATTTGAAGTATAAATGTTATAAGATGTCAGAAGTCATGTTACCATCTTCACTACATGTACAGAGCGACATATTTAGGGCTTGCAGAAGAAAGCAAGCATGTGCGTGTGTGTGTGTGTTCTGACGTCAGCTCAACGAGAGGAGCAGTGAGTCATTTAATCATGTGAATACACGGCAAAGGGAACTGCAAACACACAAATGGCACGCTTCATGGGAAGTAGGAAATCTCAGCAGAGGCACACAATTTGACTTCTTGGATTCTGATCAAGGGGAAGTGAAATGAGGATATTGAGATATTTTAAGGATTTAAAAATCACACTTTGGAGAGATGCCAAAAACACAACGCATCGGGACAAACATTGGGAAAATCGAAATGTTAAGATGAGGACTGCAGCTGTGCATGATTTAAAAGACATAAACTGATATTCATAAGAAGCACCTGAAACTAGAGGCCCATAATGTCATGCAACTTTGAAGCCACAGTGTCAGCAATTTCAAAACTGCATATTCAGGCCTCTGATTCGCTGCTTTTTAGATGTAAAGAACAATTATATTATGATAGATTAATTTACTAAAACACAAAGTCATATTTAGTGGGCCTTTAGTCAGTGCAGGTAAATTTGTGAAGTTGAAGCAGCAATTTTTTGAAGAATTGGAGGTCTGAGATAATGAGCTTGTTCTTCCATCATTAGATTACATAATGGTCCAAGACCCCACCTGGGCCTGCCTCAGCTCAGTGATGACATCAATGAAACTCATTCAAGGCCTATGGCCACTTTGACATTGTTCGAGTGAAATTGATAGCCACTGCTCCCTGCCTCACAGTGGAAGGCCATTAAAACCCTTTTGAACAACACTCATCATCAGCAGTCCACACAAAAGGTGCTGAAGGGCTAAAATGGCACTAAATGTCACTTCTACAGAAAACTACCGCGTGTTCCACTCCGCAAGCTCTCACAAACAGATTATTTAAATAAGTCATCATTACAGTTGGCAGGGAGGAATAAATCCCTGTCACAGCAAAACATATTATAAAAATATAATGAAATTATTAAATACACATTTCCATGTCCAAGTAGATCAAGAGCCAGTCCCAGATTTCCCTTCACAGATTCCAAGCTGTCTGCTCCCAGCATGCCAATCTGTCCCGTCCTTATTCACATCCTGCCCCTCGTAGGATGCCCTGTTCCTAAGCTTAAAATGTTTCCCAATTTAGCCCAGCCCGGGCTTGTTGTGAGCATTTATACACAGAGTGTGACGAATGCCAACGATGACCACATACACTCTGCAGGAGATCTATAATCTTTTTGGCACTGTTTTCATGTGCAACTCAACATTAGCAGGTGAGAAAAAAGCCACAAACGTAGAGGGTTTTAGCAGAGTATGCTGAATTTGTGCGTAGGTGAAGGTCAGTGCAGGTGGAGTCAGTCATGCACGGGTCGTCCTTCGTGGGGCAGCGAGCAGGACTCAGTAAATGAGTGTAGCAGAGGCACAGAGGGTAGATCAAATTGCACTCTGTGAGAAAGAATGCTCCCAAAGGTCATAAATCAGAGTTGGGGCAAAATTTCGCGCCTTTCTGCAGCTCAGCAGGTCTGTTTACACTGACGTAAGTGGCACTCCAAAGACTGCCACTAAGGCCAAGCCAGTCATTCACACATACAAATTAATTTAGCCTAAAAGAAAAGGAGGTCTGTACCCTAAAAACCTTCTCATGCATTTAATCCAGCTTAATGGAAGCTAAATTAGCACCAAAATAGAGGAATATAATCTTCACATTAGATTTCATTCATCTAAATCCAAGCGTTTATAACACTTTAACAATAGAATTACAACTACATTCTAATGTTTTGTTTTACACTAGTGTATTCACTAGGAGTTTTATCCTGATGTTGATGTTTTTTTACAGATGTTTTAACACTGCTCTGTGTTGTCTAGTCCAAAGTGTAATCCCTTTGAAAGCAGCGGGCTCTCGGACTTAATAGTTTTAGTGTCCTTGACTAAAGTAACAAATTATTGCCAAACAAATTCCTGCAGGGCAAATAAATATCATAAACCGGCAATAAGTATCAACAGCAGGGTTCTGTTTTGGATCAATATGAAAGGACAACTAACCCAGGAAAACAAGTTGTGGACCATAAATTTGAAAAACAATTTCCTTTGGCAGGCCTACCAAAATGAGACGCCCCGCAAGAAAACACAAGCAAGGTGTCACGCAAGTAATTCATGGTGGCGTGTGCAAGCATTTGTCAGCGGCATTGAGACAGACACCAATAACTTATCAGCCCTATTAACGGCCATTGTGTTGTTAGGTCATAAAAAAACAAACAAAGGAGACACAGCAATGGCTTGTTTTAAACCCACTGTAACTCCTAAATTAGAAGGAAAAATATCCCTGCTTTAGAATAATCTCAGAAATAAAAAAACACCAAGTTAACCTTAATAGAAAAACCTTCGTAGTAAAATAAAATAAACAACTGAGTGTGATAGGAAGCTAGTGGGACTCTGTTTGTGGGTTTTAGCATGTGTGTGCATGTGCTTTTGGGAGTTCCTGTGTGTAAGAGGCTTAAGTGTGCTCATGTAAACACCAAGCGCGTAGTGCTGCTCAGGAGGAAACCTGTGTGGCCGACTCGCTCAGCGTCTGCGAGGATCATGCTGTAATTTGTACAGTAACAGGAAACAACATCTTTGCAGACTTAGAACAACTGAGCAATGCAATCCTCCTCTTTACAAATAACACAAACAAACCAATCGGTCTCCAATGCAGAGATACTTTGTTTGCATTCATGAATATGGTTACACATTTAATTGGCCCTATTTCTCCAGGATAAAACATCCAGCCTGAACACTTTAAACAGGATGTTGGAGATACTGAGTGGAGTTTGATTTCTTCCTCTGCTCAGCCAGCACCCTCCATCATCCCAGTGGCACCAACGACACTCCCTTCCAGCCCCAGCCCTATCTGCTCCCAACAGGAAATCATGACTCCTTAGAATCCATCCTGGACTTATCCCAGAGAAAACCCAAACAACAGTCTTCAAAAATAAGCATCTTCTAAAGCACTCGATTTCTCCACACTTTCTTTTCTTCCTCAGTTCTATTTCTAAAACTTTTGAATCCTATTTAGAAAAATGTTGCATTTGGTTTTTTGAATTGTTATTACTTATAAATAGGAAAAGTAGCCTTTAATAATATATCAGCTGGAGTGTTATAGTAGGTCTATGAACTAAACTATGCACTTTACTTTCCTACACATTTACTTTCAAAAATTCTAGACTTTTTCAGACTCAAACTTACAGTCCATATATTTATATTTGACATCTTAGTAAAAATGGCTAGATGTTTATAAAGCAACTAAATGGTTTAACATGTATGAATAATTCTGACTATGCTATTGTATTGCCATATAATTGACAGAAGATTGAAGCTAGTAACTGTAGCTCATACAAATAATCATAACATGTAGTGGTCAGTCTTTTGTTGGGTTGAGACAAAAATAAAGTAAGCAGACTACAGTGCCGCCCCCCCAATGTTGTAGATGTCAAACGGTTTACACAAAGTGTGCATCTAGCTTTCGTTTTTCATTTGTAAATCTTTCGTTAGTCAGGTTTTATATATTAGCAAAAAGTTGGATGACGCTCCTTTGAGGAGCCAACGGCGCCAACTCGCAGGCTGTGATGTTTAGACGATAGTTCCTGCCTTGCTTTCAATATCATCAACCCTGCTCTTATCTGTGCTCTTTAACTAATTGGTCAACTTCAACGCTATTCAATATGAAAAAACACTCTGTATGAACAATTTATTTTTAGAAATTCAGAAAGAGGCAACCGTCTGGAAACACAAATATTTTTCCATCGTCTCTTACTCGTTCCATACTTAATGACCAAAATCAAATCACATACTCTCTATACTGGATCAACCCTGACTAAAAAGATATCCTAAGAATGTTTAGGAACACTTTCTCTTTTGCCTAATTTTCACCATATTCAGTTAAATCAACAGTATACAAGTAGAAAACAATCATTTCACAGTATGACTTTAATGTGGCTGCTAGTCGATGGATCGAGATTGCACTTGTGTATTAGGGTGTGTTGCTCCCCATGATGTGGTGGAGCAGTAGGAAAACGGATCGAGCAGCTGCCAGAGGCCTTGAGGGCCCGAGGGGCTGGAGACGTAGTGGGGCTGAAGGACTCTTATCCCCAGCCTCCTGATCACCACTATCAGGGCATCCCAGTGGGGTTTGCCTGATAACACAGCACTGCTGATAACAGCAGCCCAGGTCTCGTACTTCTCTGGAACATGCTAATGCAGTTAGCTACCTCATTACTCCACCGGCTACTGGCCTATCAGAAGCCCGTCACCATCCCAGTGGCACCATAACATCTACGATCCCCCGCCAATCACTACTGTCTTACAGCCAGCAAGGGAGTCCTCAGACTGCTGTCTACAGGAGCCAGACCCTCCATCTTTAAGAGAGGAGAGTTTGTATCCACTAACACAACATGCTGTTTGTCTTGAAAGCCTGTGCTTCATAAAGATTATAATCACTAACAATAAAGAGTTAGGAGTATATCAATTTAAGTGTGTGGAAAGAAATTAGTTGCCAACAATTCCAATCTTTAGGCGATTTTTAATCTCAGACAGTTTTTCATTCCTTATCTATTACCTATTGAGCTATTTCTTTATCAGTCACAGACAGCGTATCCTAATAGAACGGCAGTTTTTATATAACATTAGAAATCTTTAGAAATAACTTGTCGCTAAAAAACTAGGAGCTCATTCAATATGCTGGCTTTAGCCTTATATCGTTACTCAGAGTCTGGCATTCTCTTTGAAGCAGTAAAAGTGGGAATCCAAGTAAATACAGCTTGCAAAAAATACTGTTATGACAAGAGGTTGTTGTCACCAAATAAGTAAACAAACCAGTAAAGTTTTAGAGAAACAGTTGCAGTTTTCAAAGTTGGAGCTTTAATCCTAAACAAATGCACTGTCTCCTAATAAGTGGTTTGACACATTAGCTTTATTCTGATCGAAGAGATTTGCATTTGTGCAATTAAGTACAGTTTTGACATCCTGCTCATCGCTCTGTGGTCTGTCTGTCAAACTTGGTTGTGAAGTAAAAGGTTTATAACATTACTTTCACCTACTTCTTAGTGCAAAGCTGTTTATTTTTGTTGTTGACAAAATGTTGATTGGTTTCCAGGCTTAAAGAGACCCTACTATGCTTATGGGGGTGTTCCCTCCCCTGTATATGTGTTTGTATGCAAATGGTCTGCAAAGACTAAAATTCCAAAGTTCCCTTCAGAAAGAGTTTCTCTCCTTCTGCCTGAAAATCCTCTGTTGGACTCCTGTTTACTTCTGTAACATAGTGACATCAATATCCAACATACGCACATCTATTGGCAAGTGCTCCAACACATTGTACGTGATAGGCTAAGGGGCGGTACATCTCTAAGGGGTCTACCAACCACAATAAAGCCTTCCAGCTAACCAATCAGAGCAGACTGGGCTCTGGTTTCAGACAGAGGGTGTAAACAGGTGCTGCAGCACAGGCAGTATGAGAAAAATAAAGAGCTTTTTGAACATTAAAGCATGGAGACAGGTCACAGTAGAGGCACTACATACAAATATGAACCTAAAAATGAGCATAATAGGGCCCTTTCAAGCTAGTGTCACAATTTTGCATATGCAATTTTTTTCATATGATTATGAAATGAATGAAGTGTGGGGAAACACACGCTTCAATCTCAAAACTAAAGCACCATGGGTCATCTTTAAGTCAAAGTGCATCAAACCTTTGATCTTTTTGGATATTTTCTACAAAACAGACAGATATGTAATAATAAGAAGCTGAAAGCATAGAACACATTGAGTAGTGTCCTTTCTGCACTGAGCTGTGTGGCACTGCTCTCTTTAGAATGAAACAATGGCTCAGCTGGCACAGAGAGGCTTATTATCATGTGTTGTCAGATTAAGCTTCAATCATGCACTCCTTAGGGAAATTGATAAGGAAGAAACAATTGGATATTTGAACACTGAGCATTTCAACAGAGGGATATATGATTGCTAATACAAATCATAATTGTATATCCATTCAAAATAATAAGGGAGATTTTAAGATATCCCTTTATGCGTAATAAGTTCTACTATGGTATTTTAGCTGTGTATGTTTGTGCATTCCTGCATGTATGTATTTGGGCCCTGGTTTATACGTCTGTATTTTGGATTAACTCAGGGTACAGTGAAATTGAGGTTAAGGTGGGTAAATAAATAAGTAAAAATGATCAAATGTAGCAAAGAAAAAATGCTGATCCAATGAACAGTTTTGCAGCTTCCTGTCAGTATAACATTATTCTTAAGTTGTCCCTCACCTTGTTCCTCCAAAGAGGATGATTCTGTCTCCAACCATACAACAGCACTGCCGTCTCCGCGGACACGGGCCTTTACCCTTGGGTTCAATTTTATTCCAGGAAATTGTTTCTGTAGTGTGTACAAACAAAAAAAAGTATTAAGTTGACAATATTTAGACACTATGATGTAAAAAGAAGACAGAAGGTGGAGGCTATCAGTAAAGCTTCAGATTACATCCCTGCTCTAAATAGCTACAGAGGGATCTTCAGCAGAACAAATGTTGATCTATGGGATACTTCATAGCAGCAATACAAACTCTCAGACACTTACATAGTTACATAACAGTATTAGTGCTTCCCATTGTGCCTGCAGTTCATTCAGCTTTCCTCTTTATGTAACACACACAAGGCCCAAGGATAAGTGAATGAAAGGGAGCAACAAAAAACTCCCTTTCATATAAGACTCAGAAATAGAATCAATCCTGCTCTGCAGAAGTGTAATATGACGATGAAGCTCTTTGAGTTGCTCCATATAAGGATGAAATGTTAAGTCTCTCACTCAGAGAGCCAACAGCATCATTGCATCTCTATAGCAACAACAGGCACTTCACACTGTGTTGAATAATTAGGACTATAATTGAGGTGCTGCCATCTAGTGGACTGCAGGGTACAGGTTTAACGGCAGTTCACCCAGTTCAAGAGTCTCCACCTGCACACAAAAGATCATACGTGTATTTCGTCTATAAGAACTGTGCTATAAACCTGAAGACATCAGATCAGTATAAGGCTACTTTCATGATACACAATTGGTGCCGTAAAACTTTTCACTAGAAATTGTTGCAGGTAGGAGCAATGCATTGGGTTCTATCTACTTTAGGTGATGTATTCAAACTCCTTTTTTGTATCATACAAATTAATCATACAATACAGAAGTAATCGATTGAAAGTGCATTCAAACACCATACAACACACTGTATTGATTCAGAATATACTGCAGGTTTGCTGGGTATGATGACAGCTTTGTGTGCAAGGTTTCTCCCAGAAAACACTGACTGAGAACCAATATGGACAAATACATAAGGGCACACAAAGACCCCAGACATTGATTGCATGTTATATTTTTCTATTGCGTGTTTCCTAATAAAAGACAGGCCATCTGTGTTTTATAGGGGAAAGGGAACAGCTAGCTACTAAGATGAGACTTAACATGATGCAATGAGGGAGGAGAGGACTGTCTACATGGATCCAAACAGAGGGAGGAGGAAAGTGGGTCAACATAAGCTAGCTCTACAGAGAGAAACAGTAATCGATACAGGTTGATCAAAGCAAAATAACCATGCCCTTTGCAAAGTTACGCTCCCGAGAATGACACAAGCCAGGGCTTGACAGCAGCACAACACGTGTTCCCTATCTGACGTAAGAAAGGTGAATCACCTGGATTGAATTTCCAGAGGTCGTTGAAGTGCCGGTCCAGACGAGCATTGTATCCGCCAAAGATATACAGCTCCCCATTGTAGGAAACTAAACACAGAAAGGAAAACAAGTCAGTTACCAGCAGCACAGTGAATCCCATCATATGAAAGTCACATTAGCTTTGATTTGTTTAATCAGATGAATAGAAAATGCAATCTTGTGCTAATTAGATGATAATGAACTATGTATACCGTCATTACACAAACTATAAAATAGCAAATCATGCTTGAGAAGAAAGAGGCAAAGTTCACACTGGAAGATAACTTATTTGTTCACAAATGAATCATTATAGCAAGAAAACGGATGATTACTTAAATTTAAGTTGAGTGCCAGGACATTAACCTTGCTAAGTTCAAAGGAAGAGACATTTCTGAACAACCATTTCACTAAGAAATGAGGTTTGTGAAAAAAAAAAGATCATATTCAGCTTTTTTCGCTCATTCTTATCGCTAAATATATTGCAAGTTATTTCATTTTTAACAGAGACACAGTAAACATAGTTTCCCGGTCTGCTTAAATACATCTTTTAAAGTAATCTGCTTAAATACATCTTTAAAGTAATCATCACAAATGTGTTAATAATATTGCTCTCTTGTTTATGCCTTACAGGCTGAATGACTCCTGCGTCCGTCTGGCAGCGGCTGCACTGAAGCGGAGCTCAGCCAGCAGTTGGTCTCCGTGTCGAACACTTTGATCTTGTTGCAGTAGATCTCGTTGTTGGAGTGGAAGGGACCGAAGCGGTCTGCTCGTCCTCCAAACACAAACATCTTTGTCCCGATGATGGTGGCTGAGTGGAAGTCCCTCCAGCGTGCCGGAGTGCCCTGTGAAGATAGGACAGGGAGACGATGCTGTGACTGTGTCAATTTTAGTAGAGACGGAGCATAAAGCAGTGTACTCAGGATGTTAACTACATATTTTATTGCACAACCTGACCTTCAACATCCTGAATTAGCTTAACCTCAAAATTCAATGGCTCTTAACTTTAAATGCTCATCATAACCCTGGGTATAAAGCCTACAACTACACACAGAGAGAGGCTTCTTGGCCATCAACTCAAGGTAAACACTGCCATCAAGTGGACTAAGTCAACAACCTCAAAACTACATTAAAAACCAAACCACATTTTAGGAACCACCAGCCTTTGAAAGGCAATGTACAGTATTTGGTACATTGTATTCATTCTACAAATTCAAATTAAGTTGACACAGTCAGGGAGAATGATAAATATAAAACAAACATTACATTGTAAAACCTGTTTCCACTGTATGGAGCTGCCTCACAAAGCCTTTACTACTCCCTATGCATTCATTCAGCAGGCCTTTAGCCATGGTTAAGCTTTTCACATGACTTCCTTTTCAGAATGTGCCGCCATTGTCTTCCACAAACGCTATGCAATAAGAAGGCTCCTAAACATGTTTTATAAATAGCGCAGCAGGGGAAAAATGTAATCTTGATTTTACAGGAAACAAGTTGTAAATAAAATCACAGCAGATTTTGTTTTCCAAAAAAGGAATGCAGAGATGAGAACAGACAGGAAGAATGTACCCAGTCACATGCTCAATTCAATCTGTAAGCACCAAAGTGTAATCTCCTTAATCATAAAACAGTTAACAGAAAGTTAAATGAGGGACTGGTGGAGAAAGTCCTACTTCCAACAGTCCAAAGTGGACTATCTCAAACATGTACTTTGGAAGAGTTCATCACATGTGCAGGTGGACTAAATACAAAGATAAATGGCATTTCCCAAAAGGGGAGTGCGTACAATCCTCTTTGAGTCAATCAGACCACTGAGTGTTCTTGTAGCAGTACTGCCAACACCAGTAACACCCAGTGGTTTGCTGATTTCAGGAGTGCTTTGAATGTAACTTAGTGTGTTGCTAATCCACTGTAGCTTGAGTTTTTTTTTTGCGTTGGTGCACCCTTTTTGACCAGTCAATGAAAGGCATTCTCTGTACAGGAAGATTAAAAAAACAAAGTGAGGTTTACTCACTCTGGCATTAATTAATGACCAAACCATCTCGGTTGTGTCCAGCTTGTGGATGTCATTGGAGAAGCAGTCAGCCTTGAGAAAAGAAATGCAGAGGAGATAAATTAAATAATGTTTACCATTTAGACAGAAAGTCCCACAGTGAAGAGTGATAAAGACTCACCAGCTGTTCATATCCTCCAAATATATACATAGCTTTCCTCAGGACGCAGGACGAGTGGCCATCCCTCGCCCCTGGAACAGTCCCTGAAACCTTGGGTGTGAACCATCTGTGGCTGTCTATAAAGCGGGGAACACTTTAGATTAACTCTAAGCACTCTGTTGAGGGACTTCTCATTTTACAGTACTGACATAACACTTTTCGATGTTCAATAGCAGGTGTTACAGCTCCCAGATGTAAAAACTGTTTTTGTCTCCCTCTTGCCATCATGGCTGTAAACACCCAACAGGTGCATCTCAAGGCAACACTTGCGCTGTGAGTTATATACAGGTTTACTTACTGACATCAAAGGCATAAAGCACATTGCAGGCCCCCTCTGTGTCGTTACGGCCCCCCCAGAGGTAGATAGTATCATCCAGCAGCACAGCTGTGTGGCCATAACGCATATATGGCACTTCACGAGCACGTTCATGTCCCAGCATCCTTACAGGAGGAAGCTTCATCCAGCGCAAAGACACTGAAATACAAAGAAATTTGTATTATGTTAAAGTATTATTATTATGTTGGTGCTTTAGAAAGAACAGATATTTTGTCAAAAGAAATGAAAGTAAAATATGCTGACAACTCTAACTCAAGACAAGCTATAATGCAGAAGTAATTCAAATAAACATACTGCAATACAACGGTAACATAACCTTCAGGACTTGTGAAAAGGAATGAAAAGGTATGAAAAGCAATATCAGTTGTTAGAACAATTGGGAGATACCTATGCAATAGAAAATGTCAGTAGTGACATTACGCCAAGCTCTTGAAAGCTTGTGCTCTGTCAAGCGTGACATAATGAAACATAGTGTAAAAAATCAGCATGGAATCCAAACATCTTACATGCCAGTCGTTTTTTAATTTTCTTTTGAGATGCTAAAACAAAGAGGCAAAGAAAAGGTAAAAATATTAATCAAAAGACTGTGGAAGACAAAAGGCTTCACTGTAAACTATACATCAAAGAGACGGAGCACAGAGCAGGTGACCACATCATAGACTGACACAAAAGTAAAGTTTCTCTTCTTTCCATTTTAATCAGGAAAAAGGCATCTTTATCAAATGTTTGGCCACAGATCTTTTACGGTACAGCAGTGGCAGGTAGGCTCAAGTTACTTTAGGAAGGTGTAAGAATCTAAAGCAGGTGGCTGACCACAAAAAGGAAAACAATATATAAAATGGGTTACAAGGGACATTTTTTTTTGCAGTTTCATAAAAGTAAGAGCAGCACATGTTGAATAAACACCTGTTTGTGAGAAAGCCAGTGAAAGACAACTACCGGTGAAAACCACAAAGGAATGCGTCGGTTAGAGTTGGCAGCTGTGATAGGTTACCGTTAAAGTGGTGAGGTTCAAAAGCCGTGGAAACTCTAATCCTAGCTGGAAAAACAATATTTTCCTGCTTCTTTTATCATTACAGAGAATACAGGGCATTTAAGGAGAATGACTTCTCACCTGCCTAATGTAGCATACAAACAGAAACCAGCGGCAGATAATTATGACTTTAGACCGCTTACAAGTCAGAGTTCTCCTGAGACCTGCAGAATGTATTCATGTTTGATTAACTGTTGTTTTTTGGGTTAAAAAACTGCAAAGGGCTCCAAATAGGTATACACACTGTCAGTAAAAACAACTGAAAAAGAGAGAATACCTTTACCTCAATTCTTAGCTTTTCCACCTTTTCCAACCAATCTGATCCATTAAAATATATTTATTCACCACCAACCTGTGTTGAAGACATGCACGTCAATCTGACGCAGTGTCTCGTAGTCCTCCCCGGAGCAGTAGCCTCCAAAGGAGAACACCTTGTGCCCCACCGCCACAGCAGCATGGTTGACTCTCCGCGGCCCTCCTTCCAGGTGCACCGACCAGCGAAACATCCCACGCGCAAGCACCTGTGTGACTGCCAGTCCTTAGACCATCACTTTGTCACCCACCTGGATCCCATCAAGCCAACCCCGTTGAAACCTGTGACCGGAAAAACAAGAGGAGTTGCACTCTGCTCTAGATAACAGTGGGGCAAACTAGGAGGGGAAATTGAGGAAACCACAAAGGGCAACTGTTTGTCCTCTTGGGGTTAGAGTTGTTCAGCTTTGCTGTTGCTGACAGGCTCACAAGCCCCTCGTTTTATCTGGGAGGGTATTTTAAGAAGTGATTAGACCTACACATACCACTCCTCTTTCTTTCTCGAAACTCTCATCCCGTAACCTCCCGCTGCACTAAAAACGTTTTAAAATAGAGTCATGTAAATGAAAGTATGCACCCCTTATGGGCTGTACCAATAAAACATCTATATCATAAAGTCAATAAGTCACCAACGGCCTCAGTGATGTTTTATTAGGTTATTTCGCTGTTATAAAGTGAGTGTGTTACTTATCTTTTGAAAGAAAACAGCAACGAGCAAACTGTCAATTGGCTATCATCAAAAATATTCATAGAAAACTAGGGAGACCCCTAACAAAAAGCATCTATCTAAAAGGGTATGTGTTTCAAAGCTACCTTCTTATTAAATCCACACACAATTTACAACTGTACACCAAAACTCATTAGCAGCAAAAAGGTCAAAATGTTTAGGTAAACTGTCACTCACTACTCATATGTCTTGAAGAAAGCAAGTGAAACTATCTTGTGCTAAACCCTATGTACCCCCTGCTAATTATGTCTCAATGACTCTATTACTTACTCACTGACCTCTAACCTTTTTGCACTCAAAATAAACTCCCAGAAGACCATTGACCATAATACGAGGAGTAAAACAGGCCACATGTAGGCAGCAGGCAAATATGGGTTGAGACTTCATTAGAGTAATTGTTTTACCCCCACTTGTTAGGCCATTTGTTTTGGAGGATGCTGTAAAAGCCCCAAATGGAGTACCCCGACTTCTGAAATGACAGAACACTACTAAAGGCAACATTGCCTCATCTTTGCTGCAGTAAACCGGCTTCTCCAGTATTTTCAATTTAGCTTGGAATCCTTGTCGGGTAGATTTTGAGAAGAGGGGCAAAGCTATTGACAGACTGTTTCTACACCCTCCTAATACAGTAAACAAGATACTGATGTTATCAGACGACTATCCATGACATAACTTCACTACAGTGGCTTTGTTGACAATAAGACTTGATTATCATACGGTAAGATTGGTGCTTAACTGCTGAACAGGTATCGTTGGTCCATGCATATTGTGAGCTCACAGATAGTATATTCATAAAGCTGATCTAGAGCCGGTGACATTGAGCTTTAACACGGTTACTACGGTCCAGCCAAGCCTCATACACTAGCTAGCCGACGTTAGCTAGCTTTAAGACAGGAATAGACACACACCTGTGAGCGACAGCGGCTGACCGCCAGGGTCGTTTCAGAGCAGCAACTTTAACAACCCTGTAACTAAAATAATGTTACTGTATCAGGTCCTTATACCCAACCCTGCAGGGGGAAAGCTGTGGATAGCTAGGCTAAAGCTAACGTGGTTGAGCTACCTAATTTAGCTTCTAGCTAGCTAACTTGAAATGATTAAAAGCAGCCGGCAGGAGTTAATACAGCGGCGTTTATTTCAAACCTTGGCAGAATTGTAGCGTGGTTAGCTATCAGACAGCAGCATGAACAGAATAATATGGTTAGCTACCTTCAGGTCGAGTCAGTTGTGGTTAAACAAGCAATGCTGTCCACACTGGGAGCCCCTACAGACTCCCTCGTGAGGTGAAACGTCCGATAGCACCCTCTGTCGGCGGCAGATGTTGTTGGTTTTTTTTGGGGGGGGGGTCTTCTTCTTCTTCTTCTTCTTCTTCTTCTTCTTCTTCTTCTTCTTCTTCTTCTTCTTCTTCTTCTTCTTCTTCTTCTTCTTCTTCTTCCTTTTTTAAAATGTAAAACATATACATTTACAAAACAACATGGCTTCTATATATTTTTCGAAAATCATATTAGTAAAATAATCAGGGCTTTGCTTTTAGGACCCTGGTATTATACATGTTGGTTCACTTTCAAACTGTCATGGCTTACTGGGAGCCTTGAATACGGTGATGTTAAACCTGTACTTTCCTGCTATTCCAAAATCCTACAGATACTTGTCTGCTGAGAGAATGGCCTAACAATGAACCACTTAAACGCACTCACTAATCCTAACCCTCATTCCCTAGTATAAATCTGAAGTGTAATGATTGACAGAAAAGAAAGAAGAAGTTATATATTTCAGTAACACAGAATTATGATTGTTTTCCTTGTGAAACATTGCATCTGTCCTTCCACATACACATACTTAAAATCATTCAAAGTATCAACTTAAAGAAGGCTTTTTTTTGTTACACTGCTTGTGTCATATTCAATTTAAGGCACTTATCTGTGGATATAAGTAAAACATGTTGGGAACCACTGCTTGAACAGTTCAAACAGTAAGTAAAGAAAGATGATGCTGATGAAATCACCACAGCCATTGTTTAAGGTTGTATAGCCTATTTCTGTCACAAAAAAAAAAAAACGCTACTGCAGCAGTAGATGGCGCTGTCACACATGTGTTGTACTGCTCATGAGGTCAGCAGGCTGTCAGAAACTAAAAACACACAACTCCTTGCCAAATGTTTTTAAAAATATGATCCTTAACCTAAAATTGTTGGTCAGATAATGTAGCCAGATGATTAAGATTGTCTGTTCGAGGTTGCACAGGATGCTCCGTGTTGGCTGCTTGTATGCCTGCCACTCATGAAGACATGGTCAGTTAGCCAAGCAGAATCCCTGAAGATCTCAGTGTTATTGTGTCATTCAGCATTGTAAGCATACTGACATTGGCTGAAAAAATGCTGTTATGGTGCAAGTCCTTTGTATTAAACAGCCAAATAAGTCATATCTGGATTTTATTTGATATGATTTATGTTTGATCCAACTTGTAAGCAATCCCAGCTCAATGCTGTCAATAATAAAGAATGTTCTCCTGGACAGCTTGCCTGGGTTAAAGAACAAAATATTTACTGACCTAATCCTATCTGTGCTCCAGGTGATGGGAGTTTATTGCAAAGTACGTTTTCACATAAAGAAATGTGGTTTACGTGGTGCACACATAAACACAATACAAATAATTAAGATGTAGAAAAGGATCAATTGTGATCAACTCTGGTGAAACTGGGTATTTTCTGTTAAACATATCCCATATAGTGCATTTTACTGGAGTCCCTTTAACAGCCCTTTTCACACTTCTAGACTGTAAATGTGACACATCATGCAATTTGATTTCACCATTTAATTTTTAAAAGCATTGAATTACAAAGGGCTGTGTTAAGTGCCATCAAGCCTGTTCCAAATGCTCGGGCTGAGGTGAAAGTAGAGCCTTGTAAAATGATTATGGCACTGAGGAGCCATGTTACAGCTGCCATGGATCTGCCCGTATCACTGCCCAGGTCTGGTCCACTTAGGAGGGGCTTTGATTGATTCATTGTGGCGAGGCATTCCAACACCATGCCAGCTGCACGTCATGCACAATGGTGAGATTGTGCCTGGGGCTGACCAAGCAACAGCTGCCCAGGGCTGCCCCTTGGAGCTCTTGTAGGTGATTACAGACCACAGACAAACACTGAAAAATAGGTTACAGTACAACATACTTGAGTAGATTTTACAATTGTCATCACTCATAAAGTTAATCTTTGTAGTTTGTTGTTTTGTAGGATCACCATAGATGCAATGATATCAGTTCATAAAAAATCCAGTTTTCTCAAGTTGTTTGTTTTTTCTTGACCTCTTACATGCAGACTAAAAACTTTGTTCTGAACTAAGGGTCCATTCAACTGTCTACTTAGCAGTCCTCACTATTACACAATTGCAGTAAGATGATGTTATAGTCTGGAAGTGGACCCAGGAATCTCTGGAAATTTCTGTCTTGGAGAAGTTTATTTAAATGATCACATGTCTGGGACACAGGATGCTATTTGGGGTAATTGTTTTGCTTTTGATCTAGTATATGCAAACCTCATGTTGTATAATGATATGGGATACAATACACTAATATTAGACTAGGGCATGCACACCTTTTACTTCAAGATCTCATGCCTGGCCACAGTCCATAATATTGGAAATGGTCACACCTCAACAAAGATTTAAAAAAACCCCACCCTTATTTGGTTGCTCCAGTTGGTTGCTTCTCTTATAAACATGTTTCTCTCGCCTCACCTCATATGTGTAAATGCTAGTTGCAAAAATCATTCAAGAACAGAGTCCAGCCCAGCCCAGTGAAATAATCCCTTGGTATTACGTCCTATTGGTCTAAAAACTCTGGCCTGCCATCCCAGCTGTCAGCATTTTGCACAGATTGCATCACCCATCTGACCCTGCAGAGCCACTCTTTGACACATTTGCTTAGTGGTGTGTTTTACAAATTTTACAGCCGACACATA